>NW_022147488.1:1269517-1443273 GCF_002938485.1 Sitophilus oryzae
GACACAAATTGATAACTAGTTGTTAAAGTTTAACTGAGGAGCAGACTTACTAAATGCATTTTGTCCATTTTTTAAGATTTTCAACCAAAGGTGGCATAACAAACTACGTACACAGAGTTACAATATTACGTCAGAAATGACGTTTTTAATGCATTTGATCCAATTCAAATTAAATGCTGAAAATACCTGAGACTTTCTATGTGCTCTATGTTCATTGGCGGTAGACAAACAAACAGAAAAGTATGTCCGTAAGATGCTGTAGACATACTGCTATTTGTTTGTCATTGTCAGATAAAGAGTTTTTTTTTGTACTACAACTTCTCTATTTTTTTGAATAATACTACTTAAAATAATGAATGGAACTACGACTGGGAACCATGCACTTGGAAATATGGACCGTAGTAGCAGAAAAATAAAGAGATATTTCACGTCTAAAAGACAGTCAACAGTTTTTTTAATTTTGTTAAGATATCATCAAAACTAGATTTTTCATATGTAGGTGTACTATTTTTATGATTTTTTATCCAATTTTCACTTCTACTGGTTTTTCGGTAATTTTCCTGCAAAAAGCATAGCAATTTTTCTGTGTTTGCCAAAATTCGAAAAAATTGATAAAATGCATCTAGAAAGTCTGCTCCTCAACTAATTTGACAGCTATGTTGAAGCAATCAGGCATCAGGCAAATCAGACATATCACAGCCACTTAAATCTCATCAAATAATAAAGATTTACTGACACTAAATTATTATAAAAATGCAGATTTTTTGGTAAATATTTTTTTGTTTAAGAGGTAGGCAACCGTGTCAGTTAAATAGTACTTTGAAGAGACATGCATTCCTCTTTGAATATCGGACTAATATACTGGGTGATCCATCTAAAATAAATCAGTAACTTGATTTTAAAATTGATTTTTTTTTCAAAAAAAGGAAAAAATGGCGACTAGTAGTGTTTGTTTAGTTTGTGATCGGGAAGTAAAACGAAGTTAGGCTTCTGTTAGGTGCACAAGGGCTGTACGGGGCTCTATTAATCGGACTATGACAAAGTTACTACTGATTTTCGTAAGAAAGGATTCGGACCACTACCAGCATATTATTGCCAAGGCATGTCGAATGATGGGATTAATTATTAGAACATCTAGGGATTTTAGGGATTTGCGCTCTTTGGTTGTGCTTTTCACTTCCCTGGTGTGCTCAGTGTTGGAGTATGGTTCAACCATTTGGTGCCTTTATTGTCTTCCACATAAAAGCCGCATTGAGGCCGTGCAGAACAGGTTTCTGAGACATCTTCGATATAGATGTGGGCCAGGACATTCAGAGATGGGGGTGGGTGCATTGAGAGAGCACTTTGGGTTGAGTTTGTTGGAGGACAGGAGAGCGATTATTTTAGATATGTGTTTTATGTTCAAATTGTTAAATAATATCATAATTTCTCCTCACTTACTACAGCGAATAAACTTTGCAGCTAACCCAAGAAATTTTAGGTATAATGTGTGTTGGCTAGTGGTAGATTTAACACGAGGCATTCCCAGAATATGCCTCTTAATCGGCTTATTTCATATGTCAATGCCAATGAAGACCTTTACTTTTGGGGGGTGTCCTTAAATACATTTAGAACCAGATTGGGAAGAAGTATCCTCTGAGTGCAATGTGTAAAAGTATATTTTTCTTGTCTTAAAAGTATATGTATTATATCTTGTTGTATACATTTTTGAATGTTTTTAAGAGTGTTGAAGTGTCTATATTATTTTATTTTTTTACTTTATATTTGTATTTTTTACTTTTTGGATTTATGAATGTAAAATGGTTTACCGTTGGAATAATCAAAATAGCCATTACATAAATTTTATGGTAATATGAATTAATTTATCACGAGTTTCTTTCAAAGTGGACTCCATTTTATTCAGTCCTTTATAAATTTCTAGCCGGCATGCTACAAATGATTTCTTTTCGAATATTTTTCATTCACATATCTTCAAAGGTTCCAACCATAAATTATTTTAATATGAACGCGATAGCGGATGATAAGTGACCGTAACCCTACGGTTAACGTTACATTATAGCACATTGGGTTTTGCCCAGGCATAAGTTTAAATAAGTGGTCATTTCTACACCATTATATTATAAAATATTATTAGTTTTACGTGTTTTTAATAGAATATGTTACCTTGTTTGTTGATTTATAGTTACTAAGTAATTGTGAAATGATTTAATTTTACTTAATTCTACCAACTAACGTACAGAATATCCCATTTTGGTTGAAAACCATCCATGTCCTGGAACATACGGTATCTCTTTTATTAGAGAAGTTATAAGGGTGCGGTTTACACAAACCTGTTCTACTTTTTTGTCAAACGGAAAATGTTCTAAACAAAATGTTTATAGCCCTTTTCGTTTCTGAGCAATAGGGTCTTTTTGAAAATTTTGCAATTTGGGACATTCCCCGCATCTCCGTTATTGTGAAAGATATCGAGAAGGTAAAAACTGTTTATTGGAGAACTTTTTATGTAGAATATAGTGGCGTAGTCTGTTATTCTACGAAAGAACTAGTTTCAGAGATAAACACCTAGTTTATCTCTGCTAGTTCATTTAATTCTCACCAGAGACAATCTCACTAAATAAATAATCTTCTAATAGGTCGTTCGCAAACTACATACCTCTACGCAGTTAATTTAGTCTTAAATGATCTTAAAACGTTCACCGCGAAATAGTTCAATTTATATATCTGCATAAGGATGCCTCTTTCTAATAAGATATTACGCCAAAACTGTCAACGACTTTGACAGTTGACAGAATAACAAATAACAAAACAATGTTAACTATTTTAATTATAAAGTGAATGAATAATGGTTTTTAAATTTGGTAATTATGCTCATTATTTTCTTAATTGAAAAATTGCAATAGATAGGTAAAATGTTTTTCGTGTAATTTGTATGAATAATTGGGAAAAATTGTAACTATCCTGCGGAATATTACAATGTCCTGCGGAATATTACAAATTTTTATTTGCACATAAGTTATATTGATAAATATAATCATAAATGCGGGAAGTTCATAATAGCTTGAAAGTAAGAAATAGTTCTTTTTTATATTTTTTTTTGTATGTGGTGTCTTGTTCTTGTTTGTTTTGTTAATAAAATAACTGACTAACTAAATTACATTTTTTCAGTTTTATACAGTTTTTTCACAATATTTTGAAGTAATCACTTGTCAGTCAAATTTTAAATATATTAATCAAATATTAATTTCCTGCTATGCGTTCCAGTTGTACAAACTTATTTCTTTGTAAAATAAAATAAACTACTTTGAAATTAAAATGTCAAGGATCTTCTCGTTGGACAGACTATAGTAGTTTTTTGGTGTATTGTGGTGAATTAGTGTTTTATTTTGCTGTTGTAGCACCAAAGATTCCAACCCTCAACTGTAATATAAATTAGGTACAAAAGGTAAGACACTTAAAATCGAATAAAAACAATTTATTACACTTAAAACACACGTTTTATGTATTCGTTATTACAGGTAGATATGTAATAATGTATGTCAGTACCGAAAGGTGTAATTGTATAAGATTTAGCTCTCGTGATTTCTAATTAAACTTAAAACGGTTAAAGGTGTGTGTTTTTATACTGAAATGAGATAAATTAATCATAATGGCGTAATCCTGGCGTAATATCTCTGCACTTTACAATAAGGGTATTTTGTTCACACCTTTGCTGAATTGTTGACCCTTTTTCAGCAATTTTTTAGATAATAATTAGAAATATAGGTCATGTAAGAAGTGGCAATATTGCATTCCTTTTGGTGCCGTAACTATAGTAATATTAGAGATTAAAAAATTATACCGTGGGAAAATTTGCCGTGAGCAGGCAGTTCTAAAAAGTTTTCTAAAAATATACAGGAAAATTTAAAAGAAAATGCATGATTTTCAACATCTTTTCTTGCGAAAAGAAACCTCATAGACGTGTTCCTGGGGTCGAAATATAATAATAATAGCTCCTGTATATAGCGTTTAACGCGTTGGGAGTAGCAAGGTACAGCTTGCCATACTAGAGCCGTTTGGTATACAAGGAAGGTAATGTGGCTAGCACTACGCTTCAACCGCCTATTATTGCCTCAGGATTGTGAATCCCAAGTACTCGTTTAAGGCTGAGTCGACCTAGGTACCCAAACTATTTTTATTTTAATTAAAAATAGTCGACTGATGTAATGCCGGGTGTAGGGATCGAACCCACTACCTTGAGATTGGTAGACGAGAGCCTGTACCTCTACGCCACTGGGCACCTTAATAAGGGGTCGAAATATACCATCCCTTAAAATATTTCCACTTATTTAAGACTCACACTGTATAAGCAACCGGGATTACCAGTATAATAGTACATTATTTGAGCAATATATCAAAATTTCCCGGGATTATTGCATGTACCAGTACATTTTTACGTCATTAATGTACGTCACACTTTTTACCGGGATTTATTCGGAAACCCGTACCGGGAGGCTAGACAGTGTAATTTTTAGTATAGAAAGGTATACTAAATAGTCAAATAATATAGCTTTAAATTACTTAAAAAATCATCAAAATCGATCCACTAGAACAAGATATAAAACTTTAAAGTACATGAAAATTTTAAGGTGCCCGTTTTTCGTGCCGGTGAGTGGATATCTCCCTCAGACGCTGGAATGAAAAAAGCAAAACTCATTAAATTATTTAAATATAACTACTCAGGAAATATTAAGTAACTATTATATTTATATTTAAACATTTTAATAATAATGTAGGTACTTCAATACGGGTAACCATATATTATTAATATATTACTATAGTAGATTGATCGAATTTAACTATTAAATCTAAGCTTTATTTACACTATAATATAAATATTATATAAATACATATTTTTCTTCTCTAAACTTCTTAAGAATATTCCTTTTTTGTTTTTCTCGTTCTTTTATATTCCTTCCAAAAATTCTCCACAGAAATTTAATATATATTTACATAATTCAGGCAGCTATGAGGCGCGTTTGTTTAACTTCAAAAATTATTTCCGCTCGAAAAGGACTGACTAAACATTTTTGCGGGCTGGTCCTGCCCGTAATGGCGGTCATGAAAATGCAAAACGTGACGAAAACATACTGCAGGATTATCGTAAGGATTGCAGCCATTTTATTATCAGCTCTTTTCCCGTTATAAAAAGTTTAATTTTCTTTTTATTACGCTAGAATTTGGTAAAAATAATATTGTCTCATATAACAGATGATTTGGAGTTTGTTTAGCTTAATTTGTATTATTTCTTATATAAATGCATATCCTTTAAGTAGGTAGGTACTATCAAATTAAATTTCAGTATTTTAGAATTTTAAATTACAATCTAGAAAACCCTGTACTACAGTCGGTACCGGCTGGTCATCGATTGTTTTAGAGTATCTGCGTGTTACAAACCAAAGACACCTAAGTAAGGCCATTATTACACTATCAAGTCTCCTTGTCAAAGATTTTATTTTGTCAAAGAATAAAATTTGATCGTGTAATAGTGGCCTAAAGGAGACAAAGCTATTTACGTTTTAAACTTTACATTGAACCTGCCCTCGTGTAGCTAACGCTGTTGTTATTTGTAGCAAATTTGTGCTGCATGTGAAGTAAAAGTATTAATTTGTAACGGTATCTTTAAATTCTAGAACAGACGCAGGATGACAAAGTAATTTTAAATAGTATTCGAATTTTTTGCAATATTTTATTAGTAAGAACTCTACTGGGTGACAATTGTTAATAGTGAGAAATATTCACAGATATATAGGTATAAAAGACAAACTCACCATAAAAACTTGGGAATTTTGTTTAACTGCAAACCTAAAGTAGTAGCCTAATAGTAGCCAAATAGTAGCCTAGTAATAGCCTAAACCTAGGATGTATTCCAGGAAAATATTTCAACTTCTACAGGTTGGCTCAAAAAAGTGTGAGTGGATCTGGATGATTTTTGCTAAATGGAACACCTTGTCTATTATTGCATTTTTGGCTTTCTTTCAGAATACTTTTACAAATACAAGAACTGTCTTGAAATCGAAACTATATTAAGTATTTATTTTAGATGGTCTGTATTTACTTTGCTATAAATTTCGCCATCTTAAATTTTACAAGTGGGAATTTCTACGCCACTAATTTTTCTTCGTTTTTTTTAAATGGATCACCTTGTACATAATTTTTTATTAGATGGAGAATTAAAAATAAACATTTTTTGTATTTAGAGTTTTTTAAAAATTTTAACGGTTTTGCAGATACTCGTATTATTTCGGTTATTTCATAAATAATAATATAATATATATATATATATATATATATATATATATATATATATATATATATATATATATATATTTCGGTTATTTATGTATTTCGGTTATTACGTATTATTTCGTATTTCACGGTAATAATATATATATATATATATATATATATATATATATATATATATATATATATATATATATATATATATATATATATATATATATATAAATATAATATAATATAAACAATCAAATTATTTCCCCGGAAGATGGATTGGAAATGGGAGAGCAGTATAATGGCCAGCGAGGTTTCTGTCGCAAAGGGGTGTGGAGGGGGGGGGTGTATTACTTGGTCTAATTTGTAAAAATGAAATCAATACATTTCAACATTTACAATAAAGAGTACAAAATGCATTCGGAAGTATGTATAAAAAGATATGTCCAAAGAGCTATAAATAAGATTGAACGAAAAATAAATTTGTGCATTAGTTAGGGTGATCACCCTTCATTAGCATTAGAAACTAGTTTGCAGAAGTTGATTTGTTTATAATAACTACGATTAATATTTTTTTTATTATTAGATCGTACACTGAGATTTCAAATTCAAAATAAATAAAGTTAAAAATAATATCTTTTAATTGCTGGCCTTGATATTATTTATTTGAATCTTTCAATTGGCTTTATTTTCCTTATTCAATGTTAATTTGCTCTGATCAATATTGTTGCGATGAATATATTCAGATTAAATAATTTA
The DNA here is from genome assembly GCF_002938485.1 of Sitophilus oryzae. Taxonomy (NCBI): domain Eukaryota; kingdom Metazoa; phylum Arthropoda; class Insecta; order Coleoptera; family Curculionidae; genus Sitophilus; species Sitophilus oryzae. The sequence continues at coordinate 1,276,550 of NW_022147488.1, forward strand.
AAAAACCAGGGTCGGACTTGAAATTATTTTAAATAATAAATAGTTTTGTTATTGTTAAAGTACCCAAAACAAAAAACAGTATCAAGTGTGGAATATCATTGTACTCAGGAGACCGAATTCTTTCAAAACTTCAAATAAAAAATGCAGGTCCGTATTTAAAAAAATTAAGTTGGCCTCTGTATCGCACAAATTTTCAATCAATCTATATCAATATTCTCAGATAGCCGTAATAAAGTGGCCATGAAAATGTGCAATTAATTTTTTGATTTTCTAAAAAATAAAGACAGGAAAAAATAAAATTGATTTTCAAAAAAGACTCAGCAATTCTTAAACTTTTTGATGGCATCTTGGTGAACATCTCAAGGAGCAACTTTGTCCCAATTTAACTATCTTCGTATCTATTACGGTTTTCGAGATACCAATGCTCGTACCCCGAATTTGTAGCACTTCCCTGTATACATTTTTTTGTAAATAACATAAAATAAACTATTACTTCTAACTGACTTTGAGAGACTCAGATATAAGCTTTCAAATATTCATTTTTAATCTGATAATCTTGTTTTATACGACTTTTAATATCCGCTGCTTTGAAAATGTTACTTTATCGAAGTGACTGGCCTAAAACGAAGTATAATAAATTAATTAAAATGCCGCACTGTTTTACATGTTATAATGAATGTTAAAGGGAGGAGAATTTTACGCCAAAACAAGCCAAAAGCAACAGGGTTGAAGTTGAAATTAACCCCGGCATAAACAGACACACACACACGTGTATGTTTTCGATGTTGATAGACGAGTTGCACAAATGCTGCTCTTCCTGACAGGCAATTTCGTTAATTAAACTTTTAATTAAACTTTACATTTAGCCTGCCCTCATGTAGCTAACGTTGTTGTTCTTTGTAGCAAATTTTTATCGCATGTGAAATAAAAGTCTTTGTAACGTTATCTTTTAACTCTAGAGCAGACGCAGTATGACAAAGTCTTTTTAAAACTTATTCGAACTTTTTTGCAATTTTTTATTAGTAATGATTATACAGAGTGAACAATTTGATAAGTAACAATCGATTTAGCTAAAAAATGTAATTCACTCGGATGCAAAAAAAACGCAACGGAAAAAAATTTGGTCAAGTTCAATTTTTTTAAAATTTTTTGCCCTATTTCCTTAATTAATTAGTGATACTAAAATACATCAATTTTAATTTGTAAACTCAGTTTATTATATACTACTTATATATATTTATTATATACGTATTTGACTTATAAAGGGTTAATCGAAGAATTGTTTTTTTACCCTATCTTTAAAACACCCTGTACAATAATTTCGTGAGCAAATTTGTGTAAAACATTATTTTTCGGTCAGAACCAAGTCATCTGAATATTTTGTTTTTTGACTCATACCTACACATGCATTGGTTAATTTTTAAGAGCAAAATGAACTTGCCACAAACATTTTGCAATTTTTTCCATTATCGTTACTTTTTGATGTTATTCTCATCATAATGACGAGGTGGTTTTGGTGATTATTGTTGTGTACGGTAGAATATGGTTCCTAGTGTCGAAGATTGGTACAAAAGTCATTGATCTCTTTAATGAACCACGTCTACTGACAGCTATAGCAGCAGGGGAAGGCAGTAAAAAGTATTAGAGTCTAGTTTACAATTTTTTTGTAAGTTTGAACACTTAGTTATTAGAGTTATTTTTTAATATCCTTAATTCTGTTAGTGTTAGTAATATTTATTTAAACCAAGCTTGTATCGTTACTTTTTAACGTTTTTAAGTTTTAATAAGTTCTAATCAGTGTCGATAATGATATTACGACAATAGTCACCAAAGACACCTCATGAATTAAAAATTAATATTATAAAGTAATGATAATTGAATAAATTGCAAACTTAAAGCAAACATTTTCCCTCGTGTATATTGTTATATAAAAAATATTATTTCTACCAAATGTCTTGCGTAATAAAAAGAAAATTAAACTTTTTATAACGCGAACAAGTGCTATTAAAAGGCCTGCAATCCTTACGATAATCCTGCAGTTTTCGTCGCGTTTTGCATTTTCATGACCGCTATAACGAGCAGGACCGGTCCGCAAAAATGTTTAGTCAGTTCTTTTCGAGCGGAAATAATTTTAGAAGTTAAGCAAATGCGTCTCATAGCTGTTTGAATTATTAATAATAATAATAACGTTTATTAAACATTTTCTCTTGAAATTAAAACAGATATAAAATAGTACAGTACAATACAACATAATATGCTACTATATCTAATACACATTATCTAAGTACAATTTAACTAAGACTATATTTAAATTTTAAGAATCAAAATAAACGTTAAAAGAATTACCACAAAGTAATAGAATTACTTGTATGTGGAAAGGAATACAATTTAATTATGACAATATATAATGTTCACTGGCACTTATGAAAATTTATTTTGTATATTTTAAGTTAACTAGGTCATTAAATATATCTCTACCTCGATCAACCATCCATTTGCATACCCCTTTTTAAAAACCAGAGTAACTTTTAACATCCTTTAGGAAGGTTGGTAAGATGTTATATAATCGAGGTGCAAAAACTTTGAAGATCTTGTCCAACAGTTTTAGAGCATAAACTAGGATAAAACGCCTTATGTCTAGTTTCATATTCATGGTCAACATGTTCAATAGATATTTTCCCCTGATAAATGAATTTTAAAACATCTAGGCAGTATAGCTGACGTATATCCAGTAGATGCGCCTGCTTAAAGAGAACGTTTGAAGAGAAAGTTTTCTTTTTATTGTAAATAATTTTTATGAACCATTTTTGAACAGAATACAAGCTCTTTAAATGACATTCAGCCGCACCACCCCACCCTAGAATTCCATATGTCAAATGAGATTGTACAAGGGATGAGTACAGGATTCTAAGCTGTTTGACGTCCAAAAAACTTTTCAAATAATTAAATTTCGGCAACAATCCTCGCAATTTTTTAGTTACATTATTAATATGAATATTCCATTTAAGATGTTTGTCGATTGTAACCCCTAAATATTTTATAAAATCACATTCCGGTATTACATTATTATTGGTTATTTGTAATCTGTCCCAATCTGGTTCATTATTTTTATAAATAGAGAAGGATATATATTTGGTTTTGTCATAGTTTAATGTTAATTTGTTTTTGATAAACCAGGTATTAATTGTCTGAAAGTCTTCCTCTGCTAATCTTTTCAAATTCGACCAAGAGTTAGATTTATAAAATATCGCTGTATCGTCTGCGTAGCTAAAAATTTCTGCTTTTGTATTAATTGTAAGTAATCATTAATATAAATAACAAATAATAACGGACCCAACACAGTGCCTTGTGGTACACCATGCTCAATCCTTCCTGGCTTGCTATTAATATCTCCCAAATTAACATATTGTGATCTGTTCTTAAGGTAACTTTTTAAAATACTAAGGCTGTTTCCTCGTATTCCATATCTCTCTAATTTGTCTAAAAGTATTTTGTGATTTACCGTATCAAATGCTTTAGCGAGATCTACGAATATACAGAGGCTTCGATGTCCCGAGTCTAGAGCATCATAGATTGATGATGTCAATGCATGAACGGCATCCTGTGTTGATTTGCCTTCTAAAAAACCAAATTGATTTTTTGATATTATGTTAAATTTTAGAAAGAATTTTAACAAGCGTTTTTTTATAACTGTTTCAAAAATTTTAGAAAAAACTGATAATATAGATATCGGTCTATAATTGCCTATATGCTCCTTATCACCCCCTTTATATAATGGTTTAATTACACCTACTTTAAGACAGTCCGGAAAACAACCACTTTCGATACAATAATTTATCAAAAACGTTAAAGGCTTTGATATATCTCCCGAAATTATTTTAATAATATCCGAGCTAATATTGTCATAACCAGGAGCTTTTTTATTTTTAGATTTTTATTATGTTTATTATTTCGTCTTCGCAAGTTTGACGTAAATACAGACTGTTTTCAGACGGTTTATATCACAGGTATTATTTGTTGAAGATATTTTAACCGCTAGTTTTCTGCGACAGTACAATAATGATCATTTAACGCATTAGCTATCTTTAATTTATCAGTATATACGTGACCTTCTTCGGTTTTAATTGTATTTATATCTTTATTTTTTGTGTTTTTACCACATATTTTATTTATACACTTCCATAGAGAAGAAGATGTCTCTTTGTTTTGTTAAATTCTCTTTTTATGTAATTTTTCTTTGCAGTTGTTATTAGTGATCTAATTTTATTCTTATAATTATTATAGTTGTCTTTAATTCTTGATTTGTCGGATGTAGTTTTAATTTATTATATAATTTATTCTTTATATTTATTGACTTAAGAAGCCCAGAAGTCATCCACTCTTTTATAAAATGAGTGTTTTTAGACCTTTTAATTTCAACTTTTTTATTATTTTTGTCGATATACAATGTTAATTTTCGCATAAAAATCTGAAAAGCTTTGTTTGAATTATTTTCTGTATATATATCATTCCAGGATTCCTTCCGGAGATCTTCTTTTAATAATGTGTAATTGGTATAGTATTTAGATTTACATAGGTTATTTTTCGGTTTGTTTACTTCTATAGGTAGAGATATAGCAATTGGATAGTGATCTGTTATATCATGTTCAAAAATAAAAGATTTTATTCTCCTTGATATTTCCGTTGAACATTTTACAAAGAAATGATCAATGCATGTACCGGATCTTGGTCTAGTTATCTTATTAATGTATGAGTTGAAGTTAAAAGATGCCATTATATTTTTATAGTGTTCTACATAATCTTTTTCATCAAATAAATTAATATTTATATCACCAACTAAAATGTGTGAGTGTAACTTCTTTTTTTGAGAAAGATACCTCTCAAGGCTTGTAATAAAATCTAATTCGTTAATACTAGGAGATTTATAAATAGCAGATATACAAATATTTTCAATGTTTTTATATTTAATAATTAATTCTAATATCTTTGTATCACCTAAAGAAACTATAGAATGTTTATAATTAAATTCCGATTTTATATAAACAACAACTCCGTCATTTTTATTCAATTGACCTTCATTATAAATTAGGTCATAATTTTTTTTATTTGGAATGGACTATTAGAAATATCATATTGTTTATAAGTTTCCGTAAGAATAATTACGTCAAATTCTAGGCTGAGCGTGTCCAAAAATATTCTAAAATTATCAAAATTTTTACCTAAACTGCTAATATTACAATGTATACATTTAAAGTCGTTTTTTAGATTAATTGAGTATCTAGATCTAAAATTATTAAAATCACTAATTGTTTCTGTCTCTATATCCTTAACTTGAAAATCTCTTATGTATGAGTCCATTTTTATCACTAAAACACACTTCTAACACTAGATATCTTTAACTAGAATGTTACCTCTTCACGCACATTTGTCATTTTTCACTAGATGGATCTTCTGATTACTATACTAAGGTTTCGGGTGGCTCCTAGTTGCCGGTCTTTGTACCTTACTGGATGATTGTAGAGATGCTGTATTACTATTTGAACCCCTTCGCGCTTCCGCACTGGATGTCCTTGAAACAACGGTGAATTCAATTGTATTGTTTGGCCTGGATAAGGGATGGTTTGATTCTAGCTTGTTGCGCTCGATACCACTAGATTGAACTGGTAGATCGAATACAGGTGTACCCGGGGCACTCAAGGAAGGTCTTGATGGAACGTCAGTAAATACTTCGTTGTCTGAGTCGTTTTCTTTATGCCCTCTCTCCACTAGCTGTTCGTAGCTAAAACTCTCGTTGCCGATTATAAGGGTTTCTTTCTTTACGTACGCTCTCAAACCTTTCTTCTTAGCCTCTTTTAAGTTCTCATTCAATACTTTATTCACCACTCTCTCTTTTTTGGAAAGATCGTGGTTTATAAAAATCTGTTTACCCTTCAATTTATAAGCGTTTTTGAGTATTAAAACTTTTTTTAAATATGTGTTAAGTTCTATACGCAAAGGCTTGTTTGAGTCGTTACCTAGATAATATATATTATTTATGTCACTTAAATATACATCTATTCCTAAAAGAGTTTTTAATTGCTCTATTACCCAGGCAGCTAGCTCAATGTCTTTTAAATTTCGATTGTTCCGTAGGCCAAAGATTATTAGATTATTCTTTCTAGCTAGTTTTTCTATTATTTGAACCCTGCTTTCCAAGTCGTTGAGTTTACTTTCTAATACAGTAATGTTCTCTTTTAAAGTTTCTGTTTGTATCGCTAAATCTTCTCTGACTGATTTAATATCTTCTCTTAGCTCTTGTTTGCTGTTTTGTATCAAGAATTTTATCTCTTCGAATTGTTTGAACATTACCGTATCAACCATTATTTAAGAAAATATCAGGATATATCCTAGTCAAAAAGAATGTTTTTTGCACTTGGCAACGTCGAGCCGCTGTAGTCCAAAAACTGGGTCAAATATGTATTATTATAATGGACGTGTGATGGTTCAAAGCAAACATTTTCCCTCGTGTATATTGTTATATAAAAAATATTATTTCTACCAAATGTCTTGCGTAATAAAAAGAAAATTAAACTTTTTATAACGCGAACAAGTGCTATTAAAAGGCCTGCAATCCTTACGATAATCCTGCAGTTTTCGTCGCGTTTTGCATTTTCATGACCGCTATAACGAGCAGGACCGGTCCGCAAAAATAATTTTAGGAGTTAAGCAAATGCGTCTCATAGCTGTTTGAATTATGTAAATACATATGTAATTTCTGTGGAGAATTTTGAAGGGAGTATAAAAGAATTTTACGAAGAGAGTAAAAAAGCAATATTGCTAAGAAAAAAGTTTTTAGATAAAGAAAGTATAGGCAGGGCACAGAAGACTCACTCGGATGCAAAAAAACGCAACGGAAAAATGTTTTGTCAAATTTAAAGTGTTATATATTTTTTTATTTTTAGCTTTATTTATATGATTTTTTATCAAACTATATAGGGTGATTCACGGCGATGGCACGTTAGACGTTTATGGAGAACCGGTGATTTTTTTTACATAAAGGCACTTGCTCCATCTTTCTAAAATATTTTCAGCATTACAGTGTTGCCGCATCATTCGAAAAGTGGTAGCATCTTTCTTATTTTAAACGGAACACCCAGTATATTATTACATTTTTCCAAACTACTTTCATATCTCATAATTTTTCTATTATACTAACTTATACTTATCTCTAATAGTTTTGGAGATCAAAAATAAAACATGTGTAAAATTCAAGATCTTGTTTTTGTCAACATGATCTTGAATAAGCATTGGTAAAATCATAAATTGAACATTTTAAAAGTTGAAATTTGGATTATAAATTAATGAAAGTCGGTATATTCAATCTGTCTAAACCAACTGATTAATCTTTACTGAGGAAATCAGAAGGTTTAGGTATAGAAACATGATATATCGTTTGGTTTGGTTTGGTTAGGCCCAGATAAACCCAGATAAAAGCAATTTTATCTGGGTTGCGATTTTTTAAATAATGTATGTACAGGGTGGTCGAAATTGGTCTGTTTTAACACAGAGAACCTATTTCGAGACTAGATAGAGCAAAACCAACATAGATGTCATGGGCTTGATTTCTGAGAAACGTTTAATGGCGTAAACCGCCTGTTGATATTTTCACTGCTAATCGAGATCGGGGTCTTTTTTAATTTTTTACCATTTGAAAAATTGACCATGTTTTTTTTATTTCGCGGAATAATAAAATTCTATAAAACCATCCTTAAGGTACTTTTTTAACCACATCCAGTGGCGTAGTCAGTTTTTTCTATACTTGTCTTTTTTGTCAGAAATAATAAAAAATGTAATTTTTTTCAATGGAAATCATAGTTGGCGATAAACTTAAAAAAATGCTGGCTGAACGAAAGGGCTAAACTTTCCAACGATATAAAGTTATGTGTATTTATTTCTAAGAATGAGATATTAGGTTTTTTATCTTTGTATCGAAGCGGGCCTTGATTTTATGTTGACCTTGTTGCCTAATTATCTTTTATCACAAATTAATATTCTATATTATTATTTATCTGCATAATTGAAAAGGTAAATCAATATTCTTTATTAGTATTACCATTTACAATTAAAACGCCAGGGTTACAACTGCACTATTAAATGGAGAATTTAGAGAGAATTGGATTGGAACAAGGGGTCCCATATTTTGGCCTGCTAGGTGCTGTGATTTAACTCCTTTCGACCTTTTTATGGGGGAAATTAAAAGACTTTATATATAAGGGAAGAACCATTGGGACGAGAGAAGAATTACAGAAGGCTAGTAGGCAAGCTTTTGAACTTATTACACCAGTTCGCCTAATAAATCGTTGTAACTCTATGCGCAAAAGGTATTTATTGTGTATTCAACAAGGAGGTGCTCAAAGTTTGAACATTTTTGGTGATTTTTTTTAGAAAACAATATTCGTCACTTAAAAAATACGTTTATTTAGTTTTGTTCTTTGTTTATCTATTCCAGTTATTATCGATTTCAATTAATTAATACTACTAATATAGAATGTTAATTTACCTTTTCAAAAGTCTTTAGTTATGCAGATAAATAATAGTATAGAATATTAAATTGTGATAAAAGATAATTAGACAAACAGGTCAACACAGAATCAAGGCCCGCTTCGATATAAAGATAAAAAACCTAATATTTCTCACATTCTTAAAAATAGATACCCATAACTTTATATTGTTTGGAAAGGGTTAAAAGCCAGCATTTTTTTGAAGTTCATAGCCAACTATGATTTCCACTTAAAAAAAGTTATTTTTCACTATTTCTGATAAAAAGAGCTAGCATAGAAAAAAGCTGACTACGCCACTGAATTGTAGTTAAAAAATTGCCTTAAGAATGTTTTTACAGAATTTTATTATTTTATTTTATTAAAAAAGTTATGGGCAATTTTCAAAATGGTAAAAAAAATCAAAAAGACCCCGTATCTCTGTTGGCAGTGAAAATATCAACAGGCAGTTTACTCCATTAAATGTATCTCACAAATCGAGCCCATTATATCTCTGTCGGTTTTACTCTATCTAGTCATGAAATAGGTTTTCTCTGTTAAAACAGACTAATTTCGACCACCCTGTACATAATATATATGCTTGAATTTAAAATAACAATAATTTGAATGATTTTATTACAATTGGAAAAACTATTTTTTCTGACCCCCCTGTTTGATATCCAATCAGTTGATTTAGACAGATCGAATATATCGACTTTCTTTAACCTATAAATCGAATTTTAGCTTTCAATATGCCGAATTTATGATTTAACCAATGCTTATTTAAGATAAATTTTTTGTCAATTTTAAACATGTTTTATTTTTATATCTATGTATAATATCTAATGTTTTTAAATTACGTGTTTTTATATTAACATTTTTTATATTTTATCAAATATTATTTTTCTTGCTCTGCTCTAATTTTCTTTATGCCCCTGCTGAAAATATTTATGTGAAATAATCTATATTTATATGGGTTACGTGTCTACCTAGCAGAGATAAAATCGCTGTAAACCTTTGATTACGTATGCGCAGTATAATATCAGCAATAAAACCCTCTCAGCGAAAAGAATGTATTTTTTGTTATAACGACCGCCCTACGAGGGTTCTACTTCCTCCAGGCTGAAATTTGTAGAGCCAAATTTATTTTATAGCCTATTTTATGCGGATTTGAAAATTATATAAATGACTGATTTTGTTTTTATTGTTATTTTATTTGATATATTTGTATTTTATCATAAATAATCAAAGTGGTTTTGTTCTTCAGGACGGAGAATTTTTAGAACTTTAAATATGGAGAATAAAAATTATTAATTTTCATATAGAGGGTGTCCCAATATTTCGTGGACATAGAATATAGAACTACTACGTATTTTTGTAATCAAAATAAGTTCATTGGACACAATTTACCACTGTACAAAAGTGCTTCGTTAGTCCGCTAGAGGCCATCAAACTTTAAAAGAATAAACATATTTTTCAAATATTTTAAGAACCGTTATTCCGATTTGAATGAGATTTTGGGTATCTATGTTTTGCTAAGTGCTTTAACATTTGGCGTTTACGAAAATCAAGAAAAAATACGGGAAGAGTGAAAACTACCCCCAACCCTAAATTATTGTTATTTTCCAACTTCATCGACAATAGAGTTTCTTTTCGTAAAATGGTCCTTCTAATATTTACTACATTTTTGTCTCTTGTAAAAAAACGCCACATCGCTTAGTTCTTGTGAAAAAAACTTTCGAAGAATTTATTTTTCCAAAGCAGACCTACAAAATATACAGGGAGTTCCAATATTTCATGGACATAGAACAACTACTTATTTTTTGGATCAAAATAAGTTAATTGCACCCTTTATGCAAAAGTGCTTCGTTTGTCCGGCAGAGAGCATCAATCAAAGATAAGCCCGAAAGTTAATTAATTTGAAAATTATTAATTTTTTTAAGCTTTTTACGAAGCTTATCTTCAAATATAATTTGTAATACTAACATAAAATTTCATATTTTCGTCAACTAGATTATTACAGCATAATAGATTTTATGCGCCTCCATAACTTAATGTGACAAAAAACATTTTTTTAAAGGCAGCTTTGGAAAAATATTTTTTTCCCCAAAAAGTATGCACAGTGGCGATTTTTTCATACAAAAATGCCGTAAATACTAGAGGGACCATTTTACAAAAAGAAAATCGGCCGTCGGTGGGGTTGGAAAATATTTATACTAAAATTTATTATTTATATATAAAGTCAAATATTAGAGCACTTAGGAAAACATAGACATCCAAAATCTCATTCAAATCGGAATAATGGTTCTTAAAATATCTGGAAAAATGTGTTTATTTTTTAAAATTTGATGCCCTCTAGCGGACAAACGAAGCACTTTTGTATAGAGGTAAATTGTGTCCAATGAACTTATTTTGAATCCAAAAATACGTAGTAGTTTTATGTCCACGAAATATTGGAACACCCTGTATACATACATACTAAACAGTATATCAATATAATTCTCATTAGAGCGAAAGAAAAGAAAATAATTTATTTTAGTTACCGTGAAAATATCGTTCACGCTGATAAAAAAATGCTGGTAAAGTTTGAGTTCTTAATATTAATATGAAGAGTTGTCTCATCGTGATTTTCTATTTCCCATTTAAATAATACAATTTTTTTTTAATTTTAATTTTATTGCTTGTTTACAAGTCAGCGTGTTATAATCAATATCTTTCAAAAGAGTCGATCAAATGAAAAAAATATCAGACCTTTTTTGAAGACCGTTCAATTTCATATAAAAATATGTATTGTTGTCTATACTACAAGAATATGTATTTTTTTATATAAAACAATTGGTTAAACATGCATGTTTGTAATGGTAGTATTTATAAAAAAATTATCAATAAATTGATAATGTACGACTAGTGAGAGAAAATAGTACAGTACATAAAAAATCACTGTTAGACTTGAATCTCACATATGTCAAAATGAGTTTTACACCCGCGACGTGATTCTATTTCTGGATGCTGGATCGTAAAGCTTGGACCTAGAGAACACGTATTTCCTCGCCATGCTTCTCAAGAAGTATATTGCTAATAAAAGTCAGTTAAGTAGCTATATTCGCGGTTCCTAATGCGTTGCAATGACATAAGTGGTTAATATATAGGTAGTTATGTTGGGTGGAAACGAAGTACAAACGGTCAGTTTATTGCTTTTATCATGTAAATTGGAAACTTCCAAAGTAAAATGCACTACGTCGATTCGTAATGTAGCTCCGGGGAGTCCGTAAGGAGGGAATCAAAAATTTCTATTAGCGAGCAATTCGTGGGCATGTTATAAATATTTTTATTTACAACCATATATGTAATACTGACATTACTGACTTTTAAAAAATTTTAAAGTGTCAAATTATCTAAATTTCTTCCCTCTTCCATTTCCCTTACCAATTTCCCTCATCCATTTCTCTCACCCATTTTCCTCACTCGGCTTTTCTTATTTACCGCCTCATTTAATTAAGCAAAATATTCTTGTAATATTTTTATTAAATACTTATCTAAAATCAACAAAAATAAACAAGAAGATTAGCAATAATAACTGAAGAATTTAATAGATTTATTTGTTGTTTACCTTCAATGCTAGACTTCTTTGGCTTAAAGCCTACATTCTGGCGTTTTAAAAAAGCGACGAGTTTGTGATATTTTGATATGTCAGTCTTTTCCCTTAATTCTAGCATTGTCCGTATCATGCTGTACGTAGCCCAAAGAGTAGATGGCTTTTTCTGCCTTGCCATATGTCGCTGAAATATGCCATCAAGACTGTCTCCGAAGCAATATTCTTAGTATTTCTTTCGGCACACCATTTTTCGTATACTTTCAATGCTATTTCATATCGCCCCCTACATTTCTCTGGAAATAAACTGGTTTCTGCTCTTTTTGCAGTTTCTGTAAGTTCTGGTGGAGTACCAATATTAAAGTAGTCTTCATGATCAGAACTTTCTGATAACAATCTGGCTTTCTAAGTTATATAAATTCGAAAAAGCGAACGAGAGATTTAAAACTGTCACTTAGTTGTTTGTTTTGCTGTTGAAGGTTTGCGCCATAATGATAATAAAATTCCCGAAAAAATGTTAAAAGCTAAAACTAGTAGTGGGAACTATCGAATGAATACTATCGAAACATTCGGTAGTTGCAATTCATTCGAATAATTCGATAGCTAGTAAGAAAACATTCGTCGAAAACTATTCGAATAAAAATTATCGAATAGATGCGTCATCTGCCTTGAAATATTGTATTCTAGTAATTTGGCAGCAAAACCATTCATTTATAAAATTTATTCATTTATCAAATTCATTTATTCGTCAGGATCGATTTTAATGAAATATAAACTGGATTTTAGTTGTCGTCCGGCGACGTAGGTTTCTTTCCTAGAAACCCTACAACGGTCGGTGGCAATGCTATGAAAGAAGTCGGCATCTTTGATTTTTTGCGGAGTCAAATAAAGATAAGGACACATTATTTTTTTTATTGAGGTGCTAGTATTTACACAGAAAATACATTATGAAGGGCGCTGTTGCCATATATTCGTATTAGTTGGTATTAGCAAAGAATATTATTCTTTAGCATTAGTTAGTTAGGGATAGTATGTCTAATGTTTTGCATTTTTTTATTAATATTCTGTTATTACACTGCAATAATACTTTTTATTTTGGATGTAGGAAAATGATTTTTAATGTTTTTAAGCAAAGACTGGTTTAATAAATAATAATAACAGTAATAATTTGTTATACCTATTAACAACAAAATTTAAAATCATTTAATAATATAAACATTTTTTTAAGTAGTAGCAAAATATAAACAACAAATAGAAGTCAAAAGTATTTATATTAGATCCTATTTAAAAATAATATAGTCTCTAAATGGCAACGTTGGCTAATTTGTTATATTAACAACAAATTTTAAAATCATGAAATATAAACATTTATTAATTTTCTAAGCATGCAGTGTAATGGAAGGAAAATATAAATAAAAAATTAGAAATCAAAATTATTTATATTACTTTTTATTACTTTATATTACTATTTAAAAATAATATTTACTTTTACTGGCATTTACTTTAAAAAAATAAATGAAATATTTCTTCGCAAAAAACTACATGTAAGAGAATTAGCATAAACAAAATACAAACATTGTTAACTTTTTTTTTAAATTGGCACGTGTAAAACTTTCAATTTAATTTTCTCACCCCAAAATTTGAGTTCAATAACCACATTTACTTAACCACATTACTTAAATATGATTATTAAGTTCAACTAATTCATATTATTAAAACATCCAAAATACAAATATGTATTTTTAAAATTAATTGTAAGTTCATCTCATCTCTCTTAAAAATTGTTACTTCTAAAAATTTCCCATTAAAAAAATGCAATCTAACCTAACCATAATATACCATATAAAATTAAATAATTGAAAGATCGGGCTACCGAAAATTACACAAATTTTCGGAAAAATTTTGACCACTTCGCACACAATCGTCAATTAAAAAAAAACTACTATTTTAGTATTTTAAATATTTTAATAAACGCAAAAATAGCATAGTATTTACAAGGCGAAGTTATAAAAATTTGGAAGAACTAATAATGCACTGACGCACACAAAAATCAAATGAATACTAAATTTCATTTATCAAAAACATTCGATAGTCGTGGCTCGTGGCGCAATGATAACCATTTAGTCGCACGGCGAGGTTGTCACTTATGCTTTAGTATACAAATGAATGAATGATTTTATTCGAATAAAACCATTCGATAGTTGAAATCATTCATTCAGTAACCATTCGATAGTCTAATTCATTCGATAGTTCCCATCGCTAGCTAAAACGCTAAAACGCGTAAAGGAGACCGTAATTATGGCGTTGTTGGGTGCAATAACATTCAATAACTCAACTTTCCCGGATATCCAACTCTACCAAAACAACAATTTATAGCTTCATAGTTTCTCACACCGATTTGATAAAAAGCAAAAATAGAATCAAGCAGTTTGACGAAACAAGTGAGTAAACAAAGTTCTCGTTACCTAATTAAAAGATTAAATAGACATATACAACGAGAGGATAAAATATAATTTGCAATATTAATGGTATACTTCTTTTAATCAACTATAGATTAAATATTTTATGAACATCTTCTAAAATTATAATTAATTACCGTTATAGCCGAAATTGCCCTAATTATGGTCATATCATTAGTGAAGACATATCGAAGACGGTGTGGATCTGAAAGCGACAGTGTTGCCATATTACAATGTGAAATATCTGTAATAGGTTTAACGACAATATCCTTGAATGAAAAATCCGCGTTTATGTATTGAAAATTTATTCGTGCTAAAAAAAAGAATAAACAACAAAAATAAAAATTCTTTTATAGGTACTGAATATATCGTATGATCGAAAAAAATCATTTAGTTGACTTGGAAATGACGATTATTTACATTTACCACAATATTTTACGTATGAAATAACAGCGATCTTCATTTCCAAGCCAATTAATATTATATTAAATTGTTTAACGATAGAAAATCCGTGTTATTAACGTACTGTACCCAAAATCCGTAAATCTACGGATTAATCAGTAATTGTACCACGAAATCGCCCATAAGGTTGCGCATCTTCTTATTCCTTCAATCAACGCTTATAGTATGTCCTCCTGTTCACTAAAAATTAAGATTCTTACTAAACCTTATACAAAACGAGTATAAAAGTATTAGATTTTCAAATGTTCATTTTGTTAATATGAAGCAATACAGGGAATTTTAGTACAGTCAGTTTTGAGCAATATACTATTTTAAAATAATTTTCACGTTTATTTTTAGATGTTACAATGTTGAGTAATTTTTAGAGGTGCAGACAATTTAGCAAAATTGTAGTAAGTGTTTCAACAAACCCTTGGTGACACAATTTGTGACATTCTAATACAATATTAGAATGTAAATTTTATTTACTCGGATAAAATATCTTATAGCATTCTATATTTCATATCAATTAAACTTTTAGTTACGTAATTTTTAAATTTATTGTTGCCAACCATGGAAATATTCGGCGCCGGGCTGACTAACTGGAATTTAAATATCGCCCTGGGGATTCAGGTGGTAGCTCTGCTGTAAAAAATGTCAAGTTGCCACATTTATTTAAATATTTCTTGACATTGTCATTCGTTTTGACACTTTAGTGTTGTATTACGAGTTTTTGGTTTAAATAAATACTATTGTAATGCTTAAAAAGAGAGCTTAAAGATGTTTAGTGCATTTTAGCACTTTAGTGCTTTGCAGTCGAACTTTGTTCTTTTTAGAACCTCTTTTAGTGCGAAGTGGTACAAGATTGCTTAATACCCTTAAAAAAATCACCGCAACTTTATTAGAATATTTTGAACGGGAAAGCGGTAGTAATGGCCGTTTATGTCCCCTAAGTGCTGTTAAAAAGGTCAGTTAATATATTTATAATTGTTTTATTTTTGTTTCCTAAAATATTTTGATTAAAAGAAAATATGTAAAAGTGGGCAATGCTGTGCCGGTCAAGCTTAATCACGTAACTAAAAGTTTATTTTATATGAACTTTAAAAACTAAAACTTCACTGTGAAAATATTTGCATAAAATGAAAATCTGACATTGAATGATATCGCGGTACAGCATTTTTCCGGATAGTGTAGATTTAATACTTTCTTTTAAATAAATAATTGAAGTGAGCGAACTTATTTCAGATTTTCGAATTAAACGACTAGGAAAGGTACAATCAAAAATTGTGACATTCAGAGCAATTACCAAGAAAAAAAAAACATATTGATTTATGTTGCGCTCTGGGAAAGCCAAAAGAAAATATGTTTCAATTAAGTTCGGGCACGTGTTTCGGAAAAAAATCGCCTACATCCGGCATGCCGATCTGCTCTTTTATAAAAGAAAAACTTTTTCTCAAAGTTCGCGATGTTTCGCCATAACTAGGGTCGGGTGTTTTAGATGTGTAATAACTAGACGTGGACGTGCGATGTTTAATAAGAGTGATGAAATATAATCGTGTTAGGGTTGTGTGTGGTTTGTAATTTGTAGTTAAAACTTTCTTTATTCCATCACAGAATAATGCCAATTAAATACCATGCGGTGTTATAATAAAGAGTCAAAGAATGGCGCAAAATTTAGATGTGTCTACTGAACCATAACACAGAAAATTACCTTACGGCTATGGTTACGTTGTTTATTAAGATCTAATAAAGGCATTTTGACATACGTAACTTAATAATAAGTATTCTAATGTAAAACTAAAATTTCATATGTATATTTTAAACATTTTAGTATTTTTGTATTCCTCCAATCTATGTTGGCTATTCTTCTTCATTTTTTTACTCTTTCTGATTATATCCATTTAACAATTTTATTAAATTAATTATGGCACGAATGGTTATCGTCTCGAGTCACTCGGTATTCTGGTGTTTCCCCATTTTCCCCACAAAATCTGAATTAATCGTTGTTTCTTAGTTGAAATCTACTGAGGTGTCCATTGAAGAGACTGTGCATACCCATGCCATTATAAGTTGTTTCCTCTGTATTTCATCTTTAATCGTTTGCTGGGCATACATAATGTCTTGCCATCTCCAGTGCCAAAGTCGTTATCTTATTCTATTAATGGAATTATGGAATTATAAATACTATGCTTTCTTCATATGAGATGTGTTTGGATCATAATATTTGAGTTTACACACCAGATGATTTTTTTACCTAAATTATTCTTTCCTCGATTTTGCTTTCTGTTCGCGCTCAATAATCTTTGAGTTCCAAAGTAGAAGTATTTATTGCATGTCCTTATTTCCATCTAGTTTTTGCTGCTTGGCTTATAGACAGATATTTGGTCTTTGACATATTAACCACAAACCCATTTCTCATTCTTGTTCAAAAGTTTTTTGCAGGTTTTTCTTATCTTGTGCCACTACCACGTGACCACCTACAAAGTGAAGATTATACAGAGTTGCTTTGAATGTAATAGACAATGATTCAGTATTAAAAATAAAAGAATTTCGAACTTTGACCATTGTCTTTATTTATTTTGATACCGCGCAACACAACGTTTTTGTCAGAAGAGTGACAAAGTATCACTTAATATTGAATTAAATAATATTAATACGGATTTGCTTCAGAATGGTTACTCTGCAAAGTCCATGGACAAAATTTGTAAAACTTGTTCATCGACCTGAGGAGGATGCTCTCTCTCTCTTTTGACTATTGCATATGTAAAAGGAACGTCAGAAAACATCAAACGAATAGCCAAAAAGTATAACATTAGAACTCCCTTCAAATCTGGATCGACTCTAAGATGCGTCCTAACACAAACAAGGTTCCTTGTGAATGCGGTGAGTCGTATATCGGAGAGACTTAACGTCCTCTAAATGTACGACTTAGCGAACACAAAAAACATGTACAAAAAGGTGAAACAATGAAGTCAGGTATTACGGTCCATGTTCGGTCAAAACAGCACAATATAAAGTGGTCAGAAGCTCGGGTTGTCCACGGGGAACCTCATTGAAAAAAAGCGTAAATTTAAAGAAACCGTTTTTATAGGAAGCAATAATAACATTTCAGCAATCCTAGTACCGAAATACCTACGATATGGCTACCAATGATAAAACGCTTCAATACAGGCATTCTATGTGGACAACCCCACGGATGACTGCACCCAACTTTTTCACGGGGCCTGACCACAGTATAAAAATTTAGTAGTTTTAGGAACTAGTTTAACGGTCAGTGATCTGACCGAAATGTTTTGTTAATCAAAATAAATAAAGACAATGGAAATATGAAATTCTTTTATTTTTATACAGAGTTATTTTGTCGCTAGGAGGTATTTCCATTCCTCTGCGCGATTTTCTCTATTTTATTTTTGAGTGCTTCATTCTTACATATTTTAAATATCACTGGAGACATGCAGCAACCTTGTCGCAGGCCCTTGGATACAACAAAACTTTCAGATAGTGTCGTCCCAAGTTTTATTCTTGGTGTTGCTAGGCTAAATAGCTCTTTAACTTTTACTATATTAACCGTGTTTTTCTAGCAGATTTTTCGAGAATTTGCCATAGCTTAAGGATCGAAACGGTATTATACAATTTTATTAAAGCCAAAAAAGAGCAGATGAACATTTCTATTCATTGTCACCTTTTTTTTCATTTATATGGACTAGAGTGATCTATCCATACATGATCATCCAGTACTGAACTCGGCGTGTTCTTCTATCTAATACGTGCATACATTCATACTTCCATACCACAGGGGGTGAATAAGAGTTTTTTTTCGACTCCAGAAACACGATTATGAGTTTTTTGCGAATTTTTTTTTCAAAACTTGTAATTTTTTGAAATTTTTAGTTAGAAATGATAATATTTTCATAATGTAGCAACATAATTAGTAGATTAAATTTACAAGAAAGAATACACAGAAAAGATGCAGCGGTTTTCAAAATTAAAGGGAAAAATGTATATTTTTTTAATTTTCAAAGTAATATATCAATTTAAAAACGGTGAAGAGAAAATATGTTTCATTTATCGAGATCTATCAGCCCTGAAAATATTTGCACTTATTTAAAACTCGCTCTGTACAGTCTACTCATTGAACTTTTGACTGAGACGCTAATATTAATATTCAGGGTGTAAAAAACTGATTTCTTTCTTATAAAATCTATTTTATAATTATTCCAAACATTGTTACTGTATCAATCGAAAATAAAACAGTTTCCTAATCAGATATTTAACAATTTAGAAAATAAATAATTCTAAAGAAGTTCAGGTGCAAAACCTAGATCTCTATCCCCAAAGTTCTGAATAAATTACATTTTTGCCAAGCAAGCTTTAATATTTAGGTGCAAAAATTAAAGGGGTGCCTCCTGTGAAATAGGGGAAGGTTGGTTGACACCTCGCTATAGACGACGCGGGTAAGAACGACGCCGTAACTGACACAACGTGAATATGAGAGCACGGTAAGAATGGCTTGAATTATATATCAGGTTTAGAAACACGTTTAGAAAATGTACCTATCTGTATGAAACGTTACTAGCGAATTTTTATTTTGGAAGAAAGAAACTGCTTGCCTTTTGAATTTAGGACTGTGATGTTAACGGTATGGAGAACTTTTTGATAAAACTAGATTTTTTTGGTTCTCCTAAAAGTTTAGCATTAAGACTCTATTACGCTGTACTTTCGGGTCGCTGTCAGGGGTCGGGTAAAGCGGGTGTGGATATATTATATTTCAGAAATCTGCCTAAGGCTTAGCCCGATCCTGTAGTGTTAAGCCACACCCAAAATTCCAAACACACGTGTTTTTATTAAGAATTGATTAAGGTTTGCAGAGATTCAGCATTTGCCATAAAATAGCGAGCAATTTGTTATAGTAAACGCCACGAATGTTTGGGAGTGATTCATCGGTCGCTACCATGTGAACTAATCTGTTCAAGGTCACATAAAACTTAATTCCAGTGCCGTGGTGTTTCAAGTCATATAATAATCAATATATAATCTGGTGTAATTTGTTGTTTTAACTGTCAAAGTCTTGTCAAAACATATATTTGGTTATAAATATAAAATGGAATGCCCCATTGGTCGCACTGCAAGCACACCAATGGACTGACGCACAAAAACGAATCAATCAAAGAAACGCGACATAGTATCGTATTTGTCAATCACGCTAACATTTTAGAATAAGTAGGAGGAGCGCAGGCAGATGATTAGACCGGGTCTTTAAAAACCTACGTCTGCGGTAAAAAATTACGTTTTTAATATAAAAATGATAACGCGCGTGTCGATTCTAACTTCATCAAGCGATGAATCACTCCCAAACATTCGCAGCGTTTACTATACAAAACCGTATAAATTATATATCACGGTAATCATAAAACTTCAATCTATTTTCGTATTGTAATGAAATTTTAAATTATGTCTTTATTTTCGAGAAAATTTAGTCCAAATATAAGGAATATTTTGTTGATGTTTGACCATCGAAATCTTAAAAATAAAGAAGTTGGCTAAAAATGTGGATATAGTATATTCCTTTATCTTTAATTTCCTACTACATTTGTGTAAAAATACATAGCATAGTTAGCATAGCATAGTTTTACATAAAACGTTAAATGCCGAACGAATAATCACACAGAAAGTTTGGGGCTTTTTGGTTTTACCTTATTAAGTAATTGTTATCAGGTAGTAATTGTTAATTTTGAAGTTTAACTTGATACAATGTCATTTTAACAGAACGTCAGCGGTTTTTGTAGACGTATCTGTTAGGCAAATTTGTATATCTGTTAACCTAACTTCTGACAAGTAGTTTCCGTTTGGGATAACACAGAAGTGTTTACAAGAAATAACTATTTTATTTTGTAGATTTTCTTGCAGTGGCGAAATACCCATATAGGATTTTTTGGAGAGATGAATCCGCCAAATAGATATAGACATTTTTTATACGTTATAACAAAAACCAAAATATAAAAACAATCTCTACATATTGAAATATGATCTGTCATTCGTGAAATAATCCAATAAAAGCGCCTTAAAACAACGCGCATTTATATATAAAACTATTTATACTTAACTTAAAAAATAAAACCTTTTTTTTAGAAACACAATTATGGACTCGTATGGCCGTCATTTTTCTGTCACCGTCTGTCAAAGTCCTCCCCGAGCCCTTGTACAGACCATAGTTAACAGGAATGTATAATATGTAACAACGTCTTCCCAATAAATTAGCCCAAGAAACGAGCGACCCAATTAACACTCCAGCTGGGGAAATCCATTACGGAAAAGCCCGGAAAATAGTTTACGTCGTTTTCTTGCGCGAGGAAGTTCCCGTCGTAACTTTCGCCGACACCGAATCGAGTTTCAAAGCGAGGAACCGCGCACTCCCTACACGATATACTTACGTTTGAATGTCACCCCGATGGGTATTTTGTTTCCACTAATCCCCATTCTTATCTCCATTTTAGTTCACAGGCTTGGGCGGATTGAGGAAGATAACTAGAGTAAAGTTCAATGGAGAGAGTTTAGGTTTTCGTTTCTGAACTACAAGGTCGTTCTTAATACACTCGTTTTGAATTTTATTATATATAGGGTGTTTCTTAAATAAATGCTAGTATTTTAAGGAGTGGTTGATCTGAACAAAAGGAGCATATTTCCTATTTAGCATTTTTAAAATTAATTGAAAATTTTAAAATTAATTGAAAATAGCTGAGTTCTTTTGAAACTTTGCAAGTTTCAAAAAGTAATACTTATCGCATCCAAAACATAGAATGTAATAAAATGCCAAGCCTCGCAACACAATTCTCATGTAAAACCAAGTCAGTTTATTTTATTTAGTCTCTCTTTAAGCATCTATTTAACAATATTGTTTTAGTTTGGTTTGGTTTGATTGGATCTCATTTCTTTTTGTAGATTATCCTCCTATTTATTATCTCTAAATTAATTAAATCAAATTGGTTAAGTACAAAGATATTTAAACTCGGGAGATACAATGATCCATTCATAAAACGCTCTAAAGCTTCATCACACATTGGTTTGCGAAAATCAACGAGTGCAAGAGAGAATGGATAGAGAAGGAAATAGGGGTATCTGCTCGATGGCAACAATGTAGGTGTGTACAAAGATTAGACGTTTGAGGTCAATTTCCAGTGGCGTGCCGATCGACCGAAAGTATTTTAAGGAAATAAAAATAATTGTATAATAAATTAAAATAAAATAATAATAAAATTTACATCTTACATATTTGTCGCATTGTAAAAAAATAAGTTGAGGGAGGATAGCGAAATGAAATAAAAACCGGCATAATTTTTTATTATAAGATGGCTTTTCACATAAGAATAACGATTAAAAAATGAATAAGCGTTTTTTACTTTATTTTATTAAATAAAATATCAAATTTTAGGTGTATTAGTAAATGCAGTTTCAATATCTTGTTCCAAACCTAGTTCGTCTCCGGCGAATGAGGTTCACTATATTAGCAATAACAAAATAAAATAGTTATTTTAACCTAATAACACAATATTTTATATATAAAATAATAAAAACTTTATTATTATATATATGAATTTTACAACTACAATAAAAAACAGTGAATAAAATTTAAAATGTGCCTTATAATTTTTATTAGTTCACAATTGTTCATTAATGAGGGAATAAGAAGTAAGAAAATCAATATTTATTTACCTTTTACTTTCATTTTAGGGATGTTTCAAACACAGTAAATCAGAACTAAAAATATAAGATGTATATATTATACCGTATGATCAAATAAAAACGGCGTCAGCGATGGCTATAAATGAAGATCGCTGTCATTTTATATGTAAATTTATATAGGAAATGCCATCGATCGTCATTTCAAGCCAACTGGACGCCGTTTTTTATTCGATTACTGGTGATATGTGTATATCTAAACAAAATTATTTGATATTATAATACACAGTCATCAGAAAAGTCTAGCGATAATTTTACAAAATCATAAATAAAATAAAATGGTGATTGTTTAGTAAACGGTTCTTATTTAAATAAATATTTAGTTTTTTTTTTCTCTTGTTTGCAAAGGAAAATTCATATTGTTTATAAGTAATTTTAATACAATAAAATGTAAGAAAGTCATAAAATTCATGTAATAAGAACATTAGTTATATGTATGTCAAAAGATGTCCATTTACATTATAGCAACCAAAATTAAAAACAAAAGCCGTATAAAATTGTAACGGCAACAAAAAAGTAAGGCCGCAAAATTCCATCTTTTGGTACACCCCAATAAAATAGATATTGTTTATAAATTACAGGCGGTTTATAGAACTTAAATTTAATTTTAACATTCAATACCCTTTCTTAAAAGGGAAACAAGTGTTATTAACTTATTGGTAATTAGTATGTACCATGTAAATAATTTAATTAATAAATATATAATTTAAAAAACATAATAAATATATGATTTTAAAAAATAAACCTAAAATATAATAATATAGAGATCTGCTATTTTTTTATGTCTAGGTACGCCTCTGATCTACAGAGAATAGGATATAGTAATATACCTAACCCTACTTATTTGTATTTACCGGTGAAAAGTTAAATTTGGATTTAAATGATATACTCTCTTGTACACAATACATGAATGCACCATATTTTCAAATTAATGTCCACAGAAGTCCACAAAATAACGCAAAAATACTATAATACTGCAAATAAAGAATATGGAGCTTGATCGGCCGCATATCAACATCGCAAAAGGAGAATCTACGATTTTCCAATCATCCTATAAATACGTTGTACTACGCCGGCATATTTCTAAAACTGACGTTGCCAAACTGCTTTTTATTATTAAAAGAAACACGACCATGATATTTTTATTCCATTATAAAATTTAAAATAGTAAAGCAGTTAAGCATTAAATGAAAAAATTGACGTTAGCAAATTAATGTAGTTGATATATTACAAAAATATAATGAAATTATTTATTACTAAATAATTGGTTGTGGTATTTAATCGAATACTAATACCAATATACAGGTAAATCTGGCAAATGTTTTCGGTGTAAGAGAGATGGGAAAATAAGGATAGACTAATGGCTGATGAAGGAGAAAGGTAAACAATTGTATCTCTTGAGTTTAAATATCTTTGGTTAAGTAATATTTTCAAAAGACAATAACACGGGAACGGTTGGTATGAGGTACATTGTGTATTGCGATTTTTGCTTAGAACTGAAGGAAGAACCGAAATATGCAATAATATACAGGGGGTTCCATTTAAAAAATGAAACTTTGATGTGCCACGACTTTATGACCGTCCTTGTATACTTAAAATTTATTACCCGCTAATAGATATTTATAAACCCTATAACTTTTATATTTAACTTTTTGCGGTACCTCCTATATTTTACCTAATAATCGACCGTTTCCATACATAAAACCGACTCTGTATATTAGTTTTCTATGCAGAGACAATATTTTACTATGGAATCAGGTGAAAATGTAAAAAATTAATGCCACTTACACAAAATATAAATTGTTTAACGGTATAATAGTATAATATAGGATTTGTATTGAAAAAATATATAAATTCCTATGACTTTGTTTGGTTTGGTTTGGTTTGGTTTGGTTTTGAACACAAAATATAAATTGTTTAACGGTATAATAGTATAATATAGGATTTGCATTGAAAAAATATATAAATTCCTATGACTTTGTTTACTTTCAATTAATGTTCTAAAAAATAATTTTCCTTTTTACAGGTGAGTCATACTGAAGGAATTACTATGGTAAATGGAAATGGAAATAAAATAGAAGAAATAAAGACGTATGTATGTAAAATTTAATTAGATATTAGTATAAAAGATATTGCAAGCAAATTTTTATTTTTAAATTAATATATTTTTGTGGATTTAAATCGATAATGCAATATCGAAATGAAAAATAGGTCAGAGAGACTTTAGAGTAGTGAAGGGATAACTGGTGCGAAAATTCGCTCGAGTACTCGATTATTGAAATAACCGACTCGCTCGATTATGAACGAGCGATGCAAGTGACGAGTTACGAGCGACGAACGCAAGCGATCCTAGAATGAAATAAATTGAAATGCGATTTTAATGTGACATACGCGATAAAAAGCCGAGCGAATTTTCTACATACATTGCAGGTAGCAAATTTATACGACGTTATCCGTTGCGTATCTGAGAATTTTACGACCTACATAGACAATGCCTTGAAATAAACTAAACCAAGCAAGCGATCGAGCGAATCGCTTGTCGATTGCTACTTGCCATTCATCACCGAAAGAATATGTGCTCTGCGCACGCAACTTACTGCTTGGCGTTACGAGTACAACAAGCGACAAGCGACGGGCGAAAAACCGTATTTTTAAATACGTGCTATATTTCGCTCGATTCAATAATCGAGTAATCGATTATTGAAATCGCTTGAAACTCGAGTACTTGATTATTGAAACTCGATGGTCAAGCAGCACTAAACGCGATCAACTAAAGTCCTACTCCAATGTCAGGGTGCCTGCTCACCAAGGGATAGAAGGCAATGAAAAGTAAATGATCTAGCTAGAAAAAGAGCGAACACACCACTAACTGGACCAGAAAGTTCTGTTTTCAAAGCGGGAACCGAAGAACCTGCAAGGATCCATCCGTAACCTGGAATGGGAATCCTCCAACGGTCTAAGACGCTCGAAAAAGTTCCTCAGAACTTATGACCGAGAAAAATCAAAGATTTTCCTTGATTTAAGTAATAACAATCTTCGGATGGTCACGAGGTTTCTAACAGGACACTGTGCCCTCAACGAACACCTCAGTAGGCTGAAGCTAAGAAACAACGGCGAATGCAGATTCTATGGGGAAAATGGGGAAACACATGAACACTTTATCACTGAATGCGCCGTGGCGACGCACAGTGGTTCAGATTGCCAAAAAGTAGCGCATAAGATATTTTTAATTTTATTACAAATTCTAGACTTATTAGGTCTAATGGATTTATTAACATGACAAAGATAGTCCAAGGAATAAACAAAATATATTTCAGACTATGTTTGTTTAGTATAAAAATATTAAAAAAGGTGGATTTTCTATGAATTTTATTCAAAAATTATGGTTTTTAAAAAGGTTTGAAAAATGCTTCGAACCTAGTCAAAAAAAGAATACCCATTAGGTTATCTGGTCTAAATTAAAGAAAAAAACATAAGTTGCAATATGCGTTAAATGGAGTTTTCAAACTCATTTTCTTCATGACATGATTCACCACCACTTTCTTCTAGTTCATCTTCACTATCTGATTGACAATAATATTCTGTTGCCATATGAGTGTCATCTGCGGGTAAATTTTCACTTATTTTTAGTGGCGACTACTTTCTCTGGAAATTCAAACCCTAGTTGGATGCTTTTGCCGTCAATTCATTTTTATGCTCCTTTTTTGTCTTCCTCTTTTTTTATCTTCCTTAAATTAGAAACTGTAGCATATGCCAGAACTTCCAAGGTGTAAGAATCTCTAATTTCTAGAAATAAATTGATTTTTAATCTTTGCCATTAATTAAAAGCTATTTGCAGCATTATGTAAATAAAAAAAACATGTTTTTTTCTGTAAGATATTATAAATTAATTCCTTGGCAATATACACCTTTGGTCTCTTTATTTTTTTGGGACTTGGACAATTCTGAAAAAAAAAAATTCTTCTTGAAGGGCCAGGGTCATCAAAAGATTGATTCTCTTACATTTGAAGTAAATTTTTATTCAGCCAGACACAATGGTTGGAAATAAAACTGCTCCAAGTATAATTACATTTCCTCCACTTTTCTGACCATTTATAAACAAAATTTTCAATTTGCTTTTTTTTCGATAATATGTTAGGAATATTATTATCACACAAAAATGAAATAATTTCATCAATAATATCCACTTCTGACCTATTATTAAAACCCATTTTCAAAAACCTCTCACATATTGATCTGCGGCTTATTGTTCCTAAAAATAAAAGGAATAGAGTACGGGAGGAACATGTGAGTCTCTATAGTTACACTTTTACCACTCCAGAGTTACTCAAAAAATATTAGTATAATAATTTAAGAAATTATCCATGGAACAAAAATAAGTCTACTGGTCAATTTAAAATTCTAATTTATATATCATCTACCTCGGGGTCTGTTGGGGTAAGATACTTGTTGTAAATTAAACTTGGTATAATACCTTTTAAAAATTATAAAATACAGAAGCGGAGATCTGCGGAGTTCTAAAGATATGCAATTTCAAAGTTTAATTTTTTTCAAAAAAACGCTCCTACTATGTTTGTGGTAACTCGCTTCATAAAAAAATATTTAAGTTAATAAAATTCTCTTAGAAAGTACTTACCTTGGTCTTCAAAATCCATTATAATTTAATTTATTTCCAAGTCTCTGAATTAAGAACCAAAATATATTAGCAACACTAAACCATTATCAGCAAATAACTGATATATTTAAACTACAAAATCTAACGAAAACAACATTCCTGTACGCTTTTTTATTACGATTGAAAAGTGAATCGTGATAAATTTGAATAAATGGACCCATCATCGAAATTTTTTTCTTGACCTCTATGCGTCGATTTTTTTGAATCTGAACCAATGTGCGACGACTGTTCGTGCCATGAACTTTGGTACGGCTGATACCGAGAATGGAGAACTGGCCTCTGTTGGCCTCTGTTGAGCCGTCTCAGATACTGGATTTTGTTAAAGCCCTGAGACTGCATGATGAGTTATAACTCGTTATAACTCAAGAAAGGGGAAGACACAATAGATCTGTAAGGTCGCGGTGATTTAACTCCCCTCCTAGAAATTCTACAATTCTACATTAGAGTTGAGACAAATGTGAATATACATAGGAGTTAGATACACCTCCCTAAAAGTAATCTGAGCGGCTCCCATGTGTAAGTCACCCTAAACATTGAGAACAATATTTTTAAAATGTGACCTACCATTGCCATATTTTATAAAACAATCCCACCATATATATTTTCGTTGGTTAGTTCTGAAATTGTGAGCTGGGCGTCTGACGAAGAGCGTCGCTTCTCCGCTTTTAATCTAGGAGGATTCAGATGCGGAACTTGTGAAATTTATTGTCAAGTCTAATTAAAATCCGACGCCCTGGCTGGATTGTAATTATTGTTTTTTTTTGTAGAAAGATACGGAGAGCGCAAATGAGATTGTTTTCGAAAACAAACAGTATTGTTTATTAAACTTTCCCGAGAATTGTAATAAGAGACTTAAAATATTATAATAAAGAATGTTTTTCTATTAAATCTCGGATTTCCTGAAATTATTAATCATAGAAGCAAACAACCGTAAGTATTCCCAATTTACTAATATTATAAAGTTTAATAAAGTTTTTTAAATCTTTTTTAAACTTTTTTGTGGAACATTTCATCCGGTCAAAAGCTTAAGAAAAATAATGGAAAATATGAAAAATAACTAGAGTAGCATAAAAATGTATTCCACTGTTTTAAATAAAGTAGATCGTAAATCTTAGTAAAGTGAAGCCATTTTTCAGCTGGAGCTTATATTGTTTTTATGATAGTGTGAGTCATGCTTTCTCCAGATTTTCTCTATTTTAAAAAGACAAAAATATACATTTAAAGGTCAATATGTTAGTAAAAATAGGCAAACCGTAATATATGCAGGATGTTCATATATATTTTAGCTAATTGCTATTTTCCTTAAAAATATATTAAGTAACATTGATAATAGAACACCCACTAAATATTATTTAATTTTAATGAATGTTTGTAAGCATGTTTATTATTGTATGCATGAGAAATTATTATAATTTGAACGCCGTCAACACACTAGTTTTTGTGCTATACATGTTTTTGTTAAAATTCCAGTCATCCAATATAGACCCGGTTTTCTCACAGTTTGCTACTTATTCTGCTACAGAGTAGTTTCAGGTGTTTTTCTGAGTTTATTATAATGCCTAGAATACGTAGACGTGCCAATTTTAGACAACTCAGTGATTTTGATAGGGGTCGGATTGTAGGTTTGCGGGAGGCAGGATTATCATTTCAAGAGATTGCTGGACCATAGAAGTGTTTGCACTGTTGCCAATTATTGTAGAGCTTACTTTCAACAATACCGTAAACATCGTACCAGGGGTACAGGGTGTCTAAGATTAACCACTGAGGGTCAAGATCGCCGTTTAAGGCAATTAGCTGTCAGAGACCGTTCGGCCACTTGCCGAGTAATTGCTAACCAATGGTTTACGGAACACGGAAGACTCACCACGATGCGAACTATTTACCGACGAATACGATCTTTTGGGCTGTTTTCTTTTCGGCCTCATTGGGTTTTAACATTGACCTCTGAATATCGACGACAACGTCTAGAGTGGTGCAGAGCCGGACAAGAATGGGGCGCAGAATGAAATGCTATCGTTTTTAGTGATGACTTGCGATTATGTTTGGGAATGCACGACGGTCGGGCACGAGTGAGAAGATACCGTGGAGAAAGGTGGAATCCACAGTTTTTCATGGGGAGGCTCGTAAACCAAGTTGTAGGAGTTATGGTTTCGGGAGCAATCGCATATGGTAGCAGGTCATCTCTAGTATTTGTTCGAGTAATATGACAGCCCAACGCTATATTGAGGAAATTGTGAAAGCTCATCTCTTACCATACTTACAAACGCTCCACGATCCTATATTTCAACAAGATAATGCCCGTCCTCATGTTGCTAGATTAACTGTGAACCACTTACATAATGCCCAAGTTAATCTCCTACCCTAGCCACCAAGATCTCCAGATCTCTCACCAATTGAACATGTATGGGATATCATGGGTATGAGACTGACAAACTTACCGATCCTCCTGAGACACTAGAAGCTCTTCGGCATGAGACACAGTTAGCATGGGATGAAATACCGCAAGAAGACATAAATCATCTGATTAGTTCCATGCCCAGACGGCTCAACGAATGTATAGAACATCGAGGTGGTCCAACACATTTTTAACAAGAACAAGGTAACGAGCCAATATTTTCACTCCAATCTTCTCCTGAAATTTTAGAGAGGCGGGATGAGTCCAATGGATGAGACCAATCAGCTAAGACACATAAAGTGGTAGGAAAGAAGTTAAGTCCTCTAACATGGAGACGATCAAAGTATTAGTCATAGTTGCCAGGTCTAGAAAATATTCCCTATAGAAGAATATAAGAATTAAAATTTCAATCATGGAAATAAATTTTAGAAAACATATTTTTTAGACGAAATTTAGTGTGTGCATTCAATTTTTTCCCAAACTTGACATTTCTAATAGTATCATCAGAAAATATCTTTTAAGATATAATTTTTTAATAATTATATTTTTAAATATGTAATTTTTATTTATCGAGATTTAAACAAAAATTTTAACTAAAGAACGCAAACTAATCTAACTATTGATATTATTTGACAATATGTTTTAGACATGCGGAGGTTGTTATAGGAAGTTCGAGGAGATTTTAAAGCAATGATTTAGGATATTTACATTAGTCACAATTTAGAATTTCAGAACAACCAAGTAATATTAGTAGACAAAATTAACATTTTTTTTTGTCCAGTATAATTAGCTAAAACGCCGATTTAAAATTTTTAACCCTGACCTGTCTAAATATATATTTTCCTCTATAATATTTGTCTCCGTAACTTCTGTCAGAGACTGAATGAGAAAATTCGAGCTGCAATACCGGAAATTCCTAGCTTATTTCCGGGTGGCCCTTTAAGCCGGCCATTTTTCTATCTTAATCTAAGAGCAGGTCTTTGGATTTGGATCTGACCCAGTTTTTGCAGCCCGTCAAAAGGCCTCTATAATTCTACTCACCTTGAAAGTGCACTACTTAAATAAATTGCTTGGATTTGGTTAGGAAAATCTTTATTTTTTTATCACCTGTTTTTTTAGAAGATGTGATTTTTTTTCAAATTTTTATAAATAAAAATTGTTCAAGACAGTGATAAAAATTTAATAAAAAAATAAAATTTATCTCTAGAAGAACACCTGCAGTGTACCATTCTTCTACATGAGCAATACCTCAATATTTATTGTATTATTTCTTACGCGAAATTTAAATGCAGAATATTATTTGGAACTACTCGAAAATCATATTTTACCTGCTTTACATGATGCCGCTAGGGAAAATCAGGAAGTTTGGTACTAAATGGATGGCTGCCCGGCACATAGTACCCTGGCTGTTCGGGAATATTTAGACAATAGTTTTAACGGAAACGTTATAGGCCTAAATCATACAGTAAATTGGCCAGCAAGGTCTCCTGATATTTCGCCAAATGATTTCTCTCTCTGGGGCCATTTAAAAACAGGATATACAAGGATAAAAAATACCCAAATCCAGACGAGTTAAAAATGCTATTTCTGCCGAATGCAATAGAATTTCAGTTTACCAACTAGCGAATGTAAGAAGAGAATTTTATGATCGCCTGGGTTATTATCTAGCAGTCGATGGAGGAATATTTGAACATCTTCTTATATCCTAAAGTTCTAACAATTTAATAGTACCTAAATTAATAAGTTATTGAATATTGTAATAATACTATAATTAACCTTGTAATTGATTATTTTATTTTACTTTAATTCATATTAATTCGTATTTATAAATACATCTTTAAGATTTCCGATGTAGGAATGAGTTTTCAATAATAATAAAGCACTAAATAGGTAAATTTCTGAAATGAAAACTTCCTTTGACAGTTATCTTTTACCTTGATTGGTGCTCATAAGTAAATACAGGGCAATAAGAAAGGAGAAATATTTAAAAAGAAATCGGCGATAACTCGTAAACAAGCTAATCAAAAATATCTAAAGTTATTCTTTTGAATGTGGGTTTTAGTGCTCTTCAATAAACCTAAAAAAAATATTCTCTAAAATAATTAGGGAAGTCATTAATTGACCCCATTAAAATTTACATGGGATTTCCTATGTCTCGTCCGACGATGCAACACCCGGTATATGTTAATTGATTTTGAGATCCTCTAGGAAAGATATAAAGGTGAGTTTATGTTTATGTAATTTATCCTGTACAGCCATACATATCTAGTTAAAATAACCATTATACGCTATCACAGGGAGGGTCAAAGGTGGGACAAAATTAATATTGAACATTGATCACTTTTGAAGGCAAGATACTCTTTTAAGCGGAACACCCATTATACCGGGTGCGTCTCAAAAGTGGCTCACACCTGTAACTTTTTAATTTTTTCAGATAAAGAAAACAGATTTGGTATGTTCGTATTTGACATAAATTGGGATCGATTGACGTATTCAGTTGTTTTTGGTCACTTCCTGTTTCACCGGAAATGACTACAACTTTTGATTTTTAAATGGCACCCTCGGTATATTTGAAATGTCTCTTTAAAATACTATTTTGTCACTCCTGAGACTGAATCAAAACCTCAGAATGACCCCTCAGAATGACTTTTCTACATCTTTAACTCTTATGTTGTGAGTAGATTTTTCTCCGTCGGGCAGAGGACAATTAATTAAAGAGATATAGATTTTGCTTATGTGACAAAAATTAAGGTGGTTGTATTACGTCAACGTTCAACATAGATGTCAAATTATTTTAACTTAAAAACAGCTAATTTAAAATTTTCAGTCAGTTGAAACGAAAAAAAAATATCAGAAATTTGCCGAAAATGGAAACTTCTACAGTAGAGAGGAAATTGGATTCTATTAATAGGTGAATGCACGTGCTCAAATGCTCTTAATTTGAGTAATCTGGCCTTTTTTATGAGGAATGAGGATATGTTGAAAAGGTTTATAAAACACAACCAACTACTGTCGGCAATATTAAATAATGTAAATTTTATTATACTGGGTGAGTTTCAAATAAGTGCAAATATTTTTAGGGGTAGTATATTTTCATCCCAGAAACACGTCGATGAGGTATTTTTCGCAAAAAAAAATTGAAAATTTGATTTGATTTTTTTTTTGAAAAAAATTCTTGATTGTTTTTTAATTCTTAGTTCTTCTTACAGCGCCATACTCTATACCTCTCGCTTGTACAGGGTGAGTCAACGATAGAGTAAAGTCCATTATCTCATTTGTTTCGAGGTTTACAAAAAAATGTTAAATATAAAAGTTGTAGGGAAGGTTAAGATACACATTTTAAAATTATTATAAAGTATACAAGGTGCTTCAAAAATGTATGGAGGATATAACATATGTTTTTTTAAATGCAACACCCTATTTTTTATTTTATTTTTAGATTCTGCATAAAATTCTATTACTTTTTTATATATAATGTTATATACCTAAAATTAATAGTTTTTGTAATTTTTCAATTTGTTTAAACAAATGTTAAATTACCGTGTGCTAAAAAATTGTCAGTAGTGCCATTGTTTCTGAAGTTGGAGTACCAAAATTTGGTAGGAGAGTTTTATAGAGGTGAAAAAAAATATATATATATATAAAGATATTTTAGTTAAATGATACAGGGTGTTCAAAATATATTTATGAATTTCAACTATTTAAAATTAAAAAATCTCAAATTTTTTAAATGGGATACCCTATATATTATAATTTTTTCTGATATATTTTACAAAACTCTTCAACTTTTATTAAGTATGTCATATACCTATTTTTAATAGTTTGCGATTTATTCCAATTTTTTCTATTTTTATCCATATTTTTAATACAATTACCCTATAAAATCATAGTTGCCATGAAAAAACAAACTATTTATTACTTATCTTTAACAAGTAGCATAATAATTAGTTATAATTGCTGGTATTAGTTAAAATTAATTAATTTTACTCAAATAAATTAAAATCGCAGTCGTGAATTTCTTGGTGTATTTCTGTATTATGAAAGAGGACACCGTGGATTTTCCGTCGCGCGTCGCGTCGGGGCGAATAGCCATAGATTAAGGTAATACTAGATTACCTAATTGTTGAAGACTACTGATATAGGAATTTTCTTCGACATGCAGTAAAGTTTTTTTCTTGTAATAATTCTGGTTTATAATTCATTTGGTAAAGCCAATATTACTACTGCCTCGAAACCGTCCCATTACACACTGAAGATGTTTTCTAGATGACCTACATATATTCTTATACTACTTATCAAAGTACTCTATAATATATAGTACTGAACCAAAAAATATATTTTTCTTGGCTTGTTCATGTATATCAGTCACATTGACTAATTCATTTTACGAAAATCTGTAAATATTATCTCTACAATTTATACTTATTACAACAAATTAAACTAAAATTCAAATTTTGTTCTAACTTGCTTAACAGACAAGAAATTTTGATAATTGTTACTTTTTGTCATGGCAACTGTGAATTGTATTAAAAATATCGGTAAAAATAGAAAAAAATTGGAATAAATCGCAAACTATTAAAAATAGGCATATGACATACTTAATAAAAGTTGAAGAGTTTTATAAAATCTATCAGAAAAAATGATAATATATAGGATGTACCATTTAAAAAAATTGAAATTTCTTAATTTTAAGTAGTTGAAATTCATAAATATATTTTGAGCACCCTGTAGCATCTAACTAAAATATCTTTACATATTCTCGCTCCGCAGATCGACACTTTACCGCTGGAGCTACGGCCGGTCACAAGTTAGTTAAAAAAGTTAGGCCACAAATAGTTAAAAAAACGTAACATCTTCATAATATGGCAACATAGGTAGTAGATTAAATTTACAAGAAAGAAAACCCAGAAAAGATCCAGTTGTCGTCAAAATTTAAGCGAAAAAAATATATATATTTTTTAATTTTCAAAGTAAAATATCTGGTATATTTTGGACTTGAAAAAGTGTAAATATAAGAAAAGAAACATTTCTTTTATCGAGATCTACCATTCCTGAAGATATTTGCACTTATTTAAAACTCACCCTGTATATATTTATGTATACGTAAATCGTCATGTATGCTGAAAATTATTTGAGAATTTTTCATACTAAGGCATAATAAATTATACAATTTTTGCGTATTAACTGAAATTTAATTTTTACCTTTTTTATATCCGGGGTTTGACCCAGTTTCCCAACAGAGACCTGAAAGAGATTGTCAGAGACGCTGTAACAGTTTTTTTACTTTTCCCTTAATTACACCACAGGAAAAACCCGGAAAGCTTTGATTTATTTCTCTTTTACTGCAGGTTTTTTCAGTTTTTTACAATTTTAGCGTAACGGCATAATTGAATTAATTAAATGTATTTTTAATTAATTGTATCATACCCGATTTTAATGTTAAATTTATTAGGTAAAATCATTATTTGCAGTATCTTCTTAATCAAAATTAGATATATCCGATTTTGATGTAAATGTAGTATAATTTAGACTTGGAGGAAAAGGAATATGCATATTCTTACGTTTTTCGTCGGTTCCGTGTGGATAGAAAGTCTAATTTATTTAAACACAATTTATTTTACATTAAGTAACAAAACAATAACGATAAAAGTACTTAAAGAACTATTTATAACTTATTTACCACTATTTATCTAAAAGGAATTTATTTTGAATAGCGCGGCAATTGTAGGCGTCGACCGAATCTGTTTGTTTTCTGTCTTCCTTGTACCGGAGTCGGGTTATATAGCCACAGACAGAAAGCCTAGAATAATCCAGTTCATAGACTATTAGGTGCATAGAGAAGATTTAGAATGTTCTCGTATGTACGCCTCCATTCTAGTGGAACTCGATTGTTCTCGAACTTTCGATCGGCTGAGTCACTGCGGTGTCTCTTCTTTAATGCGATTCCAGGTCATATGGGGGCGGGACATATTAGAACGGGTTAGGCTGAATCCACACAGGTCCGCAACAATAATAATGTTCTTCTTTCAAAGTGATTGACAATGCTGAAGTGTAAAAACTGTTAATGCAAATTATGAAATGAAATGTCTGGGCTGACATTCTCTTCAATTCTGAAATTTTGACGTAAAGTTTTTTTTTGTTACGTGTATATAATGTATTATTAAGCTTGATAGACATATACCGGATGCGTCCTAAAAGTGGCTCAGCTCTATAACTTTTTTTCATTTTTTTAGATAAAAAAAACGGGATTTGGTATGTTAGTATATGACATAAATTAGAATTGACTTACTTATTCAATTGTTTTCGGTCACTTTCTGTTTCGCTGGAAATTACTACTTTTGATTTTAAATGGCATTCTCGGTATTTTTATACTTTATTCGATAGAAAATGACACTCTGAATAGAATAACATATCATATGTCAACTATTGACATTCTCGCTTAAAAAATCGTATTTTAAATTTCAATCTAGACTGCCGTGACTGTGTTAAAAACACTAATTTTTAATCAAGGAGCCTCGGAAAATTAGATTTGATCGTCTCATGTTTTTCGTGTCTTGTCCTGGCCGGTTAAAGATGCCAAAATCGTATCAAAAGTTGACATATGCTATGTCATTCTATTCAGAATGTCATTTTCTATCAAATGAAGTAAAAAATACCAAACGTTTTATTTAAAAATCATAACTTGTAGTCATTTCCGGTGAAACAGGAAGTGACTAAAAATAATTTAATACGTCAATCAATCCTAATATATGTCACATGCTAACGTACCAAATCTCGTTTTTCATATATGAAAAAATAAAAAAGTTATAGGGGGTGAGCCACTTTTGAGACGCATCCAGTATAAACAAATAAATAGGTATTTTATTCGTACAAAAATTTAATAATATTAATTTTCTAGCATATGTTATTTTACCTATGCAGGGTGAGTCTTTAAATAAGTGCAAATATTTTTAAGGGATAGTATATTTCGACCCCAGAAACACGTTTTTTTTTCGCCAAAAAAAAATGAAAATTTAGAATTTTTGGAAAAATTTTTTGGAGTTTTTTTTAATTTTTGGTAAAAAACATAACATCTTCATAATATGGCAACATAGGTAGTAGATTAAATTTACAAGAAAGAAAACCCAGAAGAAAATAAACCTTTTTTGAAATAATTTTCAAAGTAAAATATCTCATTATTTTCGACTTAATTCAAAAAAAATAAGTCCAAAAGGTAAAGAGAAAATGTGTTTCTTTTATCGAGATCTACCAGCCCTGAAAATATTTGCCTTATTAAGACACACCCTGTATAATTATCGACCATATAACTAAAAAAAATAGTATCTTATAATTTAAACATTTCTTGGAAATTGAAAAACAGAAATTGAAAGATAAACAATAACTAGCTGATATTGGCAAACTTTGTTTTATAAGCGATTTTTGAAATTTATGGAATAAAATTTAGTTTATATTTGTTATCACACAGTTAAACAGTATTTTGTTTATTAATTATGAACTCCTATTAATTAAGCTAGCGTTCGACACAAATATTTATTGTTATAAATCACCGGCTTTCATTTTATTATTAATAGCGTTCATAAATTTTCTGTCCTGATATAAAAACAATACATTTATTGAACTTTTTTGAACGAACACAGAGTGTGCATCGTAGCAAGATAAATTATGAAGCGTAGTTCATTATTGTTTTTGTGTAACTAGATAATATATTATAAAGCTTGTTGGGCAGCGACAAATTTATTCATTAAATAAAAAGTTAATAGTTGTTTGAGGTATAAAAAGTTATGTATTATGCTTCTGTGAGATCAGAGAATATATATACATATTTATTATATAGGGTTTTTCATGAAACCTGGACACTTAAAACGGACATCATAAGGAAACTGCAGGTTGCACAACGTTTCATGGAAGGAAATATGCTGGGAATAACCAAGAGAGACCTAAAAGAATAGAGTGAATACGACAAAAGATCCAGGTATTTGATGTCATCCACAGAGTCAAATCCCTCAAATGGCAATGGGCAGGACACCTGGCAAGAAGAACTGACAGATGGACAACAAACAACAGACAGACAACAAAAATTACAGCATGGTACTCACGGGCAATTAAGAGACCTAGAGAAAGACCAAACATAAGATGGGACCATGATATTAGGAAATTAGCAGGGATACCTTGGGCCCGCGTAGCCAACAGTAGACAATGGGCCCAACTACAAAGAGAGTATGTAACAGAAGCTACACCATAATTGGAAATGGTTGAATAAGCTGAAAATGAAGATGATGAAATAGAAACCTATATTTTTTAATTAAATAAAAATAAAGTATATTGTACAATAATACATTTTGTATAATGCCAATTTTTTCTGATTTTTAAACGATGATTTAATGATAATTTTGCTAATATTTAACTGAGGAGGCCCAGTATTTTTATTGCCAACACTGTTTTATTTTTAGTAATATTGTTCTGGACTTTTATTTTAAATGGCTTGTAATCAATACGGTCAGCTTTTTTACGCTGCTTGCTTTTTTTCACAGCCTTGACACGCATACCGTGCACAATTCTAGTTTTAAAATTTAACGTTTCGTTGGAGCGTATAAAACCTTGTATATACAGGGTGATTAGTTATGTGCATAAACTAAAATGTAAAAATCTAAGAGCCAATTTATTACCCCAAATTGACTCTGCTACGATGCAAAATGTTGACTGGTTCTAAACCATATTAATGTCATCTATTCTTATCTGGTTAAATATATAGTTTATATCAAATAAACTTTTAGTCGCATGATTAAGCTTGATCGCCACAGCGTTGTCCACTTTTACATATTTTCTTGTAATCAAAATATTTTAAGGAACAAAAATAAATTAATTAAAAATATATAAAAAGTTACTATTTACATCAACAAAACTCACCTTCTTAGCAGCACTTAAGGGACATAAAAAGGGCCACTGTTACCGCTGTCCCATTCAAAATATTCTAATAAAGTTGCGATGAGTTTTTTACGTCTGTCAAGCTATCTATTGCACTTCGCACTAAAAGAGGTTCTAAAAAGAACAATGTTCGACTGTAAGGTCTGTTAGTAAAAACTTTTAAGCTTAAAGTATCACAAGTAACACAATACACTTCAACCAAAAACTCGTAATACGAAACTAAAGTGCCAAAACGATTGACAATGTCAGGAAATAAATAAATAAATGTGGCAACTTTATATTTCTTTACAGTAGAGCTAGCTAAATCCCCAGCGGAAAATTTAAATTCCAGTTAGTCAGCCCGGCTCCGAATATGTCCATGGTTGGCAAAAATTAAATTAAAAATCGCGCCCTCGATTACGTAACTAAAAGTTTAATTGGTATCGAATATATAATGGACACATAATAAAAAAAAATGGCAATGACAGTGAAGGTAACCTGTGACCGTAAACTGTAACTATTTACTAGATACATAAATGAAGTGAATTACTTTTTAATTATATTACTACTAATTACATTAGGAAATAGAAACACAAGTAAAACAGAAAAGTGTAAATAATATTATTTTTTATGTTTTTTTTCTTCTTCTAACAAGGTAGAGCTTGATATACTTGCAGCGTTCGGTATCCACGAAAGGTAACGACTAAAAAGAATAATGAATTAAAAATAAAATGCCGGTTGCAGGATTCGAACCCATAACCTTTAGACTGGTAGACAAAATTTGTACCTCAACGCTACCGGGCACCTTCATAGTAAAGTATAAAACAGAAGAAGTATAGTAAAAAATAGCAGAATTTTGTGCTGCTAAGGGCGATACCTATCAGCCATAGTTTTTTGAGGCAGAATGCTTTGAAAATGCCCTAGTATTTGAAAGTTTGTTTAGTTTAATCTTTCTAAATATGAATGTGCTATTTTTGAAGTACTTTTCGTTGAATTTATACTCTATGTCTACTACGTCACTGATTTGCAGTGGATCTCAATTCCTACAAATAAGCTATAAGCGTGAATGACGTGAGCTGTCAACCGCGAAAGATGGCGAAGTTCCAAACCTAATTTATTTAAAAAATAATTTTCTGTATAATTGCTTTTTGTTAGTTTTTGTTGGATTTTTCCGATAGCTTAATAGTTATTCTGCTATTCGTGGTAGAGACGAATCCGAAAAATCAGATGCCAAAATGGTTAGTTTAACTGCAGTTAGCTCTGCTTGGATATTCTTTCCTTTTTAATTAAGTCATAATAATAATATATATGTTAAGAACGCCTCGCGACGATGCCCCATGCCTAACTTAGATTTTTGGCTCTAATTGCTTGATATACCCTCCTTCCAAGTCTTCTTGGGTCTTCCAAGCTTTCTCCAGTTTGAGGTATTCATTTCATAACTTGTTTTATCTGTCATGTCTGGTATCATCCATTCTGCGCATGTCTGTACCATACAAGTTGTTTGCGTCCAATGTCGGTTGCCAAAAATTCCTTAATTCCTATCCCCTGCCGGATTTCTTTATTTTGAACTCTACCTCTTCGAGAAATACCTTCAATAGGCCTCCATTTATACAGCTTCCAAATTTCTTCGGTTGGCTTCCATTAATTTTCTTGTGTCTGTTCATAATCTGTTTGTTCTCTATTTCATTACTCAAAAATACCACATTCAGACAGCCAAATGTTCTCTTACCTTGCGCTATTTAATTAAGTTATTCTAATATTAACGTTTTGGACAACCCTGTATGAAAAATTGCGAATGTGAAGAACGTTTTTATATTTATTCTGCGAAAAATTATTTATATTCGTTTTCATGATACGTCGCGTCGGAAAATTGCCGTTTTGACATCGGTTTTTATTTTTAGTGGTAAATATTTTGCGCGTATAGCATCAAAAATGGAAGTATCGTGTT
The DNA here is from genome assembly GCF_002938485.1 of Sitophilus oryzae. Taxonomy (NCBI): domain Eukaryota; kingdom Metazoa; phylum Arthropoda; class Insecta; order Coleoptera; family Curculionidae; genus Sitophilus; species Sitophilus oryzae. Next base: position 1,317,217 of record NW_022147488.1, read on the forward strand.
TTGTGGGATGTTTAGACGTGAGTGTAAATATTCAGAGAGATATAAAAGCGCTGAAAAGGTCTCTATTTCGTTTTTTGTAGTGGAAATATTCATGTATTTGAAATATATATTTTTTAGCATGTATATTTTTATAAAGTATGATTAATCGTACTAATTAAGTTGGTAAATTAATATGAAAAAAAAATGTATATTTATATTATGATTTTGATTACAGGAGTTACTTAACAACAGTTTAGTTTAACAAACAGCTAAACCGTAATTATCATTAATGCCCGCCCAATGTTGAAGACTTTCTCTGGTCATTGAGTGTAGTCCTCTCTCATTCAGAGTGTGCATTTCTGTCTCCTCAATAACGACAGATTGAATTGGAGCCAGAAATGGCTCAAAACGAAATAAGTAAATTACCAATAGATATTCAGGCTGAGGCGACAAACGCCATATCCAAACTACCTCCATTTAAATCCCGAATAACTTATGAAAAGGAATACAAAAATTTTCAAAAATGGAAACAATTAAAAAACGTGCGAGAAGAAATAAAGTTTTTAACCTATCCTCGCTGTTAAAGTATCATTTAATCTACCCTTGGAGTTAAAGTACTATTTTATCTACTATTTTTGATAGATATAAGGCAATTTGAACTGTTGCTATTGAAACAAGATTTTCAAACAAAATTAAAACATAATTGAGCGTTTTCGGAACCTCATGTCCCAAGAAAATTAATTTAAGAATATATCGATACAAGCTTCAAGAACTTGAAATTTCCAAGAAAAAAATATTTTAATAGTAACAGTACTTTCCTAATATTTTCAAAAATAAAATACCTACATAAAAAATAATTTTCATCATGCTAAAACGCGAAACAACACTTCCAATCTCCCTAGCTATTTCCATGACCTATTTTTTTATTCCCTCCTCTGAAATTGGCCCTTTTATTCTCTACTTGCTCTGCCTTCTTTAGTCTGGTTTAGGTTAAAAAGGATTTATTCGATGGGATGATTATATCGATTTGGGATCAGCGTCTTAAGTATATCGTACTGGTATGTTTTCTTTTATGCTCTTTTTTACGATACATAGATATTTTTGAAAGGAATGGTTTTCGTTACTTTAGTAATTGATTTATCAGTTAGAGTGGTAGTATATTTGAGTTATTTATGTAGTATTCGATTATAAGGGTTTTAATTGCCGAAGACAAAGACTCTGTCCCGAGGACCTATTGTCCGAAGGACAATAATTTCCCGAGATATATACTCTATACTCTATATACTAATTTCCCGTATAATTCCCGTGGTACATAGATAATTTTATTTCTTACTGAATTTAGTTTGTTTTAAATCGAGAAAAATGTTACATTTATTAATCCTCCGGTACGCATTTTTCCGTTTCCTATAGGGCTAGCGCAACCGATTGTGTTAATTACATAGGAAACGGACTCGAGACCCTGCAATTCCGTTTACTAAGTGGTCATCGCAACCCATGCAAAGAAGCGCTTGCAATGAACTTTCTAGGTATGCCCTATTTGTAGTCACTTAGGACACAGAAAATAGAACACTCAATATTACTTGTAACCACTACACTATAACAAAACTCAAAAAATAATAAATAAAGTTACAGAAATATTATCGCAACAATCAACAATGAAAATCAAAATAATTCCATTTATTGATTTATATAGGGTGGATTGCGATAATTGTAATGCCATGTTCGTATAGGTCAAACAGGTAGAAATTTAGATATTAGGATTAAAGAACAAATAAAATCTATTAATAATCTCCGGCAAAGTTCCGGTCTAGCAGCACATTGTATATTAAATAATCACACAATTAATGAAAACTCAATTAAGTTATGAGATAGAGAAACAAAAGGCAGACGCTTAAATTGCCTAGAACAGTAGGTAGAACTATTAAAATCAGCTAAAAACGACAATAATGTAAACGACCAACGAAGATTTCCAAACACATTTTTTATTACCTCTATTGTAAACTCCTTAAACCCACCATCATAGCAAATAAATTATATATCTTTAAAATGTAGTCAGACGGTTAGCTTTTAAAAAACTCTTGAAAAATGCCTAACAAGCCGAAACATATATAGAGTTAAAGTTACCCTTATTAAATTTTTTGATACATCTAAAAGCGTGATTTATTAAAATACTAATATTTCAACGATGTTTCACAAGGAACCAACCATAGACTCAGCACTATTTATTAAAAAAACAGATTGACATATCAATCACCGGCAGATGTCCTAAAGCCGTGTTGCCAAACTGGCTTGCCAATATTAGCATATAAAACGTTAAAAGTTACATATTAGATTTATCTTTCAATTATGTTGCTTTTTTTCGAATCCAGAATAAAAGCACCTCATTATTAATTTAAATTTATTAAATTTACCACGTATGCAGGTCCACCTGTCATAAAAATAATACTATGACACATTATAATAATATCATTTGCATTGGTTGCGTTAACCACTTGGTGAACGAAGTTGCAAGTATCGAGTCCGTTTTCTATGTGATTAACGCAATCCGTTGCGCTAGCCTTATAAGAAACGGAAAAATGCTTCCGGTACATTTATATTAACGCTGCTGATAGAAACTTTGTTTGTTGCCAGGTTACTTTTGTATTACATGACCTGTTTTTAAATTGACTATTGTTTATTAGTTATGTGCAAAAAATCTCCGATCTATATATTGTAGTTCTCTAGAAACTTCTAATGCACGCTCAGTCTGTGACACCCTGTATATCATAAAAGAATTGACACAAATTAATATACTGTACAGATGCAGTACTGGAGTGCGATACAGCCACGGGCAAGCAATGTTGGTAAATGCAAATCGCTTTAAAAATGAGATTTAAAACAAAATGTGATGTTTTTTTTTTGCACTTTATATTGTTTCACGAACGTTTCGTTTTTTATTTTTCATGTTGTAATGGGTTTTTAAATGCATGTTAACTACTAGTAAATTTAAGTATACAGGATCGGTCATAAAGTTGTGGCACATCAAACTTAATTTAATTAAATATATATTATTGCATATTTCAATTCTTCCTTCAATTCTAAGCAATAATCGTAATACGCAATGTACATAAATTAAAGAATTAAAATGTTAAACGAAAATTTTGTAATTTCCAGACTTGATATAATCTTATTTTATACCTCTATAAATGCTAACTTGAGGTCTAATGTCAAATATTATTAAGTATCACAGTTTCGGCAGAACGGCATCGATAAATGAGACTAAACATATCGAAATTAATTAAATCAAATTGTTTAAGTGATATTTTCAAAAGTCAATAACTTGGAAACGGTGGGTTTGAGGTACATTGTATGTATTTCGATTTTTGCTTAGAATTGAAGGAAGAATTGAAATGTGCAATAATATACAGGCGGTTCTATTTAAAAAAATTAAACTTTTATGACCGATCCTGTATACTTAAATTTATTACTCGCTAATAGATAATTTGAAATCCTATAACTCTTGTATTAAACTTTTTGCAGTACCTCCTATATTTTACCTAATAATCGACCGTTTCTATACATAACAGCGACCCTGTAGTTGGCAATCTTACCAGATACCCTGTAAACGACCCGCTGTTTTGTAAAAATGGACGTTTTCTTAAAATAAAGCTGCTAACGCGCAAAATAACGTTTTCAGTTTGCTTGGAAAAATTGGCCGTTTAGTTTTAGAACTAGCCGGGTAGCTATTTTAGCCATAAAATATGTAGAAATATACTACTACTTATTTTCTTCTAAATATTTTTTGTTAGCCTCTGAATAAACTGGAAGTAATTTCGGAAATATATAAACTGAATGAATTTTTATACAGTAAACTTTCTTTTGTATCTCTCCAGACCTTTTTATTCATGAGTTTATTCCTACATCTCGGCCTTGACCGTTTTTTTACATTTACGACATTTAAATATATAGCTTCTAGAAATACCAAAAAAAACGAAAAGGACAAACTTACTGCCGTATATTTTAGTGAGAATATAAACATTTATGTAAGAGAGTTTTTTCTTTTCTTTGTATTAAAATGGATAGAAGAGGTCTGTTTGGAATTTAAGAAATATCCAGAAATTTATAAACTATATATGTGACAAAAAAGATTGAGTGGCAACATCAGTAATACATTATTGATTTATAATAATAATAATAATAATAAAGGGAACAGCACAAAAGACCTTTCAAAAGGGAACAACACAAAAGACCCAAGAAACTACAGGCCTATCACCTGCCTTCCTACCTTGTACAAAATTATGACTTAAGCACTAAGCAATAGAATCTATAATCACTTAAACAAAAATAATATACTCCCACCTGAGCAAAAATGATGCAAAAAAGGATCAAGCGGATGCAAAGACCAACTCCTTCTTAACGAGATCATGATGGACTCAGCAAAGAAACAGAAGAAGAATCTATGCATGTCGTGGATTGACTACAAAAAAGCTTTTGACAGCCTACCACACACCTGGATAATCGAAATTCTGCAAACATATAAAATAAGTTCAGAAATCATAGCATTTATAAAGTCATCTATGGGGAAATGGAAAACAAATATAAAACTTTATTACTCTGAAGGAGAACTCGATGTTAATAACATTGCAATCAAGAGGGGAATTTTTCAGGGAGACTCCCTATCACCTTTGTTATTCTGCGTAGCTCTCATACCCCTTTACTAACTTACTGAAAAGAAAAACCTTGGGTATCAAATAGATTGCAATGTGAAATACTACCAGCATATTCCTGAAACAATTACAAACATCAAAAACAAAAACAATGAAGTAACAGTAATTTGGGATATGCCCATCATAACAGATCGACAAATAAATGCGAATAGACCAGACATCGTGGTACATGACAAAAAGAATAAAACTTGCCAACTTATAGATATATCAGTACCAGACGATTCCAACGTACAATTAAAAGGAAACGAGAAGATAATGAAATATAAGAACCTAGAAATAGAAATCAGCAGAATGTGGAATGCAAAGTCTTGTACTATACTGGTTATTGTGGGCGCCTTGGAAACCATATCCAAACGAGCAGAACTACATCTGAACCGCATGCCAGGAAAATCATCTATCCAAGAAGCCCAAAAGATTACTCAGCACGGCTCACATCCTTCGCAAAGTGTTGAACTAAGTTGCTTTGATCTCAGGCCGGGAACTGGACTTAGTCAATAATTATCGGAGAACTTCAACCGCCATCTCCGTGGAATATGTTAAACAATAATAATAATAGCTCCCGTATGTAGCGTTTAACGCCTTGGGAGCAAGGTACAGCTTGCCATACTAGAGCCGTTCGGTATACAAGGAAGGTAATGTGGCTAGCACTACGCTTCAACCGCCTATTATTACCTCAGGATTGTGAATCCTAAGTACTCATTTAAGGCTGAGTCGACCTGGGTATCCAAACTATTTTTATTTTAATAAAAATAGTCGGCTGATGCAATGCCGGGTGTGGGATTTGAACCCACTACCTGGAGATTGGTAGACGAGAGCCTGTACCTCTACGCCACCAGGCACCTCATTATCGATTTTAACCAGATTATATTTTGTCCATTGGAAAAAACTGGTCGTTGCTTTCAAAATTGCTTTAAAAATTACTTGAAAATACATTGCGATAAAATGATAAAATTGTGCAAAACGAATTACTTACAAGTTATCTGTATGTAAAGTTTCTTAGAAGTAAGTCTGTATATTTGCTTGAAACGAAACAAAATAAATAAAAATATTTTTATAAATATTATATTCTTGTGGAAGAAACTCAATCATATTCAAATTTAGAATACCACTTTATCTAAAGAAGAGAACATTCGACCAATGTGTACTAACAGGACCTATGCATGCGAAACCTGTACACTTAAAGGTTGATTCTCACTATACCTTCCGTTTCCATTCCATATCTATTCCATATCCGTTCCGTATTTTTAATTTTATTCACTCTAGACGTTTGCTTCCGTTCCGTATCAGTTCCATACTTTTTATTGTAGAATTTATTTCATTACGAAAGCTTTATTTTAAAAATTTGTATCTTTTGAAAAAGGTAATAGATTTAATTAAGAAGTGAAAGAATAAATAAATATCAGCAAAATGCTCACAGAGCTGGCACAAATGTAAGAATTTGACAAAGCTGTTTCCGATACGCTTTAGTCCTTCCTCCAAAAAAATGTATGGAAGGAAAGGATATGGAACGGAAGGGAAACGGAACGGATAGTGTGCATTGTCGTATTCATTTACATGATATAATATTTTATGTAAACGGAAGATAGCTGATACGGAAGGTATAGTGAGAATCAACCTTAAAGCGGACATTATAAAGAAACTGCAGATCGCACAACGCTCAATGGAATGAAATATGCTGGGAATAACCAAGAAAGACAGTAGTAGTTAGGTATATAATTCTATAGATTAAGTTTATTATCCCAGTCTTCTAGATTTGAAGATTAACGTACTGAATTAAAGATAGTTAAGGTATGGATTCTCTATTATTTAAAAACATTGTAAAACGTTTTAAAATAGAAGAAATATGTATATTTCTTATTAACGTGAGTTATCAACTTCTTTTTCTTACACAGGCAGTTTTGTAATATTTAACTTTTAATATACATTATTGCCGGAAGTACAATTTTATTTTATACTTTAAATAATAAGAAGAACTTACTGCCAAACTTCCGCCATTAGCTGGGAAGTTTTAACTTGGCTATTAGAGGAAAGTTTCTTAACGACGCATTTTAAAATGAATTTTGCATGGCTAATTTACTTTAGATAATGTCTTCTTGGTGTGGGCTAATGTATATCATACTTTGCAAAGTTATGAAAATATACTGGTTTTAGTTATCAGTTAATATGAAGGAAATAAAACTTTCATTTTTAAGACTTGATGTTTAAGATATAGGACGTTTTATTTTGAGTTTATTATAACTTTATATTATTTATTAAATCTCAGCGTTGGACAGACTTTAATGCCTGGTTTTTTGACCAGATCGGCCCAAAATATTTAGGTGATATAACTCGAAAAGTTCGTTGGCGTTGCCGGCGAAACCCAGTATATGTATGGTACGCTGTAGCGGTTTGTCTAAAAGAACGGAACGAAAAAACAAAAAAATATTTTTAGCCAATAAAAATTGGTGAACGTTTAGAAGGTACCAAAAAATACTTATGTTATGTAGCTTTGTTTTAAAAATCTAAGATAACGTTTTTCTAGTATTACTAACATCTACAGATACCTGAGCCATACATTTATTTGTATATTTGAGTTACTTACAGTTAGTTGAGCCTTACATTTATTTGTATACTATGGGCTGGCAAAGGTTAGTCTCGGGTCGAGATTTCCGTATGTAAGAAGAGTACAATGCGTTTATAATGTACTGAACAAAGAGAGAACAGTAAACACGTTGCCAAACGTATGAAATAAACCTAGAAACTGTGCACTTTGCTAAGAGACGTGGAAGGGGATATAGCAGATTTGTCGCAGTTGACCGGTCGACCCAGTCAGTACCTCTGTCAGTACTTAAAGTTCTAGGGAAAGGTGTATTTCATGCGTTCAGCTTCACGATTTAATTACCTCTCGTGATACTTTATTTGTTATTATGATTTATTAATGAGTCGTTGTAATTTTCCCTATAGCTTGTAAAATTTTAAGTGCAAGCTAAACACTTGCATTTAAACACTTGCACTAACCAAACACTTGCATTTTTGGTAAAAATAAGTGGAATTGAGTTGGTGTTTGACAGCGGTCGCGCTATTAAATCTTTGAACTCAAAAATCGATATCTTGAAATCCATTAGAAATAATTGATTGTAGTTTTTCAAAAACTTTCTCAATATTTCTGTTGTGTTTTCTTCGTAGACAGTATGTGAAAATCTTTATCAATAAAAAATTACACGATTGCTGAAAATTGCTATGCTCTAAAAGTAAATGGATGGGTTGTTTACAATTTTTGAATGGAAAAAACAACCTAACCGAATTTTTCTTATGTAAACATATTGTAAAAGATCCAGAACAGTTTCTAAGTACCTTCTTTGCCCCTATTCTCAAACATTTTCAGAACTGTATTATGTTCAGATGTTCAGATATGTTAGATGTTGTTAGATACCGTAAAACGGGGTAACTTCGATAGCGGGGGTAACTTCGACATGTATATTATAATGATTTTTTCAGGTTTTTATGCTCTGTATGCAAATGTTCTTACGTATATTACACTGACAACAATGACTGGATTTGTTGCGTCTCTTGTTTAAAGTGGGTGTGTGGTATTTGCAACTGTGGCTCCATGCAAGAACCCTCAATATGAATGTCCTTCGTGCAATTTATGTTCCATTTGTTTAATGCAGTACTTCGAGTACACAAATAGAAAGGTATGGTTCAAGTGGATCAAGTGTGTCACCTGTGGAAAATGGGTTTATGGATATTGCAATGGTGGTTCCAAACAAGTGAGATACGAATGTCCTGCATGTTTTGACGATGATTAGAATTTCGTTCCTAGTGTTTGCTTTGTTTTTTTTGTTTTAAACTTGTTTTAAATGTTGTGTATTTATGTTTTTTACTTTGTTCAATGAGTTTTAGTAAAGTTAAAATAAAGCCTTCTAAGTTCTTTTAGTTCAGATGCAAAATGTGCTAGGTGTATACCAAAGTTTCTGAAAATAGCTGAGTGTATTTTTTTTTTGTTTCGTGTTGAATTATGTTCTGTCTAATTTAGGCCTATAAACTATTCCCTAATGTTTCTAGTTAATAATTCATAATGAATTTTCTTTTTTTTTTGGTGTTGGAGTTGCACCGGAGACGTCCAACTTCGACTTCATCTAGAATTAAGCATGGTGTCGAAGTTACCCCGCATCACAACCAAAAAAAATAAATAAAAAAAAGTAGAAGGGGCGGGGGGAGTTGTTTGTTCGGCTATGAAGAACAAATGCTTCAATTGTTACGACGACACATAAGTTACGGTTCTCAAGACAATTGTTTTCTTCACACAGCATGAAATACAGCTGAAACCTGTCGAAGTTACCCCGTTTTACGGTATGTTATGAACAGTCGGAAAACAAATCTTCAAGAATATTCTCAGGATGGTGCAATATTCAACAATATTCTCAGAATCCGGTGCATGAAATGTAAGAGCCGCGTGCACGAAAAATGTAATTTCAGAGTTCAGTCGTCAATAAAGCTGCCGTCATCCAAGACCGAGTGTCACGGCCTTGAATTTTTACTCCCAACGCGCGTAAAGAAGTTTCACTTCAAAAATGCCTGTTGTAATTTAAATTACAAAAATAAATATTTCAATTCTCATGTCTGCTTTTTGTAACACTCTTATCTTTTCAATTTACTTTAACTTTATGAAGACCGAGCATCTAAAATGCCACATAAACCACTATTTATTTCGCTCGATTCGAACGCCAACGTTCGGAACCGCATCCACAGTTTTCCAACTTGATAAAATTCGGTCTTAAACTTGAAGGGGGAAAACAGCAAACAAAAAGTGGAACGGCGAGGCTCGCTGGCAAGGCCCTAAATCACACTTTACTGTTCTGTGGAGCGGCACGAGTTATGACCGGTCTTTGCATATGACTTTTTAGTTGTGCGGAGTTGGTGGTGTAAAATATATATTGGGAAATGGGAGATTTTTTGACTATCTTTTATGATTCAGATGCATTGGAAATAAGGTTTATTATATAGTTTAATTTGAGTAATTTTTAATGTGGTTAAATATTTTAAATCTAAAATTGTTTGAGGCTATTTACTATTTATTTGAACAATTGATCAAAATCCTTGACATTATTACTTAAACATAATAATGCAGTGGCAGCTCGTGGTTATTATTGTAGGGAGGTCGATATCTAAAAATATTGCGTCGAATTTTTTTAAGACGCGACCAAATTTAATTGGTTTCTTACAAGGTACTTGTACGTTTAGTTGAAGGAAAATAATCTAAAAATAAATATAAATTATGTTAAAATGAAACCTACCCTTACATTTTTAAACAGGTGGTTTAGTGCCATTTCACTAAAAATCCAGTCAATGTTTTTACACAAATTTTCCACGGTAGGATTTAAAAGACATTAAATAATAATGTGACAAAACTATAAATACATATATACACATACAAATTTCTAAAAGTTTTATCAAATATTTTCATATTTTAAGTCAATTCTTTCTCTAACGTTTTTCGAAATTTAAGCATTTTTTTTTCTTTTAACCGCACGATTTTACAAACTAAATACCATATGTTGTCTATTTGAAAATATCTATTCCAGAATCAGTCAACAAGAGTTCGTCATTTATCCAGAACCAGAAAATTATGAATTATTACCTACACAAATTTCGCATCTCAAACCCTCGGCTACGACAAAGCTACGGCAACTAAAACTTATTTTTTTCGATATTAAAAATTTAAATATTAATTTATATTGACTAAACTAAACATTATATACGCGATACGCGATACGCGATAAATGATACAAAAACCTTGATGTTTTTATAAACACCCAAACTGCCCAAACGGCAAAATTTTTTCAGCGATATGACTGAAATCCTGTAATATATTTATATAGAAATAATGCACTCGATATTTCTTAATCAACTATATTGATTCTGAACTAATAAAAAATATTACAAATTACAATAATAACACGCTGGTGGGGTTTCCAAAGACAAAAACCGTCATTTTTTATATCGTCTGTCACTAAACTACCAAATACAAGTGTATATAAATTTGCCTACCTTACAAATCCTTTTATGAATGACGCGGCCAATGACCAATATAAACTATATCTATTGCACCTTAACCCATTATATTTTCTATACGTTGTAACAGTCAACTTTCCTCGCAACGACCTCATAAATTATCGCAAATCATAAATTATCGCAAATAACTATTATTTTTGCATCATGTTTACTACAATTTTATTGTTAAATAGTATTTTATTTAAATTTTACAATTATGCAACCCGATATACACCGCGATATTATTCAGCTACACATTATTGTCACTGATGCCGACCAGCAGTAGACTTTTTGTCGACCTCTCTATATCTTTGATCATCACTTGTCACTTGTCACTGTCAGATCAAATCAGATATTTTTGGATTCATTAATCCTTTGTTTTGGTTATTGAAATTTTATTATTATCAGACAAAATTTCGTAGTGAAATTGGTTATTTTTGATGTGGATCGCAGTGTGCAATTCGTTCATTTAATTGTAGGAATTTGTAAGTTAAGTTCGTTCATTGACCGGATATGAAATATGGCTGAGGAGAAAATATTCTAGAACATCGTTTTTTATTTATGCCTTTTTGTGAGTTGGACTAGTCGAGATATATAGTTCTCTATCTATATCCTGGAGGGAGATTTCCGGTTGAAATCTGATTTTGTGAAGGAAATCGAATCCTTGCATCACTTCTTGTGTATTTTCCGACCGAAGAACATCGTGTGAAGAACTAGCTGCCTGTTTAGTGAAGCATTTCCTGTTGGTAATTAGCAGGTCTTCTTAGAGAAGGACTAAGTCGAAACACATTTGGTTAGAGACGTGGTTGGATTTTGTTGAATTCGTATGGACCGCCGCCCGACCAAATTTCTGTCAGGGGATTAAATAGCCGAATTTTCACCCGTTGTTCCGATTGCACGTGCCCAAGAAGTCCCCGAATAGTTCCAAGGTATGCTATAATTCTTCTGCCTATTCTAAGTCAATGCTCAACTGATTTTTATTCGCATTGTTGACTGGTTTTAGACTTTTTCACGCGTGGTGTAGAAAGATTAGTTGAGTGTTATCTTTCTTAAGTCTTATTTGGTTGTTCGTAATTGTAGAGCAAGAAGACCGATTAAGACCGTAGCACAGAACAGTCCAGAATTCCATCCGTTCCTGTTGTCCGTGTAGAGGTACTCGTTGGACATCATAAACCCTCGTTGAGGTAAAGTTCAGATTTGATTAGTCCTTCTTTATTACCTTAATTAACTCCTACACGTTGTGCTAGTCCTTGTTCTATAATTGAGGCTCTTTTCTAAGACAACCAATGTTATTTAGGGTTTTTATGTCACCATTTGAAACCTCATCAACTTGCCTTTCATCTGTACGTCTGCTGACATCCATGGGCTCCAGTGGCAGTACACCGAGCTGCTGTACCCTGCTGTAGCCACCCCATAGCTACACACCGTAGCTCAGCCGTAGGAATTTCTGAGTTGTTTCAAGATTGTACATCGATTAGAGTAATACTGTTTAGATTTAGATTTGCTATATGTAAACCACCCTGGTTGTATCTAGTGTTAAGTTAGATAAGGGGGTTTGACGTCTTAGTTTTAGTATAGATAAGAACATTTTCATTTTGCATTCATATCTAGTAATTCTTATCGATTTTAAATTTCTTAACACATTTCATTCATTTCTTTATAAACTTTTAATATTTTAAAAAATTGCTTAAATATGTTTACTAGTATTATTTACAGTCTAGTCTCATAGTTAAGTTAGAGTCACTTAAGTTCAAGTTATTATAGTATATTTGAAGTTCATGGTAGTTACACTCAACAGTTCGAGGTTAGTGTTGAAGTCTACTTAATAGTAACACCTTTTATGCCGAGTTCATAGAGTATAATCTCGTGGCGCTCTTTTATTAATATCTTTGAACCCCGACCACCCGGCTGTTAAAATTAAAAAGCAAATTCAAATTAGAAAGGGCGTGGCAACGTAGTATACCTTACCTTGTTGGCGTCATGAGTGGCAGCACTTGGAGTTTAATACGTGTAAAACATAGCGGGAGCGAAGGACAAAATGAAATTTTGACCAGCAGTAGAGAGAATGGGTAAAATAAAATGTTTTCAAACGAAAATTGGATAAATTGGGAATAGTTTTGAATATTTGAGGATGAAAAAAAGTGATTTACAAAAAGTATAATTTAAATAAGTTTTTCTAATTTTCTCCTGATTTTTTTTGGGGGGGGTGGCATTGACCATTTGACCTCAAGGTTAAGCCCTGGTTTAATGTTAATATGAACAATTTCTTTTTGAACTAAAACAGAGCAGAACAATTAAACATATTTATTTTAACATTGGAACTTTTTATGTTCATATACAGGGTGATTCACGGCCATGGTACGGTAGACGTTTATGGAGAATCAGTGCATAGGATTTATATTTAAAATTTTGATTTTTGTGTAAAAGCTGTGTAAAGTGTTGCCGCTTCATACTAAAAGTGATCTTTGTTATTTTAAACAAAATTACTTTCATATCTCATAATTTTTCTACTATACTAACCTATACCAATAGGAACCAACTGAATTATACCAATAGTTTTCAAGATAAAAATAAAACATATGTAAAATTGACAAAAACATGGCATTGGTTAAATCATAAATTCGGCATATTGAAAGCTGTATCAATGACAACTTTGGTTTATAGGTTAAGTAAAGTTCGATCGTCACATCCGATCTGTCTAAATCAACCGAATGGATATCAAACAGGCAGATCAGAAAAAATATTTATTTCCGTTTGTTAGAAAACTCCTCAAATTCCTATGTATATTATTTAAAGAATCGAAAAACACAAATAAAATTGCTTTTGAACTATAATATCATGTTCTTATAACTAAACCTTCTGGTTTCTTCAGTAAAGCCATTTAAAAATTAATAATTCTATTATAATCGTTTCTCGTTTAAAGAAAATCTTTATCATGACAAATATTCAAACTTTATAAGTATCAATTAGACTTTTCTTGCTAAATTTGTAAAATTATCGTCGTTGAAATAAAACTATACTAATAATTATTAATTTTATTAAGTTTACTAACTACTTAAGAAACCGGAATGTTTAGTTAGGTATAGGAACATAATATATCGTTGAAAAGCTCCTGAAGTGACTGCAACTCTTGATTTTTAAGTGGCAATCTAGGCATTTTTTACTTTATTCGATAGAAAATAACCCTCTGAATAGAATGACACATCACATGTCAACTTTTCATATTATCGCTTAGAAAGAAATCGTATTTTAAATTTCAATCTAGAGTGCCATTATTATATACATTTATTAATTTTTTCAAATGGAACGAGGGTGGCTCATTAGCATATTTGGAAAAGGATTTTTTTTACGAATAATTTGGTACCACACACTTGGTGTTTTAAGTCAATTTGTCGTTATGAACCGCATGTTACAATTTTAAATAAACCATATGCGAAAATGTTGACATATGATATTTCTGTCATTTTTTATCGAATAAGGTAAAAAAATTCCGAGAGTGCCATTTAAAAGTTGTAGTCATTTCCGGTGAAACAGGAAGTGACCGAAAATAATTGAATACGTCAATCAATCTTAATTTATATTATATACTAATACCAAATCTCGTTTTTTTATTCTGAAAAATAAAAAAGTTATAGGGGTGAGCCACTTTTGAGACGAACTCGGTATACCATTTATATGTAAACTTTGCCTATACAAGCATACGAGTAATAGTATTAGAAAAAGAAACAAAATCTTAAAAAGAAAAAAATTAGGTCTCTAGAAATGTATAAAAGAACAAAACGGGCATAATAAAGAAAATTACCCAGACATTTCTGAAATATTTAGTACGCTATTCGCCATTTCGCTTGTTCCCGTCTGAAATTTTCATTAATGCATACTTTCTTCCTGCTGCTTTCTCTCAACAATCCGAATACACGCCGGAGCGTGTACACGCTTGAACTCTTCTATTCCAGCCATCCACTTTGCAAAGTGCTCCTTTGCCTGCGCCAACATATTTTCAACGACTGTATAAAATGCCGGTTGTCGACAAATTTCTCTCCAAATACGACGAGTTTTCAAAATACCGGCGAACACTCCCACAAGATTATTACTCGATAACTTGGTAGAATAGATTTTTAAAAAATGTCAAACGAGTAGTTTATATTTTACTTTATTTTGAAATAGGAAAATAAGTTCTTCATTTTTTATTTGCATAATGCAAGAGAAAGTACTTATTTAAGTCTAAAATTTCTTGATATTGCTATGGATCTTTTGGTTTCTTAAGCGGGTGTCCACTGAAAAAGCCTTGCATTTTCGGTGTAACTTTTCAGGAAGTGATCTCTTTTAGTTTGCATGTTGTTTACAGCAAATTAAATAAAAATATGTTAGCAATAAAAGTTACAATAAACATATTAATTGACAAATTGTTGTCTCTTACAAACAGTGGGGGCGCGTTGAGCACAAATTCTGTAACTTTGACCTAAAAACGTTACGCTTTCAAAGCGGTAAGCGAAAGTGTTCGATTAGCGGAACGCCAAGCAGTCGATATTGGTATTCTCGTTGCCGTGCGAATCGTTTTCTCGATACGCGTTGAGCACATATTGACAGCATCGCAATTTCTCAGGTATCTAATAGTTAAATGTGAATACAACAATGAAAAATATCAATGTTACGTTAATTTCATAACCTATTGTTGAGTTATGTCAACCTATTTTTCTATGGATAAGTCATTATTCTTATGGGAGATGTTGAAGACGCTTCTCAGCATTTTTGATGTTTTGAACAATATTTATAGCTGCCAAGTCGTAAATTATCAATTACTTATTGAGGAATTTATAGAAGATTAAGTAATTTTCACTAAAGAACAAGATATTTTTTTATCTCGAATATATTGAAGAGTACCTTAAAATCCTCCAGCCCTTAGCTTATGCCACCGATACATTACATAGTGATCAAAACACATCACCACTTTTTAATAGACATGTATTCGATGACATATCTACCTGTAATGGATACATATAAAATACTTCAAACACAAGCATAATTATTTATGCTACAGTATAATTCACCATTCTCTGAAATGGCCTAGTCAATTCACGTATTGTCGGCGAACATGTAACTATTCAATTGGTACATCGTTTGACTATAGATTTTAGTCGTTCCCTGTAATAACGTAGAGTGTAAATGTATGTTCAAAATATATATTTAAGTTTACAATGCAGTTTAATTTGTATTTTTATATATTGATAATTTTTTATATATTTATATTTTAAATCCGAATAAAATACAATCAACATAATTTTACCCATTAAAGCATACTTTTAAAAATATTAACAAATGATAATTAACATTAAACAGAGGATTTATAATCTATTTGATTTGTCTAAAGGAAAATCTCTTAATGTTAGTGTAAATAAAGCTAATACTGTAACGTAAGATTCTGAAGACTTGTCAATAAAGCAGCTACTGCAGGAAATATTTATTTTTATTTTCCACGCTGATCGTTGTAAGTGTGGTTTAGTAAAAGTTCTACAAAGTTCTAAAATAAATTATAATTAATAGGTAACCGAGTTAAAGGTTGTAAATTAATTTCTTACCTAACACCAGGTTTATACCCCAAACTAATAAGAATATAATAAGTATTTGGTAATAAGTCGAAAACCAAAGGCTGTTAACACTTGTAACGGTATAAATAAAATGGCGATCACCCGAATTCCATTATTGCCAAAAAGCAAAATTTATAAATTGAACTACCTGGGCCATCTATATATTTGTTTATAAGAAACCTAATTGTTAACATACAGAAACCTGTTTTAACATTATATTAAATTAATATATTAGGTTTAATATTTCCTACATATTTTATTAATTATGCTACAATATCTAGGTAAAATTTCAATTCTGTACCCTAGAAGCCAAATTATGCCAAGTCCCAAATGGGCATATTCGAGATATATTCGTCAAGTTATTTTACTTTTTATGCTCTAGCCTTTGCTTTTCTTATTTTACGCTATCTGCACCAATAAATAAAATAGTCGTTTTAAAATCAAATTAAGTCCGATGTCAGCCCTGTGCTAAATCATCTTAAAGTCGCAGTTTGTCTCAAACAAGTGAAGTTATATCACAGTGAAGAAATTTATTTTGACAGTTTCGCTATTATACAGTATTCAATTTATACTTAATAAAGATAGTAAATTAGTTCCAAATTGCAACATACATTCTTTTTTACAATTTCCTATTAAACGGTTTTGTTATTATATCAGTAATATACTCTTAGTTGGACTTGGTTTGTGGTTTGGCTTTACTCATTTTGGCATAAATAGGGACTTAATAAAAAAATAAAAAGTTAAATCCTGTACATGTTTTTTTTCTAATGTTAAGTGGCTCAAAAATAGATTGGTATAATAATTTAATATCTGATTAACAAACTGTTTTACATTTCATTTAAGTTTAAAATAACTTGTTCAGATACCAAATATTACAATCAAACGTTTAAAAATAACAGAGTAATCAGGAAATGTCTTAAAAAAATTGTGATTTAATATAGTTTGCTTATTATCATTATTATTTGATGTTTGAGATCATAATTAAGAAATAAATTTAAAGCAGCAAGAGATTGAGAGAGTTAATAATAATACAAACTCTATCTCATATTATATAAACCTTTTTGATGTAAACTTTATTTAAAGTTTCAAACTATTTTTCTTGTCTAATATAGTTCCCGCCGCAACATCAACTCAACTAAAATATTTTATCCAGCATTTTCTTCGTAATTTACATCTGGAAACCTCCGAAATATTTCGACAAAGTCTAATATCAGCCGCCGGCAACATTCGAGGATGCTCGTAGAATATCTCGGGTTGGGATCGTCTTATAAAAGTAACAAAGTTTCGAGTGAAAGTGAGGACTTGGCTGTAGACGGAAATTGTTAACTTTGAAAAGAGTTTGCGTTGGGATGTTCAAGGAGATGACAGCAGATTTGTCACAAGTAATTGTGGTGTGGAAGTTTCGAGTTTCATATGGGCGATTTCAGTAAATGTATGGAATAGCTTTCTTTTGGTTTAAGAATTAAATGTTTTCATAACAATATATACAGTATGTCCCCGGATTGTCTTTACAAGAGGATTTTTTTATTATTGATATTTTGAGAAATATGCATTCATAAAAAAAATGCTTGTTTTAAAATAGTTAATCCCGTTTATACATTCCAAAATTTTCATACAGTTTTAAAGAAAATTAAGAAAAACATAAAAATATAAAAATATGGTTGAATTTTTTCAAAGTCCTAAAAACAAAAGGCGTTTCTATGGTAATATAAATTCACTTTCATTCTTTGATAGATTGTTATTCATATAATTTTAATTAACATAACATTTTTTGTTGTTTTAAAATATTAAAGAAATTACAAAATTTATTTAAGTTCAATGCTACGGTAAGGGTGATGATAATTGAGGGGTTCAGAAGTGAACTGGGTCAAGTCCTAGAAGATAATTATGGAGAAAATGAGAGTTAAAGATTTTTAATGTTACTTAATTAAAATAAAACAAGCTGGAGGAGAAGAAAACTTAACACGATCCTTTATTATATTTTAAATTGTATAATTGCAAACTAAAGTAACTCAAAATCAACTGTGGTCATTTTTAAGAATGTTTGTTTATAGTTTTTTTGAACTTGAACCATTTTATCTCTGAAAATATCTGAAATTTTAGATATAAATTGGTTTATCGGTACATTCTTCTTCGTCATTAAAGGATTTGTCGATTTCACATTGTCTATTAATAGTGATTTCTTCAATTTTTATAAAAATTATGGTATATAGGCAGGATAAAGGAAAGAAGATCTTTCATGTGTTGCCTTTTAGAGTATGTTACGTTACGTCTATATGAAATATTAGCATAATTTTTCTTCATCGTGGAGTTTTATTCAGACAAACAACATGTCAGATATCTAAATATTTGTAATAAAAACAGCATAACTTATTTATGTAGTAATAGTGAAAATAATGATAAATAAAACCCTACTTTCAGAATCCATGGAGTCAGACCTTTCAGATGGCTGATAATCTGATTTACTAGGTGAAAATGGTTCAGACTTTCTTTTATTGTCATCAATTTTATCAAAAAATAATTTTTTTAGCTCTAAACTTTAGCACGTGTGTTAAAATCGCGCACAGCGTTAAATTTTATGCACTTGATCCAGCTCACTTCTGAAAGGAATCAACTATTCAGAAAACAAATAGAAACAGGCTATAGCGGCTTAATGCGTGAAGTATGACTTGATTTATTTCTCTACTGGAAAAAACAACATTTTAAAAATGTATAAAGACGATTATCTTAAAATAGTAGGAAATTGGACTTGATATATTTTAAGTCTGACCACTCCAATCAGAAAATATGATACCTTAATAACAGCAAAGAATGTGATGTTGATCAAATTTAACAATAACCATCTATCAAAGAATGAAATCAAAATAATATAACCATAGAAACGCTTTTTGATTGTTAGAACTTTTTAGGACTGAAAAAATTCAACCATATTTTCATGTTTTTCTGAATTTTCTCTAAAACTGTATAAATTTCAGAATAAGCAACATTTTTTATGAAGAAAGCATTTTTCTCAAAACGTCAATAATAAATAAAAAATATCCTCCGGGGACATACTGTAAAAAGTGCATATCATAGATAAGTAAGTTGTGAAAATTATTTTAAAAATATAGTAAAATTAAGGTAAAAAAATAAATAAAATAACGTTTTGTATAAACCTCAAATCTTAGTACTTCTGTTCTAATTTAATATCCTATTTGTATATAAAAAATGAAATCTATAGTTAATGGTTATGAATGTAGAATATATGGAAGCAGGTTAATCACCGCGATTTTAGAGATCTATTGTGTCCCCCTATCCTGAATGTTGTGAACTCTTCTAAACTCATCATATAGTCTCAGGGCTTGGAGAAAAGCTAATATCTGAGACGGTTTTGCAGATGTTAGTTCTTCATCTCGGATATTAGTCGTACCAAAGTTTATGGCACGAATGGTAGTCGTCTCGGCGCACTCAGTGATGAATTGTTCTGGTGTGTCCTGCTTTTCCCTACAGAATCTACATTCGGCGTTGTTTCTTAGCTTCAATCTACTGAGATGTTCATTGAGGAGACAGTGTACTGTTAAAAACTTAAATCAAGGAAAATCTTTGATTTTTCAAGATCGTAAATTCTTCGAATCTCTTAAACCGTTGGAGGATTCTCATTCCTGGTTAAGGAAGGATTTTTCCAGGTTTTTGAGTTCCGCTTTAAGTTGCTGCTTTTCTACCTAGAACGTTTCCTTTTTCATTGCCTTCTATCCCTTGGTGGGCTGGCCCCAGAGTAGGAGAACTTTATTTTCTTGCTTTAATTTGTTTAATTTCTCTAGGAATTTTTTGACCGACTTCGAATATGCTGGTTACTAAGTTGATCGTATTTAATGCTGCTTGACTATCGAATTAGATGTATATTTCTTGTTTCCGATAGTTCCTAACTAAGATAAGTTGTACGCATCTTTCGATAGCGTAGATTTCTGCTTGAAGGATGTTTGGGTAGTGTTCCTGCTTTGGTTTTTGAAAGTATAAGTATACCACGTTATTCTATATTCTTCTAATGGTAGTAATAGTTTGGTACAAAGTTTGCAATTTTTCCTATGACTGGTAATATTAGCTGATCAGAAACCTTGTTATATAGTCTTGTTTTATAAAACTGCATTGGAATTAAGCTAATTTTTCTTCCATAAAATATCTATTTAAATAAATATTATTTATTATTTAAAAAAATAATTTTTTAAGTGAAAATGTATTATTTAAATTTTAATAACAATGTTTCCAGAAAAATGCACTAGCCCCTATCAAAAATTAGTTTTAAATAAGTAATTTAATTTTTGTAAAATATATTATGGGTAATTCAGCAAATTGTGCCATAAATTACTTTATATAAACACATTATTAATATGAAGCAAAATACAAGACAAATGTTTCAAATTACCAAAGTTGTGGAAACAAAAATCAATGTTGTTTTGATGGCATATTTTATTAATGACTCTTTTGCATGCAGTGGCATATTAAATCGAAATAATATGAAGGTCGTGTGAGTCGAATAAAATCTGGTGTGCTACGATTACTTACATTTTTATTTTCTTTAAGCTTTTTTATGCAGCTTATTGTCAAATATAATTTGTAATTCTAGCGTAAAATTCCATATTTTCGCCAACTAGATTATTAGAGCATAATAGATTTTATGCGGTTAAGGTATGGGGGTAAAAAGGACCATTTTAAGAAAAAAAAACTGTTGCCGATGGAGTTGGAAAATATTTATACTAAAATTTATGTAGGGGTGGGGCTAGTTTTCACCTTTCCCGTACTATTTTTTGATTTTTGTATAAGTCAACTGTTAGAGAACTTAGCAAAACATAGACATCCAAAATAAGATTCAAATCGGAAAAATCGGAATAACGGTTCTTAAAATATCTCAAAAAATTTGTTTATTTTTTAAAGTTTGATGCCCTCTAGCGAACAAACAAAGCACTTTTGTATAGAGGTAAATTGTGTCCAATGAACTTATTTTGATTCCAAATACGTAGCAGTTCTATGTCTTCGGAATATTGGGACACCTTGTATATCTAGAGGCAAATGTAGATAAAGCTAAATTTTTCATCTCTTCAACTCAATACCCAGAGGAAAAGGAAGCCTTTTTTTCTTTCCAAATATAAATTAAATCAAGAATAAAACAATATAACCCACTCTGTAGCAACATATAATAGTTTAAAAAAGTATTAAACGTCCAAAAGTGCAATTAAAAAGCGTTTAACTTTTAATGCAAAACCGACAACTTTGCAGCGTCTATGGTAAATTAAAGGTTTAGTCGTTAGCTTTAAAATTAATTACCAAATCTAATTAATAGTAAGGTCGTCGAAAATTTAAATAGCAGCAACTAAATTGCTTCTCGAAGTTTAATCGTGATTAGCACTACACTTTTTTCTCTCTGAAAATGCTGTTCTTTTATGTTGACATAAAGCTTTCAATTTGGTATAGAGTTTGACATATTATTTGGTTTTCTAAAGAATCCAGTCATGACATGGGCCTGTGAAACTGGTACATTGAAAGAAGGATTCATAAAAAACTGCAACTGGCACAAAGATCTATGGGGTGAGGTATAGTTGGTATAACAGAGAGATACTACAAGAAAGTAGAGTGGATAAGACAAAAGACTCAGTGATCTATAGAATTAAATCACTCGGTAAATGGAGACTATACCTAGTGAGTAGGACTGCTATAAAATAGACCACCAAAACCTAAAATTAGAATTCTAGAATCAGTATTTTTAAAAAGTTTGTAGAACTGAGCCACAATATGCTATCACTGTCGTTGGGGGCCCCACCTGGAACCCTCAACTGATTATTAGTAAACACTAATGTATAATATCCTAGAGGCAAAAACATCAGCGAAGTGTTCTAATATAAGATGGTTGGGTACTCAACAAGAATAAAATGGTATCAATTAATAGAACAACCAAAAACATTGATACTAATTATAGAATGATGTACATGGGATTATCACTCAGTAATGTAATGCTTAATAAGATTATTATGATTACAGTTGAGGGTTGGAACCTTTGGTGTTACACAGCAAAATAAAACACTAAATCACCACAATACACCAAAACTGAACGTTTATAATCGTTTGCTGATGATGCTAACATGGTTAGCGAAACGCGCATCCAGTGTAAAAGTAAAAGTGTTTTGGTGTATTGTGGTGATTTAGTGTTTTATTTTGTTTGATGATTATGATGTTAAAATTAAGCCAAATAAATATTGTTCTTTACAGTATGTCCCCGGATAGTCTATACAAGATGAAAAACTTTTTTAATATTAAGATTTTTAGAAAAATGTATGCTTCATAAAAAAGTCATATTTTTGCAGTTTTAAAATATTAAAGAACCACAAAATTTAGTTAGTTCAATGCTACGGAAAGGATGATAATAGTTTGGAAAACTATTATACTTTAACAAAACCAAAAAATATGACGTTAATCAAAATTAATAATAACCATCTATCAAAGAATGAAGTCAAAATTATATTACCATAGAAATGCCTTTGGACTTTTAGCACAAAAAATCAACCATATTTTCTTGTTTTTTTTTAGTTTACTCTTAAACGATATGGCAATTTGGAATAGTATAAACGGGATTCATCTTAGAACAAGCAAAATTTTTTACGAAGAATGCATTTTTCTGAAAATGTCAATAATAAAAAAGTTTTCCTCTTGTAAAGACAATCCGGGGACAAACTGTATATAAATATAACAACCCCTAACAGAAATTCAAACACAATATTCGCGAGTTAGTAGGAATCACACATGCGAATAAACCACGATCGGACATTATAAAATATTGAAATAAAAAATAACCTAATACCTAATACCTGGTGATTTATTGTTTTATTTTGCTAATACCTAAATAAAATTACCTTAATTTGACTTTATCGTCTAATCGGAGTTTTTCCAAATCGCTATAAATGTTTTTATCTGATTATTTGAAAATAAATAATAATAAATTTGTTCACAGTGCAGTTAATAGACTTTTTTAAAAATTCGCATACTTAGTGCTGCAACAGAAAGATACGGTTTCATCTGCCAGCTGTCCAAAGTAGGATGAACAAACAAAAGCTTCGCGAACAAGGGCTGAAGAAACAAAAGTTTCTGAATAGGCTAATGCCCATTGTGACGAGACTAAAGGAGTTCTGCTGGCCGTTCATGGAATATTCAAGGCAATTCTTGGTGAGAACGTATGAGTTCTTGACATTTCTGCAGACTTTCAATTATAAAGAACAGAAATATATATTTGGTCGTTAAATATAATAAAGTAATAAAATATTTTTTAAATATGGTATTTATGATTAATAAATATTACAGTTGGGTTAGGTTAGAACATTTAGCTCAGATAAGATATGGTAGACCGGATAAATCTTGCGTTGCTTAACATATTGTTGATAATGAACATTGTATAGATCTTAATAGTTTAAAATTAATTAAACAAGTCTCAAATCACAGGCAATTAGATGCATATGAAAGCATCAGAATGAATAAATGTAAAGATAGTATGAACAGAGACAACGGTCCAATTCCTTCAAGTTCTTTTTTCCTACTACTCTAGTGGCGGAAATCTAACTGTTACGCTCGGTGGGCTCTGACTCGGTTGGCTAGATCTTACCACGCCCACTTGGTACCCACTGAGAGAGTATATAAACGCTCAAATTGCACTTTATGTAAAAGTAAAGTGTAAAAGTAAAAGTGTTTTGGTGTATTGTGGTGATTTAGCGTTTTATTTTGCTGTTTGTTTAATAAATATATTATTTTTCTTTCGATTTTTTTGAATTACCATTCTCTTTATTGTAATCCATTGTATAATAATTTGTATTAATGAACACTATTGATAACTAAAGTTAATGTATTTATGGTAATGTACTGTTGTGATAACATCCTTTTAGTTATATTGTTCTTGGGTATAATTTTATTAAAATTTATTTACAGAAACAAAGACCATTTATTTCCTTAGTCAGCACTCAATTTAATTTGAATATAAATTATATCTGACGTCTAAAATTTCATTTAATAATGGATTAATCACGTCGAATTTGTCTTGATCTAAATTTACTTAATTACAGGGAATTACTCTCTGAAGAACTTTACGAATATACAGGATGCCCCATTAGTGCGAGGAAGTCCAATATCGTCGTTGTTGTCAAATTTATAAAAAAAAGTTTTATACAAATGTTGCATGATTTATGATGGTGCGTATTCTAAAAATATGTTATATACATGGTGTCATAAAAAAGAAGTTTATCAGTATGTATTTTCAGAACAAAATTCTGCATATAGTACACTATTTTTATTTCAAGCACTATGCGGTGTTGTGTTTCTATAATTTCTTATTTACTAAAACATTGATTAAAAAAACTATATCAGAAAAATGGTCAAAAACTAGTGTGAATATAACTTTATTCATACTTAGCTATATTTTCCTAAATACCAAGGATAACCAGAGATGTGCAAGATACCTCATGAAAAGTATCTGAAATACAGGTTACAAGATACTTATAAGCAAAATATTTGAGATATCAGTTAAAAATTACTTTCAGAAAAGGTATTTCAAATACTAGACATAAAATAGGTATTTTCTAAATATATAATAATAGCTCCCGTATACAGCGTTTAACGCCTTGGGAGTAGCAAGGTACAGCTTGCCATATTAGAGCCGTTCGGTATACAAGGAAGGTAATGTGGCTAGCACTACGCTTCAACCGCCTATTATTACCTCAACATTGTGAATCCCAAGTACTCATTTAAGGCTGAGTCGACCTAAGTAACCAAACTATTTTTATTTTAATAAAAATAGTCGGCTGATGAAATGCCGGGTGTGGGAATCGAACCCACTACCTTCAGATTGGTAGACGAGAGTCTGTACCTCTACGCCATCGGGCACCTTATTTTCTAAATACTTTTATTAAATTAAAATAGTTTTTGAAAGAAAACATTTAGCTTATTACATTAATAATAATTATGAACAAGAATTGTATAAATCTGCGAATGTTTTTATTATTTAAATATTGCAGTGTTTTTAACCAGCAATGCTGCTAGTAGACCCCATGTTGTCGCTACTTAAACAGGAATCCAGGTTCTTTAAAAACATATTTTGTCTTTCTTTTTACGTATTCCCATTGTTGTTTAAAGTATCGAATTTTTGTTTTCATAACGATTAATTTTTTTGAAGATATTTGACATGTTCTTTAAATGATTTTGGCACCCATTTCATTTTAAAGAATAAACTAAGTTTTTGTAAAATACTAAGATACCTAAAAATGTACCTAAATACAAGACAAGATGAAATTAAAAAGAAATATTTCAAATATAAGATGAAAATACGTATTTTGTATCTTATATCTGTATTTCAAATACTTGTATCTGAAATAAGTCACATCCCTGTGGATAACAGAATAAATCCATGATTTACATTGTCCTACACAGGGTATTTTTATGGCGTCTTCAAAATCGGAATATTTAAATTGATATATCTCTATTTTTTTAAATACAACACTCTCTATATTAATATTTGTTTAGATGCAGAATTAAAAAATGATTTTTTTTTGTATTTAAAGTGTTTCTAAATTTTTAGCCGTTTTGCAGATATTCGTTATTATTATATTACACATATGGCATTTTAACGGTAAAATATCAGCAAAAGATCATATTGGGTGGCTTTGATAAAAATTTACTGTTGGAAGGGCCATATGTAATATAATACCGCGAATATCTGCAAAACTGTTCACAATTTAGGAACAGTTTAATACAAAAAATGTTCACTTTTTAATTCTATACCTAAAAGAAAAATAATATACAGGGTGTTTGAGATAAAAAAATTGAGATATAGCAATTTAAATATTGCGAAATGTTGGCGACACCATAAAAATTACCCTGTATGTAATTTTTTCTTTAC
This sequence comes from Sitophilus oryzae, assembly GCF_002938485.1. Lineage (NCBI taxonomy): Eukaryota > Metazoa > Arthropoda > Insecta > Coleoptera > Curculionidae > Sitophilus > Sitophilus oryzae. The sequence goes on from NW_022147488.1 coordinate 1,343,427, forward strand.
GAGTTTATTCTGTTATCATTGGTGTGTTATCATAGGAAAATATAACTAAGTATAACTAAGTATTAATAGAGTTAAATTCACTCTAGTTTTTAACCAGTTTTCGGATATGGTCTTTTTAACCAAAATTTTAGTTAATATGAAAAAGAACGGCAACACCTCATATTGCTGGAAATAAAAATATCGTACTATATGCAGAATTTTTTGTTGAATTCAAATCTGTACAGAAAATTGGAGGGGGGGGGTGCCATATAAAAAAACTCAAAACTTTATTGTAACGTTTTTTTACGACATGGTATGCATTTTTTGCTACAAATAGAACACTATGTAATATATACGTACTAGTAACCGTTAATATATTGTTACCGACACATGTGTCTCTACATGATTCATATTTGTCCATCTTAAATATGCATCGTATTATACCTTTTTTACAGTATATACCTTTAAATGACAGTACAAATTATTGGGTAACGTGCATTTTTTCCCTAACATTTAATTTTCTACAGATATTTTTAGAAATACTAGTAACAATTTGAAGTCATCAACTAACGTGTTACGAGTATATATTATTGTTGTTATTCATAAATGAACATAACAGTATAGGGCTACATAAATCGAATTCTAAGAATGACGTAACTGTATTCGAATCGAAAACGTTCTTTATAGAGCGTCGTGGCTGGGCCCAATCGATACGATATGTGTGTTGCAAGTAACCAGGGCGGCCGGTTGAATGAGCCAAATATGATCTTGACACGGTTACCGCGGAATATATTAACCTAATAGACCGATCTTGACCTACAGAAGGTTGCAGTTAAAATTTCCAATATCGGTATTGACTATTGAAAATAGAATTAGACCGATCAGCCAATGCAGTATTGTGAATTTCACTTATATAACTGCTGCTTTTTTTTTAAAGAAAAGCTAATCATGGTCTGGCAAATTATGATAAAATGGATACCCTGGGTGTTTTTTAAATAAGTGCATGTATTTTAACGGGTGGTAGATTTCGATAAAAGTAACATATTTAATTACCATTTTTGAAATAAATTAAAAGTAACCGAGATATCTAATTTTGAAAATTGGTGCCCGGTGACGTAGAGGTACAGGCTCTCGTCTACCAATCTCAAGGTAGTGTGTTTGAATCCTACACCCGGCATTTCATCAGCCGACTATTTTAATCTAAAATAAAAATAGTTTGGGTAGGTACTCAGCCTTAAATGAGTACTTGGGATTTACAATCCTGAAGTAATAATAGGCGGCTGAAGCGTAGTGCTAGCCACATTACATTCCTTGTATACCGAGCGGCTCTAGCATGGCAAGCTGTACCCTGCTACTCCCAAGGCGTCAAACGCTATATACAAGAGCTATTATTATTATAAAAGTAACCGAGATACCTAATTTTGAAAATTAAAACAAAAATAATTACATCTTGAGCTTTGCCAGCATGAGCCGGGTATCCACTTAACTTTAATTGAAAATTATTTCGTAATGTAGTGAATCTGCAATAAATTTTAATATTTATTCTGTTAGTTAAATTGAAGATAATGTAAAAATTTATTAGACCGTGCACAGATGGGTTGTCTGTCTCTATATATACTATACTATATATATACTCTAGGTATACTCTAAACGGAAACATCTAGGACCCTACTTTCTACGTAAATAAGAGTAGGTTCACGAACGGGTCGTTTAGTGATCGACGCGGAGTCGATGTACTATATTGTACTGATTTAGGAGTGGAGGGAGATTCGCTTGGAGTTTGAGACGCTCCTGTCATAAACGACGTGCTCGGATTTTTACTATTAGTGAGATATTTAAAATTAATTTTCATTATATCATCTTCATCGCCATTCTCAGCTTATTCAACCATTTCCAATTATGGTGTAACCTCCCTCACATATTTAGATATTCTTTTTGTAGTTGGGCCCATTATTGTCTATTGTTGGCTATGCGGTCCCAAGTTATCCCTGCTAATATCATGGTCCCATCTCAAGTTTGGTCTTCCTCTATGTGTATTGATTCCTCGTGGGTATCATGCTGTAATTTTTGTGGTCGATATGTTGTCTGTTCATCTTACCAGGAGTCCTGTCCTTAGCCACTTGAGTGATTTGATTCTGTAGATAATATCTATTACCTGGGTCTTTTGTCGTATCCACTCCCTTTTACGGTCTCTCTTCGTTATTTCCAGCACATTTCAATAGTTCCATTGAGCGTTGTACGACCTGCAGTCTCCTTATAATGTCCATTTTAAGTGTCCAGGTTTTGCATGCATAGGTCATGACTGGTAATACACATTAGTCGAATGTTCTCTACTTTAGATAAAGTGGCATTCTAGATTTGAATATGAATGAGTTTCTTCCAGAAGTACTAGGTATATGCTAACTTAATTCTTCTGTTAATTTCTGGTAGTAGAGATTCCGAGCTGTATATTAATTAACACCTAACCAAATATATGTAAAAAATGGCTATACTTATGTTACGGATTCTTCTCTCCAAAAAACCCTATATGAGAATTTCGCCACTGCAAGAAAATCTACAAAATAAAAGAGTTATTTTTTGTAAACACTGCTCCGTTAATCCAACAGAAACTACTTCTCAGCAGTTAGGTTTACAGATAAACAAATTTGCCTAACGAACAAAAAAATACGTAACGTTTCGGAAAGTTTATCTCTTTCCGTCGTCGAAACCAAAAAAATACAAAGAATAAAGAAAAAAACTATTTAAAATATTTAAACGTAACTATTCAAGAACACTTTAACTTGATATAATGTCATTTTAACAGAACGTCAATGGGCGTATCTGTTTTAAAAAAAACTAATGTTCTCGAATAGTTGCATTTAAATATTTTAAATAGTTTTTTTCTTTATTCTTTGTATTTTTTTGCACCCGACGACGAAAAGAGATGAACTTTCCGAAACGTTAAGCATTTTTTGTTCGTTAGGCAAATTTGTTTATCAGTAAATCTAACTGCTGACAAGTGGTTTCGTTGGATTAACGCCAGCAGTGTTTACAAAAAATAACTATTTTATTAATTTTGTAGATGTTCTTGCAGTGGCGAAATACCCATATAGGATTTTTTTGGAGCGACAAATATATGTATTCTTCTACCATTTCCAGTTTTGCGTTATTTATTAAAATGTCTGTTCTGTCTACTAATTCGTTGTACAGGGTGTCCCACTAAGAATAGATCTCGGCTGTATCTCGGAAAGTATTAGCCGTAGCGGCTGCGAAAAAAAATATTTATAACTAAAGAGGCTATGGGAAATTGCTGGAAATTATTTTCAAGTTTGTAGAACGACCGCTAGGGGGCGCAACTGTAACAAAAAATAAGAAAATTGAGTTTTTACACAATTTTGCCTAGATAAGGTATACTATAAGTCACAGCTTCATAATCTTCAGTAAATTTTGAATACTTTTTTTAAAGTCATTTTCTCCTATATACCAAAATAAAGTGGTGGGGGAAGGTTAGATCTGTTTTTATTTGAATATTAATAGCTCTGGACTGGATGATCTGAATCCAACAAGCGAGGGCTCGTTTAAAAGACCGTTTCTTGCTCTATATTGTACCATATAAACAATAATAATAAGCTTTTGAACGTAGACGCTAGGGGGCGTTGTCTTACAATTTAACCAACATTGCGCATTTTTTAAAAAAAATTAAATGCAATAGTATATGTAATTTTAGCTGATAGTAAAGAGTAATAAAAGCTTAAAAAGTCAGTGAAAACCGCATCTTGATATCTTCTTTCAAACCGAAGATATTAGCAAAATTATAATAAATACCAAAAAATAAGCCCTTAATTACCTTATTTTTACAACACAGTATCAGTAGCCCTCTTGATTATGCCCATTCTAACCTAAAAATAAGATAGAAACAGTTAGTTTGTTTTAAAATCGACGATATACCAGAATATCATAATATCAGATGTATTAATATCTAATAATTAAGATATTAATAATAGTGAACAAGAAACGATGATTCATGGTAGGCTTTGGAAAAAAGTTGTTTTTGACGTAATAGTATAAACGTGAAATTGTTATTACATCAACATTTTGATTTGAGTCTTAGCAGCGTTTTTTATCTTTTGATTGCTTTTTTAAAATGCCAACAACTTCAGCTACTTCAAATAATAAAGGCATTTCGAAAAAGCATTTAAAAGATAAAAAAAACGCTGCTAAGACTATCAAAATGTTGATCTAATAACAATTTGACGTTTATACTATTACGCGAAAAGCAACTTTTTTCCGAAGTCTACCATGACTGAATCATCGTTTCTTGTTCACTATTATTAGATATTAATACATCTGATATTATGGTATTCTGGTATTTCGTCGATTTTAAAATAAACTAACTGTTTCTATCTTATTTTTTGTTAGAATGGGCCTAATCAAGAGGGCTACTGATACTGTATTGTAAAAATAAGGTAATTAAGGGCTTATTTTTTGGTATTTATTATAATTTTGCTAATATCTTCGTTTTAAGAGAAGATATCAGGATGCAGTTTTCGCTGACTTTTTAAGCTTCTACTACTCTTTACTATCAGCTAAAATAATATATACTATCTTATTTAATTTTTTAAAAAAAATTCGCTGTTTATTAAATTGTAAGAAAGGGCCCCTTAGCGTTTACGTTCAAAACCTTATTATTATTGTTTTTATGGTATAGTATAGAGTGAGAAACGCTCTTTTAAACGAGCACTCGTTTGTTGGATTTTGATCATCCAGTCCGGAGTTATTGACATTTAAATGAAGATAGATCTAACCTTCCCCCACCACTTTATTTTAGCAGATAGGGGAAAATGGTTCTAACAAAAAAAATCCAAAATTTACTGAAGATTATGAAGCTATTATTTATAGTACCCATTATCTAGGCAAAATTCTGTAAAAAATCTATTTTCTTTTTTTCTATAGCAGTTACGCCACCTAGCGGCCGTTTTACAAACTTGAAAATAATTTCCAGCAATTTCTCATAACCCCTTTAGTCATAAATATTTTTTTTCCGTAAGCCCTACCGCGAATACTTTCCGAGATACAGCCAAGAGCTATTCTTAGTGGGACACCCGGTACATTAGCACGTTAGTTTAAATTTTGCACACATTTTTTAACACACTGTAGATCAAAAAGGAAGCTACTTTAAACCCCATGTTGATATAAACTTTTTTAGTAACATATTAGTAAGTGATTTTATAAACTTCCTTAGTAGCATATGAGGAATAACATTTTAACTTTTTTTAACAAGTTAAATCCTAAAAAAATATTTTAAGAAATGTGTTGTATTAGAATCTATTTTGAAGTTTAATTTTCTTTATATTTTTTGTTAAATCATGTATGCTACAACGAGAAAAATAAGATCATTAACCACAAGCAATATAGCATAAAATTACACGGGAAAGGATATATTTACTTTTCAAATGCGGTTTTATTGTCCGCTGGCGGTTGATATTTAATACTCTGCAGAATCCTAGGTCAGCAAGCGGAAAAATTCCATTAGAAACCAGGAATTCGTTGGACATTTCTTACTGTCCCTTCCAAGTTTTATTGGAGATTTAGACAAAAGCAGTTTGAAAACGTAAACGTTTGTTCCAGCTTCGAATGTCAACAGAAACTTCCGGAGAACATGATTTTGCGGCAAACCAGATAGAAACTTGGATGTTTAGTTTGCATATCTTAAGGAAATTAGCATTATGTAAACGGTGGTACTGGAATTTTGATTTGAAGTTATTTTAAAAATATTTTTTTAACGTTAATAATAATAATAAAATCTATATTATAGATATGCATCATTTTTCTGCTTTCAAAATATAATTTGACTTTGAAAATCGTCAATTGTTTATTTACACGTTAAACCATAGGGTTTTTGTTTGTTTACTTTTTTAAGATCCCTCTTATATGCTTTTTTTAAGAAAAAATAACCTTTTTTCCGTTTCTTTAATAATTATCAAAGTAAAACCCGAGTAGCATTTGGACGTTATCTAACGTCGGGTATACGTCGCGTTCAATAAACCCGACGTCGGGTACCAACGTCGGTTCGACCGCCTGACGACCCTTATTTGCACCTAAATGGGGAATACAGATTCGGGTCGTCTCGACGTCGGTATCTGACCTAATAGGGAATGTAATTCTACCAATTACCAACGTCATATTACGTTGGATTTCAATCACTTAAAATTCGTCGTTAAGCACTTACGTTACGTTTGGTTTCAAATTCGCTACCAAGAATACATAAAAATATAACTACCTAATTACAAATGGATTCATAATCATTCCTCGAATATAACTATAATTGCATACCTAATTTAATATTACAATAACTACTTTAGGGATTATCAGTGAGACGTATCCTATTCGGACAACGGGTAGACGTCGGGCTAGTTCAAGTGTATGTACGTCGTGCAAGCCAACGTGGGAACGACGTTGGGAAATTAATAAAACTGGTACGTTGTTATTTTGTATTTGGATTTACCGACTCAGATCCAACGACCTCGCTTTTAAGAGGAAAGCGACGTCACCGGTCGTATCACCAGCACCCGACCTAAATTTGCACAAAGTCTGACATCGCTTCAGGTCAGATTTAGTTCCAAGTCAGATAGATGCTACTTGGGGATAAAATATCTAGTAAGATAAAAAAATGTCAAGAGACAACTTTTAATAAGCATTTAACGGTCTACCTAATTTTGCTAATAAGAGAAAAAATGACAATGGCCCACAATTTTTGTTAAATATTCCAGTGATAATCCATATGTACGTCTCTGGTGAATATGTCTCAAACTTTTTTAGCATGAAATATGTCGCACTTATAGTAACTTTTACCCTCAAAATTTCATTTGAATTGCAAAAAATGAAAGCTTTAACCATTGTAGCTACGAAACAAAGCAGAATCGGACCTATGTTAATATGAAAAATAAATCTTATTTTACTTCACGAGAGATGGCACATATTTTTTGAAACATCCTGTATTCGGTCGCATAAAACTTTTTGCGGACGACATTTCGGTTGTATTGGAAGCTGATAGTGATGAGGAGCTATTGAATTTACTCCTTGAAAGAGCCAAACCAACTAATGCCCATTGAATACTATTGTAGATCAATAATTTTTAAATTGATACAAATCAAACAAGCTTATTGCTAATCCTACAAAGACAGTAGTAATGCAGACTTCCAACTATCGGCATCGGCCAATAAACGAATATTTCAAAATTAAAATGAATGACCTCAACTTTGCTTCTACTTAATAATTAAAAAAAAATATACTTAAACTATTAAATTCTACGTAAAAAGGTGCTTTGGAAATGCTTTCATAAAAATACAAAATTTTCCATAGCAAAAAAGTTACAGCGATTTGTTAAAAATGCACATTTTTTAAAAACACCCCGTAACGCCGAAATGGTAATGAGCTCCAGACACTGGTATTAGTTTTTGTCCCTCTCCTATAGAAAATGGCCAACTTTAAAAGTGTCCAATATGTCCCTCCCTGTACAGGGAAATTCTCAAATTATATTTATCTACCCGTTGGATATTTACCCGCTGCACATCACTGCTTAATAGTAAGGGTAATTTAAAAATCTTTTTTCATTTTTATTACTGCCCACATATTTTAAAAGAAGAATAAGTTAAAATCTTAAATGAAAAAAAAAATAAGGAGCTTTTCCCGAACAGTTGGTCACTCTGTATATTTCAATTAAGTTTTCCTGTTTAGAAAGGAAAATGTATTACTACGACTGTAAAATATTTGAGTTAAATGAGATTGAGTATTGCTAGATATTTCGGTATAGGTTGAAATGTGTCCCGATACTGTTAGAAATTCCATTAAAGTTTCAATACACTTTTCGAGACTGTAAAATTTAAATCGAATTACTTTTTTCAAAAAGTTAAATATAATGTCAGATTGCTTAAGATAGGAAAAGTTTAATTTTCAGTATTTTATGTCAAAGTAAAGAAAGTTGTGGATTTTGGCACAATATATAGGGTGCAATAAATATACAGGGTTGATCTTAAATAGGTGCAAATATTTTTAGGGGTGATACCACTCCTATTTCGACCCCAGATACACTTCTATGAAGTTTTTTTCGCAAAAAATGTTGAAAATCGAGCATTTCTTTTGAAATTTTCCGGTATATTTTATGAAACTTTTTAGAAGTGCCTTTTTAGTGTTTTCACCGTAAATTTTTCCAACGGTATAAATTCTTAATCTCTGATATTACCATATTTACGGCTTTTACAGCACTGAAAGGGATGCAATTTTAATATTTTTTTTTTAATATTTATTTTTTAGTTTTCAAACTTGAATGATTCGGTTATTTTGGACTTTTGGTTATTTTGAAAAAGGGCGAAGAGAAAATACGTTTCTTTTATCGAGATCTACCAGCCCTGAAAATATTTGCACTTATTTAAGACTCACCTGCTATAATAAAAATGTAAACAATTCACAGACTTATATTAATATATTTATTAACATTAATGGTGTAGTTTGGTTTGGGATGGTTTGTAGTTTCAGGATCTTCATTCAAATTAAAAAAGAGTGTTAAGTATGAATTAGAACGTTACTTTGAATGTGGAAGACAATGATTCAGTATTAAAACTAAAAGAATTTCGGACTTCCATTGTCTTTATTTATTTTGCTGAACAATTTTTAAAATAGCCAAAATTTGTTTTTTTTCGAAATATCTAGTAAGCCATGAACTTTTTCAAAAATCTGAAATGCGCATATTTATGACCACACAAATTGCAATTCTTTCTCCATTTAACCGACTCTCTATCTCCAGTAGTTTCCGAGATATCCATAGAGAACATCGTAGGAAACTCATCCTGTAAGTATTAAATAAAAAATTAAATTAAATAAAATAAGAATTAAAAGCAAATTACTTGCAACTCTACTCTATGGCTCAGAGGCTTGGACACTTAAAAAGGCCGAAATGGAGAAGCTTGAGGCATTCGAAAGATGGTGTTATCGGCGTATGCTGAGGATTGCATGGACTGACAAGGTTACAAATGTAGAACTGCGATGCAGAATTCAGAAGGACGAAGAGGTGATTAACATCCTTAAAAAGAGAAAACTTGAGTACTTTGGACACATAATGAGAGGACCTAAATATGCCCTGCTGCAGAACATAATAGAAGGAAAGATAAAGGGCAGAAGGAGCCAAGGAAGAAGAAGAACATCATGGCTCAAGAATTTGAGAGAATGGTTTGGAATGACTTTAAACCAGTTATTCAGAGCAGCCGTTAACAAAGTTAGAATTGCCATGATGATTTCCAACCTCCATTAGGAGATGGAACCCGAAGAAGAATTAAAAAAAAGGAAAAAAAAATTATAATATTATTTCGATAGAGAAAAATCTATAAAAAATAAAATAAAGAAAGTATCGCGAAAAAAACACAATTTAATGAAATTTGTACTCTAATCGTTATAATAATAATCATATACGATGATTTTCATTAATAAACTTTTATAATAAATAAGTGTCAAGCTAGACTTTTCCTTAACATAAGATATAATTTGTCTACCTTTTGGGTACTTTCGATTTGTACAGTATACTTTATTTATTTATATTACCGTTACCGTCCTGTATAAAGCTGTCCAATTTACAGACCTGGGCATAAATGAAAGCTTACGTGCATGCATATACCTGCTCTACATTACTGACATTTTCGAGCATCTATAATCCCAACTTAGGCCGCGCCGCAACGAGGCATATAAGCATAAATATGAAAGGCTAATAGGAAAGCAAGACGTTGAAATGGGAATGTAAAATAAAAACAAGACCGCAGGCCATTTCGTTCGGTTTTCCCCGTAACATTTTCAATATTTAACGAGGTTTTAGTGCAGCCATGTCGGTCCTTGTAATATAAGCTCATTTCGAAGTATTCTATTCTATTATATGCGTTCTAAAAGTGGTTTTAACGATATTTTAACTTTATATTTAATATATTTTTCAGTTTTAAATATTTAAAATTTTAGATGCTTATTGAAAACCCCGACAAATGCATGTTCAAACATATAAAAGAAAACATTAAGATTCTTTAAAAAAAATCAGTAGGTATTTAGTTATTTGTACTGTGAGAAAAACTACAAAATAAAAAAGTAATTTTTTGTAAACGCTGCTGCGTTAATGCAACGGAGACCAGTCTTTCGGTAGTGATAGCAAGCAATTTAATAAACTTTATTTATAGATATATTTTTATAATTTTATGTCCTATGATTGACATCTTCTCATTTAATAACTCTTTTAAAACATGTTAGCTTTTACAGGCTGTCCTAGGCTGAGCGTGCATTATAAGTTTATAGAGAACAACAATATCTAGATCAGATATTTTTTGCACATCACTGTTTCACAATGAGATCTATCAATTAAAAATATTTTCAATTTCTGTTCATTTTTTATTACATACTTAAATTCTGTGTAAAATTTTATGAATTCTGATACTAACACTCTATACCTAACATTAATCGTTTTTGAGATAAAAAAAAATATTTAAAATTTTTGGACGGAAAAAATTGACTGACAAAAAAATTTGTATAGCCTAAACGTCAAATTTGGTGATTACCAAAGCCACTATGCCAAAAAGAGAAGACATGTGGCTATCTATCACAAAAATTAAATTATTCGAATATCATATTTATAATAATGGCCGCAGCTGTCAATGAATTAAGCGATTAAAAAATTATCATAAATCATTATTTTCAAATGGAAACCCACTTTTTTATTTCACTAGTGAAAAGGTTTTTCAATTCGTTACTTTTTGACGATACACTTATTATATATATATATATATATATTTCCTATAAAAATAAATCGTTTTTAAGTTATTTAAGATTTAGTTTTAAAGCGTCTATTGTTTCAGACAGTTCAATTATCAATCATCATTTCCAAGTTAACTTTGCATTGTTTTTTGTTCGATCATACGATATTTATTAATAATATCAACTATTAGATATTACTAAAAAGCGAAAATACGAGATATATTTTTTTAAATACACTTTTTAAATTCTTAAGGGATACAATATTTATAATATAGCAAATTCAAATAATTTGTTTTCTGACAGATAATAAATTAATTGTCTTGCAGTTTGACACTTAATATCAAAGGAAGCTAGATAAAATCTAGATAAAATCTAGATAAAAAAATATACGTTTTCAAACTAAATCTTAAATAACTTAAAAACGATTTATTTTAGGTATAGGAACATGTATAGTTGAAAAGTAACAAATTGAAAAACCTTTTTACTAGTGAAATAAAAAAGTGGGTTTCCATTTAAAAAAAAATGATTTATGATAATTTTTTAATTGCTCAATTCCATGACAGCTACCGCCATCATTATATGCCATTTGAACAATTTAATTTTGGAAATAGATAGCCACATGTCTTTTCTTTATAGCACTGTACCTGTGGTAATCTGACAGGCAGTTTTTTCCGTCCAAAAATGTTAAACATTTGTTTTCTCAAAAACGGTTAATGTTGTGTAAATAGGTATAGTGTGTAAATCAATATTCATAGAATTTTACAGAGAATTTAAGTATGAAATAAAAATTGTGGGCACCCATTTAAAATAAGAAAGTTGCTGTCAACTTCCTGTACTTTCCGCCATATTGAAAATATTTTTAATCGATTGGTCTCGTTGTAAAACAATGATGTGCAAAAAATCTCCGATCTAGATATTTTGATTCTCTAGAAACTTCTAATGCACGCTCAGCCTGGGACACCCTGTATACAACTTACAATTCCATACATACGAGGCTTTTCGGAAAAAAAGATAAGTAATAAATAAAATAATAAAATAATATAACATTCGAATATCCTTCAAAACACAAAATACACTTAGATCCATTTTAACCCACACTAAACCAATGAACACAGGACAACAAACAAAGAATGTATTATACAAAATACCTTATGAATGTGATAAATTTTATATTGGTTCTAGACCCTTAAATGTTCGAATTGAAGAACATATATATTATTTAGGAAAGGGCGATTTTCGCAAATATAAGATTTGTCAGCATTCATGGGACAGTGGGCACAGAGTAGATTTTAACAACGCAAAAAATATAATGAAAGAAGCGAAAAAATAAAAATAAAGCTTTATTGTACAAAAAGCCAAAATAGCTTCGTCGACAAAGCATTTAAAAAACAAACAAAAGCACAAAAAATATAGAAATAATAAAAAATATCATACACTACAAATCATACAATTTAAAATAAAATACGTCATTAAAATCACAAATCGAACGTATACACATACATTGCAGAACACTAAAAAAAACGTATCAATAAAACTTACAATTTTAAAATTGTAAATGGTCTTAATCACTTAATAGATATTATAAAATATTAAATACTAAACTTTTAACCAGTGTGTGAAAAAAATTTTAAAATTCACAGTTCTTCAATTCACAAATTAAACATCAACAAAAAAGTCGTTTACCGCATATAGGGCTCTCTCCAGTAAGTATGATTTCAGAGCTTTGCGAAATTCGGGGAAGAATGCAACTTGATATCGAAAGGCAGATGATTGTACATTTTTTTGGCATTGTACAGTATTGAGCCTTTAACTAGTTCTGAGCTCGGGATTGGCAGATAAACATCGTAACTATCCTAAATGGATAGTTGTGAGGTGGCCTTTCGGGAATAGCAGATATGTGCTTGCGGATTAAGCAAACGGATTCAAAAATGAATAAAGAAGGAAAAGTCAGAAGTATTTTGAATTTTTTAAAGAAATTCTTGCAGTGAGTTCTACTGATGACCTCTTTCATTATAAAGAAAAATAAAAGAGTTTTTTTAATACAGTCTGATAAAAATAAATGGATTGCTCATGTATCTGTAGAGGCTAGTAATGTATGGCAATCGCTTCTTTGATTTTAAAGAACATAACATAAATAAACTTTATAAAGTGTGAAGTTTTTTGATTTTACCTTACTAAGTAATTGTTATCAGGTAGTAATTGTGTGTTAATTTTGAAGTTTACCTTGGTATAATGTCATTTTAACTGAACGCCAACGGTTTTTATAGACGTATCTGTTTGAAAAAAATAGTGTTCTTGAATAGTTGTATTTAGATATTTTAAATAGTTTTTTTTTCTGTGTTCTTTGTGGTTTTTTGTTTCCGACGACGGGAAGAGATATAGTTCCCGAAACTTTAAGCATTTTTTCGTCCGTTAGGCAAATTTGTATAATAGTAAACCACTGCTACCAATTAGTCTCGGTTGGACTACCGCAGCAGTATTTACAAAAAACAACTATTTTATTTTGTAGATTGTCTTACAGTGGCGAAATACCCATAAGACATTTTGAAGAGATGAATCCGCTACAGAGGTATAGACATTTTTTATTAGTTTTCATATTATGGTCTCTTTTACTCAATATTTAATATTATAATGAAGCTACTAGGTTTTCTAGGTAAACAAATCAAAATTCTGTTGTCTCATCGGTATACTCGAAGTCCTATCTTATTTCAAACATTAAGATATTAAAAACAACCTTTAAGCTTCAAACATCCAGGCACTGAAAGCAACCATTATATAATTTTAAAGTAATACTGCTTTTTACGAAAACGAAATATATTTTTCCGTAGCTTGTTCCATCTTTTTGAACTCATTTAATCAAATTTATCAGATTGGAATCTTCAAAAGATACGTTTTCGAAAAAAACTTCTCTTTCAAAGAATTCCATCATAAACTCGAAACGTACTTCTAATTAACAGACATTAATTATTTGAAAGGAGTAATGTCACCGTCAAAACCCGTTTTTCCGCCTCGTTTGTGCGATAATTTCAAAAAGAAATAACTAGCAGCATTTCCGGGGTCTCTACTCTGTTCGCGCTCTATTTCTTTGAAAACATGAAGGTAGTTTTTAATGCGAGTTTATGTGAAGTAACAAGGAAGAAAAGACGCGCTTATTTGAATGAGTTCTAAGAATTTAGTATGTATTACTTAAATTATATTAAAAAAAATATATTAAATTTCCTTTTTAAGATTTAAAGATATACAAACCAGATATAAACAGAGGGCCAAAGCGCCCCTCCGTGTTCTTAGTAGAGACTAAGAACACGGAGGTTTCTTAGTCTTGGAGAACATTTAACCCAGCGCCTTCGCCTTTTCTGCTGTAAATATTTTTTATATTTATATTTGATTTCAAAGGATTTAGTTTTACTGATGTATTAGTATATCAGAGTAACTTTAATAAAACATAAGAATATATATATATATATATATATATATATATATATATATATATATATATATATATATATATATATATATATAATATAATATATATATATATATATATATATATATATATATATATATATATATATATATATATATGTATATATATATATATTTATATATGATATCAAAGGATATATATTTTATATATGTATTAGTATATAATAATAATAATATATATATATATATATATATATATATATATATATATATATATATATATATATATATATATATATATATATATATATATATATATATATATATATATATATATATATATATATATATATATATATATATATATATATATATATATATATATATATATATATATATATATATATATATATATATATATATATATATATATATATATATATATATATATATATATATATATAAAGAGATGGGTAGTCTACGCGACTGACTAGTTGAGAAAAATATTCAAACAGGTGTCTTGGGGATGCAGTCTAATAAGAAGGCCGTTAGTTCAAGGAAAAACCCTTTATTGTTTAGTCAAGCTTTCGAGAATTCAGTTGTTCTCTTCTTCAGGACTCTTCTACAATTATAGTAATTAAATACAATTTCTATTCTTGTAAAAAACTATTAAAATGCAACTCACCAAAGTGGGATTATGGTAAAGTTTACAACATTGCTCAACAATCAAAAGAATCCTCATTTCTCAAATGCAGTAGTAAAAATCAACTTTTAAAATACACGTGAAAACTAACTACAAAAACTTTATAAAAAAACAATACAACGTGTATGTGAGTACAAAGTCAAAGCACGAAAATTGCATGTCAAAAATCTTAAAATAAAATAGCAATTAACTTTGCTTCATGAACGATCTAATTATTTTATTGTAAATACTCAAAAGACAAAAGAAACGAATTAATTTTCAAGATTTTCTTTACAGTAAAGTGCGTTTTTGTTAGCACCGCCGATCGTTCACTAGTTGTAAGTATAAATCGTTCACTAGTTGTAAGTATAATATCAATTAGTATATATATATATATATATATATATATATATATATATATATATATATATATATATATATATATATATATATATATATATATAGATATATATATTACAGTTTATTAAATATAAATTTTGACTACAAAGTAGAAAGTAAATCACAATATTTGATAAAACTTATAAGTATACCATTTTTACAGTTAATAAATAATAAATAATAAAACTATTTCTGACTATGATATTTAAAATTTAGATAGATAGAATATTAAAAAACATACCGGTATTTGCAGACGCATTTTTCAGAAAAGGTATTTTTTGATTTATCAACAATCATTGTCAAGTTGACAATATACAGGGTGTTTTCTAATTAGTCTAAACAATTGTGGTGTGATTCCTCATGTGTTCTTAAAACAATTTTTATATAACCATTGGGTCTAAAGTACTTCCTTTCTGATCTACAGGGTGTTAAAAATTAAAAAAAAATCATTTTTTTTTGCTTAACATAAATGGTACACCACTGCTTTTTTAAAGAAATTATATTTTTTCTTGACTGGCCATCCTTTTTCAACAAAATTGATCTTTTGAGTTTTTCTTGTTCATCAAACGGTTGCCGAGAAAAAAATAAATATACTTATTAAGAGTTAAGAGCCCGCCTTAAGCCGTTTTCTAATGATTTTTTATTTTTTAGATTAATTAGGATACACCCTGTATATGCATATCACAGGCAACCGAATAAACTAGTAACCTCTAAAAATTATTTTTCCTACCACTAGCGACATACCGTGTTTTTAGTGCGTAAGTAGTAGATTATTTAGTAGTACTAAATTATTTTATCAAAATTTCACCATATAAGTTTCCAGGCAATGACTATATCTAATCAAAAGTCATAGAATCTAATCTAACCTATTCAATGTAAAGAGAATATGCATTGTCAAATGGTTGTATAGTCTATCATTTTAATTTCAAAGTAGTTTATTTTATTTTATAAAAAAAATAAGTTTGGTAGAATTGGAACGCATAGCAGAAAATTAATATAGTTTAAAATTTCAGTTACAGGTGATTACTTCAAAATATTGGGAAAAAACTGTATAAAACTGTAAAAAGCTAATTGAGTTATTTTATTAAAAAAAATTAAGATATGTGTTAATACAAAACAAACAAGGATGTATTTTAAACAAATCACTACATACCAAAAAAAATATAGAAAATAGCAACTTTTTCCTTCCGAGCTCAAGAAATTTCGTGCATTTATTATTACATTTATCAATAATATAACTTGGGTATAAATAAAAAATATAATATTGCAAAGGAATAAATAAAACAGAACATAAATAAATCAAAATATTTTATTAGTAATAACAATTACTGAATTTTATATATTAAAAGTTGATTAATTGACTTTAATCTTCATTTTTTTTAACCAGCAAATATTGACATTATCTCTCTGCAGTACTAAATTCTATTTTATTTATCTATCCTGTGATGTTACCCTACATAATATACACCAGTTTTTAGTACCATATACGAGATGGTATGCAAATATTATTTGTAGCTAATACAATTCTCTGCAAATTGTGTCTCTGGGCACGGAACATTAACTCTAAACTGTGGTCTGGATCAACACTTAATTTTTCCTCGAGTTTTTCCACCACTTAACTTTAAAAAACACAAAACGCACGTAGTAATAACACAGTCCAAAATATTTCTCATTTCTATTTGATATAATTTGATACAAATTTATAACCAATTATTTGGCAAGACTTTGACAACTCTCAAAAATCTTAAGACGAGTTCATAAGTACGCATCGGCGTCCATTTATCGTTCATCGTTTCGTCAAACCAATAAAATTGAAATATGATCTGTCATTTTTGAAATAACCCAATAAAACTGGTTAAAAACAACAAGAGGCGTCGCCATGACGGGTTTATAAACAATCCCATCCATATCTAACTTAGGGTGTATTCCGTTGCTTACCTTGGTTATGGTTTTATGTTCCGTTTCTATCTGTTCCCTGAAAGCTTTCTTATTACGGAACACGGTTCCTGAAAAATTCGGTTATAACTGTCACCAAACTAATCAGCGCGAGAAGGCTGGTTTTTCTGGTTTTGTTTGTCAATCAATGTCATTTATGTGACAGAAATCAAGCAAATATTGGAAGTTCGAGGAAAATTCTCATTTAGTTTCTAAAATTTATTATAATATTTAGTATTTATATCCAAAAGCAATGAAGGTAGGCAGTAAAGGTAAATAAATTTCATTAACTAAAAAAGGACTTTTAGGACCATTTAAACTTATCATGCAGCCATTGTTTCTTAAAGTCAGGAACATTTAAAGAAAACATGAAAAACAAGACAACAAGTAATCGTGAATGTTTTGTAAGCTATAAAAATATAAATATTGATTAGATTTGTTTAATTATTATTTATCTGTTTTAATATTGGACCTGTAAATCTTCACTTGGGCTGTCTAACAAGTTTAACAGTTTATTAATAAAGTACTTTTCAATATTAAACTCCATTGAAAAGCAAAAGCAAACACAAAAAAGCAGAGAATAGGTACATTAAAAATGCATAAAAAATAAATTTTATAATAAAGGTATTGAAATTTAGAAAACGTCAACATTTGGCATTTCCAGTATTTTACCAAACCGTTCCGTTTCAGGAATTTTTTACCGTAGTTTACCGGTCTAGTTTGCCTGGTTTTGCAACGGAATACAAACTAACCTAATCTTAAACTTTTTTAGTGAAATTAATAAATTGGTATGGACGTCATCTGCTTTTTTTCTGTCATCATCTGTCAAAATCTTACCTGAGAAAAAATAGAGTATATATGTGCAGCAATTTCGTGATTATTACCCGGTATGATATATAAGCCATACCTTATTTTAATCCTTACTTTCAACCATCCTGATTAAACTATTACGTTACGACATTAAATTTAATTAATCCATAATCAAGCCGCAATGGTTTACTTCACTTTTGACATTTGCTACAACGACCACAATCTCATATTCACCGTCAAAGAAACGAGGATATCGCACAAAACGGAGGTGATTTGTACAAGCGGCTCTACTTTGCTTTATGTTTTCGGAGTGGAACAAAATTAAGACCGCAACACCTACGCCGCGTTGTCTAAAATTCAATTTTGTGGGCGCGTATTAAATTAGGAAAAGGAACGAATTAAATTTCAAGAAATGCGTACGTCTTGGAAAATATTACTCATCGAGATTTGGAGTATTTATGTTTGGGCTTCAAATTCTAACAGCGTGACATTTAAAACAAATTAAATTTTCGGAATTTCGATTTTGGTATTATAAGATTTGTCTGGAGATTTATATCAAAATAATAGTTATTTACTACACAGTATGTCTCCGGATTGTCTTAACAAGAGGAAACAGTTTTTTATTATTGATATTTTGCGAAAAAATTATTCTTCATATAAATTTTTGCTTGTTTAAAAATGGTTAATTCCGTTTATACGTTTCCAAATTTTCATACCGTTTTCGAGAAAATTAAAAAAAGAAACATGAAAATATGGTAGAACTTTTTGTAAGTCCTAAAAATCCAAAAGCGTTTCTATGGTAATATCATTTCGATTTTATTTTTTGATAGATGATAATTATTAATTTTGATTAGCGTCATATTTTTTGCTGCTTAAAGTGGGTGAAAATAGTTATCGGAAAATGATATTTTACAACAGAAACACCTCTTTACAATGGGCACCTACTCCAGCATCCTTCAGGCAAAAATTTACGCTATCGAAAGATACATACAATTTATCCTAGATAGGAACTATCGAAAATATGAAATTGCCATCCTATCCGATGATCAAGCAGCACTAAACGCGATCAACTCAGTAACCATCAATTCAAAGTTGGTCAAAGAATATCTAGAGAAGCTCAACAAATTACGCAAAGAAAATAAAGTCCTCCAACTCTGGGTGCCTGCTCACTAAGGGATAGAAGGCAATGAAAAACACTCCACTAACTGGACCAGAACCATTCTGTTTTCCAAGCAGGAACCAACTTATCTATGTTATTTTTTATCTAGATTCTATTCTATTTATTTTTAGGATACTTCCACATTTCTTACCTTTTCATCTTTTCCTTTCTCTATTATTATTTCTTTCATAAATGCCCCTACCTTTTCCCATATTTCGCTAGTTTTGGTCATTTTCATAATCAAGGTGTCCGAAGTTAACATTCCTACATCCGACAATAAGGCAGACCTTCCGTTTTCCCATCTCGGACAACAGAACAAGGTGTGCTCGGTATCATCGATTTCGTCGCAATACATGCAGTTGCCATTTGGTATTTTCTTTATTTTGTGGAAGAAGTCCATGAAGACTCCATGCCCGGAAAGAAACTGCGTATTGTAATAGTCCACGTCTCCGTGTTTTCTACTTGTCCAGTCCTCCACGTTGTGTATTAACTTTCTAGTCCACCTTCCCTTGTCGGATGTATCCCACTCCTCTTGCCGTTTTTGATAGGTACCCCGTCGTTGATGGTTTTTCACCTCATCGTTAATCTTTGCTTTGACATATAACTCTCGCTTTTCCTCAGCTGCTAAATGCAGCGGGATCAGCCCAGCTATAACCAACACGGCATCTGTTGATATCGTACGTAAGCAGGAACCAACTGAAAGCGAAACTAAATAATCTGGTAGACTCCATCCGTAGCCTGTAATGGGTGTCCTCCAATGGTCTAAGATACCAGAAAAAGTTCCTCAGAATTTACGACCGAGAAAAAACAAAGGTTTTCCTTGATTTGAGTAAAACAATCTTCGGATTGTCACGGGGTTTTTAACAGGACACTGTCTCCTCAACGAACACCTCAGTAGGCTGAAGCTGAGAAACAACGGCGTATGTAGATTATGTGGGGAAAATGGGGAAACACCAGAACACCTTATCACTGAGTACGACGGCGACGGCGCGGCGCCGAGACGACGACCATTCGTGCCATGAACTTTGGTACGGCTGATGTCGAGGACGAAGAGCTGGCCTCTGTGGAGCCGTCTCAGATACTGGCTTTTGTTAAAGCCCTGAGACTGTATGATGAGTTATAACTCGTTATAACTCAAGAACGGGGAACACACAATAGATCTGTAAGGTCGCGGTGATTAACTCCCCCCTCCTAAACATTCTATATTCTACTTTAAACACATATATGTCAAGTATGTACAGAGTCCATCTGGAAAGTTCTTAAATTAATGATTGAAATTCGCAATCTGACCGGCACAGCGTTGTCCACTTTTACATATTTTCTTTTAATCAAAATATTTTTGGAAGCGAAAATAAATTAATTATAAATATATAAAAAGTTACTACTTACATCAACAAAACTCACCTTTTTAACAGCACTTAAGGGACATAAAGGATCATTACTACCGCTTCCCCGTTAAAAATATTCTAATAAAGGTGCGATAAGTTTTTTACGGCTATTAAGCTATCTTGTACACTAAAAGAGGTTCTAAAAAGAATAATTTTCGACTGCAATGTCTGCTGGTAAGTGTTTTTAAGCTTAAAGTATCACAAAACTGTTTATTTAAATCAAAAACTCAAAGTGTCAAAACGAATGACAATGTCAACTTGATATTTTTTACAGCAGAGCTAAAATGACAACCTGAGTCTCCAGCGGGAAATTGAAATTTAGTCAGCCCAGCGCCGAATATGTCCAAGGTTGGCAACAATGAATTTAAAAATCGCGCCCTCGATTACGTAAATAAAAGTTTAATTGATATCAAATATACATCTACATCAGTGTGTGTGACATATTATGGTACTATATTTCTGTTGAATACACAGATATTTGCTTAAAATATACAGAGTTTAGATAAATAAATTAAAATAAATCTGGATTTAATAAGCTTTAGTTTCTTTCTTCATATAAAATTTACTGGAAATCTACTTTATTAAAATCCAAGAAAGACAAAAATGAAATCCATTGTAAATAAAGTAGTAAAAACTGTATCACCGTTCGAGGAGTTATACAAGTTTTATTTGACGTCAGCCACATCGATACAAAACTAAATATAAAGTTTTTATCGACGTTCGCTTCTCATATTTAAGATCGACATTTCGGTAACGAAATAAAAGTTAAACGCTACCATCCAATTTAATATTTCTCTCTCTGCTCCTTCTTCATTTTCCGTTTCTTCTTTTTTGCTGTCAAAATGAGAATCTTTTATCGGTCACATTTCGTGAGCGACCTTCCTTCAACCTCTCTTGCGTAATTCGTATGTTCTGGGGAAAAGTTAACAGAATCGTCGGGAATATTTCAGTTAAACGTAGATGAAAAACTGAAAAAGATACGTCAGATAATTTAATTTCGTAAGAGGGAAAGATTTCTGTATGCACCACTTTAATTTCTATTATTGGTTTGGTTTGAGATGTAGTCTTCCTAGTCTAAGTAAGCGAATAAGGGTTTGAAAATTTTGAAAGCGACGACTTACATATAAACTTTTTAGTTTTTTAATAAAAACTTAAAAAAACGGTCTTCCTTTCGGAATTATTAAATACACACTGAACAAAATTAATTTGTGAATTTAAGAACAATTTTGATGGTTATTTCTTGCCACAGATTATTGTAGTAAATTTACCATCCGTTCCAAAGCTGCCAAGGACATTTATTATAATGCGAGGCTAGCCAAAGCCGGTAATGTCGCTAAGGAGACTTGGGCTATTGTAAATGATTTAAGGAATAAAACTTCTTCGTCTGGCACAGTCTTTAATTCACCTTTAAATCAGAAGATTTAAACACTTACTTTGTTAATGTGGCTAAAAATTTAGTGAACACCATAACTCCTTCTCATGATTCACTTTCATATCTCCCTAAAGCAAATGAGAATTTACACAGTTTCTTCTTCACGCCCGTAGCATTAGATGAGCTCCGTAGTACAATTAATAGTATTAAAAACATATCCTCATCTGGGACTGATGGGCTTACTCTCAAAATGTTCTCTGAACTTCCTGAATGCACATTAAACCATCTTACTACTTTAATTAACGAGCCATTCCAAAAAGGAGTTTTTCCAAACTGCCTTAAGTCAGCAATAATTATTCCTCTGTATAAAGGAGGAGATAAAGATGAAGCTTCGAACTATCGCCCAATTACACTCCTGCCCACATTATCTAAGATCATTGAAAGATTGGTTAAAAAAAGGTTTCTATCTTTTCTCCTTAAATATAAAATACTTACTACACATCAATTTGGATTTCTAAGTAACATGTTCAACTATGTTCGACCTTTTTAATAATGTATACTCTAGCCTGAATAACTCTACAGCTACAATTTTCTGCGATTTCTCTAAGGCTTTCGATTGTGTAAATCATAATATCTTAATTAACAAATTGCAATACTATGGTTTTAGGGGAGTGCCGCTCGAATGGCTTAAGTCATATATTGGCAACAGAAGGCAGCTTGTAAGGATTGATACGTCTATGTCTTCTTGTAAGCCTATAGAATGTGGTGTCCCTCAGGGTTCAGTACTTGGCCCTATTTTGTTGCTGGTGTTTATCAACGACATTGCAAATCTAGACATTAGCGGTAAAATCTGCCTCTTTGCGGACGATACTAGTTTCCCTTGGAGCGGCCCAGATGTTACGACACTATATGATACTATATCCTGTGACTTACGCACCATTAAATCTTCGTGCGATTCTAATCTCCTATGCCTCAACCTATCAAAAACTAAAGTTTTGTCATATAAAAGTACTATACAACCTTTTGTACTTAATAACACCACTATTGACGTCGTGGACTCTGTGAAATTCTTAGGACTTGTTGTAGACAACTCGTTAAAATCGGACTTTCACATCGAAGCTCTATCAAAGAAACTAAGCGCTGCCTGTTTTGCGCTAAGATCAGTTTCTAAGGAACTTAACTTCTCAACCTCTAGAATAGCCTACTATGCCCTTTTTGAGTCACATTTTCGTTATGCCCTTCCATTCTGGGGTACTTGCTGCGCAACAAAATTTGATTGTATTTTCAGACTTCAAAAGAGAGCAGTTCGTTATTTATTGGGACTGAACAGTAGAAATCACTGCCAGAATTTCTTTAAATTTTCAAAATACTGACTCTTCCTTCTTTATTCATTTTTGAATCCGTTTGCTTAATGCGCAAGCACATATCTGCTATTCACAATCTTTATCTGCCAACCCTGAGCTCAGAACTAGTTAAGTTCAATACTGTACAATGCCAAAAAAATGTACAATCATCTGCCTTTGAATATCAAGTCGCTTTCATTCTTTCCCGCATTTCGCAAAGCTTTAAAATCATACTTACTGGAGAGAGCCCTATATACGGTAAACGACTTTTTTGTTGATGTTTAATTATAAACAATTTTGAATTTTAAAATTTTGATCATCTCACACACTGGTCAAAAGTCAAATATTTAATATTTTATAACTCTAAAATTATATCTATTTTGCAATTGTCCATGTATATTCTTTTTGTTATTTTAATGACTTAAATTTTTTTGAATTGTATTATTTGTATTGTGTATTTTTTGTTGTTTGTATTTTTTTGTACTTTTGTTTATTTTGTGAGTGCTTTGTCGATGAAGCCGTTTTGGCTTTTTGTACAATAAAGCGTTGTTCTTTAGTTTTACAACTCGTTTGTATAATCGTTGTATGGCTAATTTGTGGCATGTATGTAAATATGTTATATTATATCTTATTCATTATAAATTTATCTTTTAAAATCGCCAACTTCTTGTACTATTGCTATAGAGTAACAACAAATTTAAACATTTCATTATAGTAAGTTTACAATCACTTTTGTAAATTCACAAAGTGTTAGTAAATATTAATAAATTTAATAAAAGACCTGTTTATAACTATAATATTTATTATAAAGTTAATAAAAAAGTCACAAAACAGAACTTATGTTTGTAAGAGACCCATTGACATCTCTTTTTGTCTAGAAGAACCATACTGGAATTCTGAGCCTAACCAAAATAGGAACAAAATTGCCATTAGATACTAAATAAAAAAAACATGCAAGAAAAAGCTATCTAATCAAAACAGAGGGTTTACTAAATAAATTTTTTAAAAAAAATTATTCCTATCTTCAGATTCTTTAGCAGTATTCTCTTTAAGCCAATGTTTTGTAAAAATAGTGGGATAATTTTTCTTTTATATCGACTCTTAGTTATTTTTGATCATGGAGTTTAATTGCTGTACACCGGATTTCCGAAGGATACACTATTGTATTATTATATACTGCTATATTATTTAAATTTTATTTAAAAAATACATTAATTTTTACAGAAACTACATATCAACATAATTAATATAATATACTTACCCCTTACATTATAAAAACACTAATCACCCACGCTCTGAGATTTTCTCCTGAACTTTTCTTCGTTTTCCTCCTAACTACGTTTTCAATCGAATACTTAATGCGCATCAGCCTTACAAGTCACGTGACATAAAATAAACTTGTTAATAAACTTACAAACTTACATTTTTGTGAAACTATGTAAAAATATCTTATTTTTACAAGTTTCTTATTAAAAATATTATAATGTATCAATATTTTGTCCAGTGTACTGTCACACAATAAATATCTTTTTTAATTCCAATACGATCGAAAATAAAGGCGTCAAAGACGGCTTGGGAATGACAATCGATGATAATTTTGGCGAGGTCAAGCTTTAGACGTCATTACTTGACTTTTAATGGTGCTTACTGCCAGTTGACTTTAAGAAGGTTGTAATTTATTTTTACTTTGAGTAAATATGATTTTTAAATAATTTAATTCGTAGTTAATAAATAGTTAAACCTAAAAGAATTTTGGACTTCCATTGTCTTTATTTATTTTCCTTATATTGCGTTTCGGTCAGTATCGGTCAAGTATAATAATAATAATAATAAATTGCCTTTATTTTACAAAAAAAAGTACATAAGATGGTAACAAAATTGCAAGTCTGGCGTAGTCTAGCTACAATAGCTACTCAACTTAACCAGAACATGCAAACTTAATAATTAAATATAATGTTTTACAAATTGCCATAAAAAAGGTTTCAAATGTTCAATTTATTATTTACATTTTTATTATTATTTATTATTAGAAAAATAAATATTCCAACAAAATTAGGCTGCACTCTGGTGTACCACAGGGCTCTGTCTTGGGTCCTTTGCTGTTCCTTGTTTATACATCTGACATATTAAAATGTTTATTGCATTGTAAGGTACAAGCATTTGCAAGTATCACTGACCTTTATCAAGTGTGAGCTTTTGTTGACAAATAACGTCAATGGGCGATCAGAAATCAACTTTAGTTGCTGTTTTGTTTAAGATTTTCAAAATTTCTTGTCTTGAATTTCAAGACAAGGCAAGACTTTAATATGCAAGAAATTTCAAGAGTCTTGCAAGATTTCTTGAATTCAAGATTTATTGAAAGTTACAAATGATACATTTTTTTAAGTGATAATTGGGTCTATGCGCAAGTTATGCCGGGTTTATATAACATTTACATAGTCGTAATCACAATCATATTCATAATGATAAAAGTTAAACTATGTTGAAATATTGTAACTAAATGTTGTATAAACCCGGCATTAATATTGACCAGTGTTCATTTTTGTTTCTATCATAGTCAGTGTTTTAGAGTTGAGAATGAAATAAAATAAAGTCGAGGCAACAAACCGTATATTGGGTAATTGGTATTGTACAGAAAATTATATTGGAATAATGGTATTATAAAAAAAACTAACGGTAGTTGAAACTAACGGTGGGTTTGTGGAGCACGCTATTTGCGCTATTTGGTACTACTTTTCATGCACGAAATTGCTCCGCGAACAAAAAGTAGCATGGCCTTTTTTTTTGTAGTTAGTAATACTTAAATAACTTAACGCACAAGGGTAGGTACGAAATAATAACCCAAAACCCATAAGTCGAACTTAACCTTACTTATTCTTATTCAGGTTTTATTTGTTAATGGCTAGTTCGTTTGCGGTCCGTTAAGAATTTTGTTTGCTAAAATTAGCATCGTTGTTGTTTATTTTTACGTATTACATTTTGTATACGACGCTTTCTATGAAATAAAATATAGAAATATTATTATTATAGAATGTTAAATTTTTCAAGACAAGACATTTCAAGAGTATTGCAAAGCAAGATAGGACTTTGCTATTCAAGAAATCTGCAAGACAAGACTGAAATTTTCTTATCTTGAATTTCAAGACAAGACAAGACAAGAAATTGATTTTCTAGACAAGAATTCTTGTCTTATGCAACACTAATCTTGTCGCTTTCAACAAAAATCTTGTCCGTGTTCTGTCGCGGTTTTTGGTGGAAATACGCCCTTATAGTTTAACTTTTAGAACTTATGAGTTTTATAAGGCTAACCACTATCCAAATTTCTTGTTTGCAGAAACGGCCGTCACCATGGCTCCCATGGACACTCATCCCCTTGATCCTGGCGCTGACGAGCCCCGGCGGGGGCGGCACGAGCACGGGGGGCGGCGGCAACGCGCTCCACATCGGCGGCATCTTTCCCATCGCGGGCAAGGGCGGTTGGCAGGGCGGCCAGGCCTGCATGCCTGCCGCCCGCCTCGCTTTGGAAGACGTCAACGCCAGGAAGGACCTCTTGCCCGGGTATAAGCTGAAGCTGCACAGCAACGATAGCGAGGTGAGTACCTAGAGGTTCTTTAACTTTGTTGGAAAGTGGTAGACACGAAGGAATGCTGGTAAGATTGATATTGGAGATGGAGAACTACCCTCTAAAGAAAGGTAAAATATATGGAGTAGTTAGCGCGTAAAAAAATCGTATTGAGGCTAGCCTCTAATGTAAATTTAAACATTAAAAGCCGTTCGTTAAAAATATGTATCACTTTATCGGTCCGAGAGAATTTAGGCGACAGGCTGAAAATGCAGAATTGCTTTATGTTATTTTGGCTTGGTTCGAATTAACTCTGCTGGTTATTGCATTGTTTTGTCTCTAACTGATTTTTCTCTACATTTTTTATTCGAATTGCATGTTTAATTACTTCTTACTAATTATTGCGTATTAAGTAAATACTTGAAAAGTTGTCAGTGACTTGTTGAGATTGATATGATTTAGAGGGATCATGCATCATCAGAACTTCCCAGATAACATTTTTCGAATCATTTCTAGGGTACTTTAGGTATATTGTATACTTATAGTCTTAATATATTATATTATAATTTAAATTATTTCTTACCACATATCTCTACTATTAAAAGCAACGTCAATTATTTTTTCCACAAAATTAAATACAGAATACCATACAACAGGTATGGTAGGCTATTAAAATCGGCAAAAAAAGAGTTTTTATAATTTCATTCAAAATGAATTATTTGGGTCATAAGTGACCTAAATACAAAATATTTTCATGGTGTCTGTCCGTCTGTCCGTCTGTCCGTCTGTCCGTCTGTCCGTCTGTCCGTCTGTCCGTCTGTCCGTCTGTCCGTCTGCCCGTCTGCCCGTCTGTCCGTATGTCCGTATGTCCGTATGTCCGTCTGTCCGTCTGTCCGTCTGTCCGTCTGTCCGTCTGCCCGTCTGCCCGTCTGTCCGTATGTCCGTATGTCCGTATGTCCGTCTGTCCGTCTGTCCGTCTCTCCGTCTGTCCGTCTCTCCTCATGTCCCTCTGTCCCTCTGTCCCTCTGTCCCTCTGTCCCTCTGTCCCTCTGTCCCTCTGTCCCTCTGTCCCTCTGTCCCTCTGTCCCTCTGTCCCTCTGTCCCTCTGTCCCTCTGTCCCTCTGTCCCTCTGTCCCTCTGTCCCTCTGTCCCTCTGTCCCTCTGTCCCTCTGTCTCTCTGTTCGTCTGTGCGTCTGACCGTCTGTCCGTTTCTCTGTAACACGATAACTCAAAAACCGCTAAACCGATTTTAACCAAATTTGGCACAAAAATACGGTGGCACCCGAGAATCTGGCCATTAGTTTTTGGTGGGTGTGGGGTGTTGGTAAGGGGGTATGGGAGGGGGATTAAAATTTAATAAAAAATACTAAAGTAATAACTCCAAAATTAGTATCTAGCGAAACGCGGTTTTCAATTTAAGATTAGGAATAATATTTGCAACAAAATTTGTAATAACAACAAAATCAGTCAAAGTCGCAGTTTTTGAGATAAAAAAAATTGGAAAATTCCTTTACTTTGACTAAAAGAACTGCCTACCAACTTTTTATTAACATGCTATACGTGCCTCCCGGCGCCAATTTTTTTTTAGTCATTTCTTGTGGTATTGCATCAATTAGAATAACTCTAATATTTTCTAAAATTTTACTTGTTGTACTTTACCTTGAATTCAAGTTTACCTTTCCACTTTGCAGGTTAAAGCAAAAAAATACAAAACAATCGACCATTCTACTTAAGTGTTTTAGACTATCGGTAAACTGAAACGTGGGAAGGTATTATTAAAAAGTTTTAGAGTACCTATTTCCGAGCAGGAAGATAAACTAAAAGGTTGAAATCGTTATCGTTTCAATTTATAAAAGTATAAAAAGAGGAGGAAACAAAAAAAGAAGGGCCGGTAGGGTTTCCAGGTATTGGATTAAACACGAAGGGAAGGTTAGCGACCATTTGTTGCTTCTTATTTAGATATCTACGTTATACACACACAGAAATACAGAGATATTTGGTTTTCTTTTTGATCCTTTCTTTTTTGTTTTGGGCTGAAATCCTTTATATCATTGGTGTTGAAAAACCCTGCAGTAAATACGCATGTACGAGGTGTCCCATTTTTGTATATGGTATAACTAAAATATTCCTACACATTAAACTTTTATTTGTAATTAAAATATTTTACTTTTACACCACTGTTACACCTGAAAGTTAGATTAGGTTAGGTTAGGTTTGATCCCTCACTCGGAGGCCTTGGGCCCATTGCGAAACCCCTGTTATTGTTGTACCAAACCTTCCTCTCATTCTTTCTTTGCGTTAAAGCACTTCCAGCTCTTTGCAAAGTTCCCGATGTCGCTGATGTTGGCTTCTGCTGCTTCCTCGAGTCCCGCCAAAAAACCTTCCCCTAAAGTTTTAAAGCGTCGGTATTCCAGTGCCGGACAGTGGCACAGCAGGTGCTCTATGGTTTGTTCTTCCTCTCAGCATTCTCTGCAGTAGTCGTCGTTGGAAATCTTCCATTTTACGAGGTTTACCCCCGTGCTGCAGTTTTCACTAGGTTATTTTTGTGCTCTAGTAGCTGTTTTGTCTTTTTACTGTTACAACTGAACCTTTGAATATATATTTTTAAAATATCAAATCTGTAACACTGACCTACCACTCACAAAGAATGGAAAATCTATATCATATATTAAACAAAATGTTCAAAACACCTCCTGTTTTATTCTAAACACTGTTAGCAAAGTGTCCTGATTCTTCTCAAAGCGTTAAGGATTATAACGAAATGGGTTTATAAATATCGTCGTTTAAAGAAATTCTAATATTTTTAGAGTTGTGAGCGGGGGCTCAATCTTGCTCACGTAAATTATCTAAAGGAATAGATATCTGCTAAAATTTCCCATTTTGAACGAAATCCTTGAGAATTGCACGATTGCACGATGGATTGCACGATAATAGCGGTTGTTATGCGGACTGTTAAGTTTCCTTGATATAATTATCGTCATCATCATTATCATTCTCAGCTTATTCAACCATTTTATATTAATATTCCAATTATGGTGTGGCCTCCCTCACATATTTAGATACTCTCTGTATAGTTGGGTCTGTTATTGTATATTGTTGGCTATGCGGGCCTAAGGTTATCCCTGCTAATTTCCTAATATCATGGTCCCATCTCAGGTTTGGTTTTATTCTAGATCTCTTAATTTCTCGTGGGTACTTCTTGCCAGGTATCCTGCCCATTGCTACTTGAGCGATTTGATTCTGTGGATGGACATCTATTACCTGGTTTTTTTGTCGTGTCCATTCTGTTATTTTACGGTCATTTTTATTTTTTCCCAGCATATTTCGTTCTATTGAGCCTTGTGCGACCTGCAGTTTCCTTATGATGTCCGTTTTAAGTGTCCAGGTTTCGCATGCATAAGTCATGACTGGTAGTACACATTGGTTGAATGTTTTTTTCTTTAGATAAAGTGACATCTTTCAGTTTTGTGTTATTTATTAGAATGTCTTTTGTGTTTACTAGTTCGTTGTATATTTCTTTGGATTTTGCCAAATTCAGTTTGAGACCTACTTTATTGGTGGCTGTATTTAGTCGTTAATTTTTGTTTGTAGTTCTTCAGGACTATTGGCAATTAGCACTATGTCATCAGCGAATCTTAGATGTTTAATATATTTTCCATCTAAGAAAGCAAGAAGATTTTTTCTAGTGTTGCTGTAAACAGCTTTGGGGATGCTTCAATGCGTGATGCTCCAAATTTTCAAAAATACCCTATACACTATACGTTTAACTTTTTTTTTAACCTATACGTTTTACAAAAATGTAAGCCAGGTTTGTTATATCCAGGCTATCCTATCTTTACAAATAATGGAGGTACCGTATAATTTCAAACAAAATGGACACCTTTACAAATACATACTTTAGAAGAAAAATAATTTGGAACGTTATTAAAAACAATTTTCGTGACAATGGGTGAACGAAACGAAAACCTTTTTTTCGTGGCCATCGTCTGGCACTGCGATATTTCTCCTTCAGATTTCATCGGGGAAAGTCAATAAGTCTCCCTTCTTTTACGCTCTTTCGACTTTTCGGGGGTGGGGGACGTCCGTCCCGTCGGCAACGGGTTGGAGATAGAGAAATTCAATCATTCTTAATCGACCGAGGAATCGCTTTGATCCTTTCGTATTTCTCACCGTAATGGAAACCTATTACGTAACATTTTGGTCTATTTTTTTTATCTAATTATTTGTACATTTTAGGTAGCTCATTAGAAAAATATTTATCTTAATATCTTTCGCAATCCAAGTATGGAAATTTCCATAATATGGCAAAGACTTAGAAAAGGTATCAGTGCTAGCGTCCTCAGTGGACAACCTCACATTTGACTACACTCAAGACTGTCATAGTTGCTCTAATATAGGGATGGTATATTTTTCTAATATAGAGATGGCTTTTTTTAGTATTACCTCGTGGGTCACTAATGCCCATTTGCACTAGAGTTAATTTAAAAAGTTTAACCGAGAATTTTCACATAGAACTAAACATCTTTAAAATTAAATTGGCTTAACTGTTAAAAATGGGCGTGATTTGTCGTTTTTTTAACAAATCATAAACAGCCTGTAGCATTTTATTTAAATTACACATAATTTATATAAATGTATAAAAAATATGTATATTCGTACTTCGTACCTACCTTCCCTCGCCATATTGGTGGTAAAGGCTCAAACCGATAGAACTATCGGCGGTTGTTGGCATTTTGCCAATTTGTTTGAGAAAACCCTCTGAGCAGAGGTAAGACTTTTATTTTTAACGTAACGTTTCCTAATACTTTTTTTTTGACAGGGTTTTATTTTATGGTACGCATTTGGTTTAATGGTAGCATTTTCTGGTGCCATTTTGTTTTTTGTACCTGACATTTGGGCCACGTTTTGTCCCTACAATTCACGCCGGGAATAACGGAGGAATCTCCTGATTCCACAGCAGTTTAGGATTCTGTCTGTGTAGAGACGTTTTAATCACAATCCAGTTCCAGTAGCAGATCACCACAACCAGCTTGTGACCAGAACGGATAAAAAAAGGCCAGATCATTTCTTTTTATATAATTTAAATTCACTTGAATGCATTAAGCCCTTCAAGCATATTATATATTTGATTACTTTAGAGTCACTTTGAAATATTTTATTCATGTTATGCATATTTCTGATATCTACATAGTACGGTTTTTTAAATATAAAGAGTCCCTATATTTTGGTACCAAGATCGCCAGACCTTTTGCGGAATAATTAATAAAATATTAGTATTCAGAAGCGTGCAGATATAACTACCATCTTGAGTGATCTATTTTGATACATACTATCTACCAACAAACATTTTCAAACATCAAATTTTTCATAGTCTTATTTTATTCTAATTAACATTTAATTATTAATTATACTTAGTTATTAGTTTATCTCAGCGTTTCATTTGTGTAATTCCTAAAATAAGTAATACCTATATTTCAATTAATAAAAAAAACCTCATACCCAAGAAAGGAAAAAAAAAAATATATATATATATATATATATATATATATATATATATATATATATATATATATATATATATATATATATATATATATATATATATATATGGATATAATTCTAAAGGTTTAAGAAAAAGAAAAAAAAAATATTCTAATTAACATTTAATTATTAATTACACTTAGTTATTAGTTTATCTCAGCGTTTCATTTGTGTAATTCCTAAAATAAGTAATACCTATATTCTGAGTTGATTTCTCAGTTCTTAACTTAGAAGTTTTCGAAAGTAAATGGAAAACTGAGTGGCGCCCAGTATATTATAAAGACGTAAGCGTATCACAATTTAATTTTCACTAGCTTACGACCCATTGCTCACCGGCGAACAGCTCCGTCGCATAGTAGTAGTTGTTTTAATATTTTTTCCATTCGTGCTTCGAAATTCCCAAAATACAACAAAATGGACCGAGTTTAACCATAAAAACAAACAACCAATCACGGCACGTCTTGATTTATTTCTAGAAACGTGGGAACCAATTTTTATAACACGGGCTTATATGTATCGTACTATTTCGTGAAATAGCATGAATCAGTCAAGGTCAAACGTTGTGGCGGCTTCAGTAACATAATTAAACATGAAGTATGAATAAATATTATTAGGGCAACGGCCTAGCTACGTTGAAACACCGGTTCTCATTAGAACACCGAAGTTAAGCGATGTAAGGCGATACTGGTGGATGGACGGGTGACCGGTTCTAAACTCTGTATCTTGCTGTTGTCCGAGGGAAAAGTGTAAAATCTATTGATACACACTGCTCATTCACGCCGCTCCGGTTCGAGGCCGGATGAGATCGGATATCTCGTGAGTAAGAGTTAATTTAGACACTTCCTAAGTCGGTAGGCCACTGACCATGACATAGCCGAGGACCGCGGTTCGGACTCCGCGGAAACAAAGTAGGCCCGTCCAGATTAGCCCTGGCAGCAAAAAAAGGAGACGTTAACTGAAATCATTACTTTTAATAAATATAATTAATTTGTAATAGAGTGTAATGTAATACCACTATATTAAACTGATATAAAAAAATCAAAAAACAGTGCGTTTAGAAAACAGTTACCAATGGAAGATTAAATTAGCTATTCCTCAAAGGTTACACAAGAATATTTAGTTTTAATCATTGCCTAACATTATTAATTACAATATAGTAAAAAATATATTTTCAAAACTAAAATCGTAAAACTGAGGGCAATACGCAGTGACTGGACAACTATTCTGACGGTCCGCCTTTTGGTTATAATCCACGGTGTTAAACTGTTTAAAACATCGTCTAGTTATTTCTTATTTTTGAATGGATTTATATCAAACCATGTTATTATTATACAAGGTGAGTTTCCGACGATCTCTATGGGTATCTCGGAAACTACTGGAGATACAGAGTCGGTTAAATGGGGAAAGAATTGCAGTTTTGTGGGGTCATAAATATGCGCCTTTCAGATTTTTGAAAAAGTTCATGGCTTACTAGATATTTCGAAAAATACAAATTTCGGCTATTTTAAAAATTGTCCCTAATTCCATTATAAGCTATTTTAGACAAAAAGTTTTCAGATAAAAATTGTAGATAATCACATCCTTAATGAGACTGTATCCTCCGCTTTTTTCTAAAGCCTGTCATTTTTGACATATGACACAAACATATGTTTTTTTAAATGGAAACCATAGTTGGCCATGACTTCATAAAAAGCGCCATTTTTTAAGCTTTTTAGCGATATAAACTATAATATGTTTTCTTCGAAAAATTACTGAGTTATAGCCAATTCTTATAATTTTAAACAATTTCCCTTAGTTAGCCATGGAAACAAGTTCAATCGCCGTTGCTCTCAGCAATGGGAAGCTGTCACATCCAAACTTTGTAAATTAAAATAAACAAAAATTGTAAATACGAATTTTTCAAATGAAGAAAAGCGTGTAGATACGTGCATCAATAGAGTGTTTCCAACATGACTTTCATTATGACCCCCCCCCCCTCATAATGAAAGAAATGTTAAAAATTATTATGCAAACTCAGGGATAGGAAGAGGTGGACTAATTGCATGGGCCTGCTCGATCAC
Source organism: Sitophilus oryzae (assembly GCF_002938485.1). Lineage (NCBI taxonomy): Eukaryota > Metazoa > Arthropoda > Insecta > Coleoptera > Curculionidae > Sitophilus > Sitophilus oryzae. The sequence goes on from NW_022147488.1 coordinate 1,377,841, forward strand.
CTCACCTATCCATTTTAGATTTTTTTATGCGGTATGGTTAACAATAAGGTTTACAAAAGAACTTATGTATTAAGAGAGGCACTCGAAGTGGCGATACGAGAGAAGTTTAATTAAATCGACCGGTCCTTCCGTGAGAATAAGTAGTAATTCAGTTTTAAAAAGATGCAATGATGATTGATGATCAAAACAATGGCGGATTTTTTGAACATTTCCTAAAATAACTTAAAGTATATGCAGTGATATTATTTTTTTAAGTTTTAGTTAGTGTAATGTAAATTCTAAAGAACCGTTTAGTAATATATTCCGATTTTTTATAAGTTATAAATCATAACAGAATAAGAATCCATACCATGTAATCTAAGTGAAATTAGTCAAAAAAGGTAAGAACTGGCTATAACTAAATTTAACTTTTCTAACAAGTCTTGAAAACTGTTCTCTAAAAAACGTAACATTCACCGGTCAACAAATCCTCGAAAATGTATGGTCAAGAAAAGTTGAACCAATAATCTTGTAAGAGTCTCAATTTATTTTTCTTTGGTTCAGTGAAAAATAAATAGCCTTACTGGCGTACAGTAGTAAATTTAAATCTCTCGGGCGCCACCTCTGTTATTTATAGTGGAAGAGGTCCACGTTTCGCCAATACGGGTAGCTTTTATACAGTGGAGATACCAGGGAGTGATGAAATGAAAAGAAATAAAACACACAGTTAACCATAACATAACATTAAGGCTTTATTTAATTAATTAACTATATGCTAAATACCCCAGGAAGTTTCACGACTTTACATTGTAATGAAAGTGAAAGAAAATTTATAATTAATGACTCGTAAAATAAAATTTACAACAATCGAGCACCTCTAGAGTTTTGACCGTATAATCTCGATATGCAACTCACTGTCCGATTTTATCACGCGAATTCAAAGCGCGGTTTTGACATGACGTCCTAGTAAATAAAACGACGCGAGTTTCTAACCGGCGTCTAACTTAACGGCGTCCTAGTAAACACAGACATGTACGTACCGGAGCGATATACTATTTTATAACCCGACTTTCTAAACGTCGGCGCGTCGTTACAGACGTCCCGGGATAAACAAACGCGAGCCCTGGATCGTTCGCAGCAGAACGAAACGGCGTCCTGTGGGATAATTACGCACCCGAGCCCTGAATCGTGCGCAGTAGAACGAAACGGCGTCCTGTGGGATAGATACGCACGCGAGCCCTGAATCGGTCGCAGTAGGACGAAACGGAGTCCTGTGGGATAGGTACGCACGCGAGCCCTGAATCGTTCGCAGTAGGACGAAACGGAGTCCTGTGGGATAGGTACGCACGCGAGCCCTGGATCGTGCGCAGTAGAACGAAACGGCGTCTCGGTTAGTCGCCTGGATAAGCGCAGTCCACACCGCCCGGTCAGGACCACCTCGGGATGTCGGCGAGATCCCACGGCGCTCCTGATGAGAATACGGGAACTACAGAACCAGTCGCGGGATAGACGAGATCCTGCTTTAGTTCCAAGAACATTCGCGACCCGGGTATTTACTGTACTACCTTAACCGCTATCTGTCTCCCTTTTTAATAAAAGAAATCGGTCTTCGCGTCCACGGGATCCGTTCAGCTCCCCTACCTGCTAGAAGACGGTTGGCCCTGAACGAATACAAGTTTTTGCTAGCTAATGCGATCGCGCGTTCTAACTATCTCTGTCCCTTTTTAATAAAAGAAATCGGTCTTCGCGTCCACGGGATCCGTTCAGCTCCCCTACCTGCTAGAAGACGGTTGGCCCTGAACGAATACAAGTTTTTGCTAGCTAATGCGATCGCGCGTTCTAACTATCTCTGTCTCCCTTATCCCTATAACGCGTCAAGGCAGTAAAGTAAACGGTATTAACAATAAAAAGAATACGACCTACTCTCGATCACTTTGGCGGTGGGTGCTTACCTTATACAATACGGCGGCAGGCGGCTGGCAGCTGGCAGCAGGACACTTGGCAGGGCACTCCGGACTCGAACTTCACTGTTCACGTGCGACCACACAACTCACTACCTGGCGCTCTCGCTGCCAGGGTATACTCAAACGACCCTCCCTTCCACTCGACCGGTACTGGTAGGGCCAGCTTCTCGGCTGCCGTACCGAACTATAGCGAGTAACGCCGATCAAAACTCTATTACAATATGGTCATTAAATATCTAACGCATTTAATTCAACAGTAAGAACATTAATGAAGTTCATTACCATAATGAGTTAACAATAAAATACATTGCCTAACCTTGTTTACAGAAAAGGTCCCTATTATTTAAGTACAGTATACGGGGTGTCCCAGAAATGAGCCCCAAAATTTATGAACTTCATTACAATCTTATACGCTTTTCTTCATTTGAAAAAATCATATTTACAATTTTTGTTTATTTTAATTTACAAAGTTTGGATGTGACAGCTTCACATTTATGAGAGATCATTCAAAGTTAATGATAAAAGACGATTAACTTGTTTCCATGACTAACTAGGTGAAATTATTTAAAAATGATAAGAATTCGCTATAACTCGATAATTTTTCGAAGAAAACATATTATAGCTTATATCGCCGAAAAGCTTAAAAAATGGCGCTTTTTATGAAGTCATAGCCAACTATGCTTTCCATTTAATAACATATGTTTGTGTCATATGTCAAAAATGACAGGCTTTAGAAAAAAATGGAGGACACAATCTCATTAAGGATGTGATTATCTACAACTTTTATCTGAAAACTTTTTGTCTAAAATTGCTTATAATGGAATTAGGGACAATTTTTAAAATAGCCGAAATTTGTTTTTTTCGAAATATCTAGTAAGCCATGAACTTTTTGAAAACTCTGAAAAGCGCATATTTATGACCCCACAAAACTGCAATTCTTACCCCATTTAACCGACTCTCTATCTCCAGTAGTTTCTGAGATACCCATAGAGAACATCGTAGGAAACTCACCCTGTATATAAAAGTATATTTTACAGTTTTCTCTATGTATGTCCGTGGACCATACTTTTGTTGGCATCAGCAGATATCGGGTCAATCAATAATTTTCGCAATCATATCGATATATTGATGATGTTGCCAGTATCACTCATCAAGCAATACTACTGTTTTATTATCAATTAAGGCCGCGTAAACTGACATAACATATACAGTTTTATATACTTACTAATTCATTATAATAAAATTAAATAATAAAAATTTTGTAATTATATTTCTGCAAATTAGGTGAAAAGTTTTGTTCTTAAATATCTAATTTACATATTATTAAACGCGTGTTAAAATATTGATCTGAAGAGAATGTAGAATGTAGAATGTTTAGGAGGGGAGTTAATCACCGCGACCTTATAGATCTATTGTGTTCCCCTTTCTTGAGTTATAACGAGTTATAACTCATCATACAGTCTCAGGGCTTTAACAAAAGCCAGTATCTGAGACGGTTCCACAGAGGCCAGCTCTCCATCCTCGACATCAGACGTACCAAGTTTCATGGCACGAATGGTCGTCGTTTCGGCGCACTCAGTAATAAGGTGTTCTGGTGTTTCCCCATTTTCCCCACAAAATCTGCATTCGCTGTTGTTTCTCAGTTTCAGCCTACTGAGGTGTTCGTTGAGGAGACAATGTCCTGTTAGAAATCCCGTGATAATCCGAAGATTGTTTTTACTTAAATCAAGGAAAACCTTTGATTTCTCTCGGTCATAAGTTCTGAGGAACTTTTTCGAGTGTCTTAGACCGTTGGAAGACACCCATTCCAAGTTACGGATGGAATATTCCAGATTCTTCAGTTCCGCTTTCAGTTGGTTCCCGTTTGGAAAACAGGACGGTTCTGGTCCAGTTAGTGGAGTGTTCGCTCCTTTTCTAGCTAGATCATTTGCTTTTTCTCATTGCCTTCTATCCCTTGGTGAGCAGACACCCAGAGTAGTAGAGGACTTTATTTTCTTTGCCTAATTTGTTGAGCTTCTCATCTTGTGGAATATATATCAACATATAACTAGATGTAATTAACAAAATATCATCTTAACAACTGATATTTTAGAAACATCTAGGTTTACTTATTTTACTGAGATTTATGAAAAAAATGTCCTTTGCCTCGGGTACAGATACCGCCACGTTTTGAAAATAGTTTATAACAAAACAACATTGAACGGGGCAACAGGAAACGCCAAAAAAATCTCCCCACGCCCTACTCGCGAGTAGTTTTCAGGCGCTTTTAAGAATCGAAAATAGGTGAAGACAAACGGAAGTACGCCAAGACAATTGGAAATAAACCGAAATGCGACAAAAGAAAATTATTAGGCATTTGTACAAGTGTGTATTTTGGGTGGTATTCCACAAATTTTGCAGGCTATTGAGGAAACAGAAAATGTACAGAAATAAATTGAAAATAGTATTTTTATTAAATCAGCATTATAAATATGCCACTTATTCAAAGATGTCCTTCAAATTCTTCAATTTAATAGCTGTTAGTAAGAAGTTTCACTTCAAATATGCGCACATAGAGATAATTTGAAGTTGATCTTAATTTAAATAACCGATATTTGTCAGCAAAAAATAATATGACATTTCGATGACAATTACATTACAAAAATAATAAACACTCTTTTATCGATGTGTTGATTAGAACCAAAAGCAAAGGCATTGTCTTCTTCAAAAGCAAATGTCTCCAACAAAAATAAATATATTTTGATTGATCCAAAAACAAACTATCGAGAAAAGATGTAACTTAATGATAAAGTGGTTATTAAATATACTACTTAAAATTTCACATCATATTTTGACGTAATTCCTGTAGCGATATCCAGATTTTGAATTCTAAATGGAATTTCATATAAACACAGAACGAAACTGTCGCTTGCTTATCAGAATATTGTGAATTCACTCTCCATCGCGTCGGGAAAATCCCTGAAAACGGTCTGGAGAATCGAAGTTTATAAATATTTCAGCTCCAAAAACATCGTAATTTAAAAACGTCAATCAAAATATAATTACGCCAGACCCGGATCAATATGCTTCACACTATATACAGTTTAAATGTCTAGAAAAAGAATATAATATTTTTAGTTGATATTTATTTTTGGTAATAAGTATTATAGAGGGTGTTTCAAAAAACATATGCCATCTCTCGTCGGGAGAATCCTCACGTAAAAATAAGATTTATTTTTCATATCAACATAGGCCGATTCTGTTTTGTTTTGTAGCTACAGAGTGTTATTATTATAAGTCTTAAAATAAGTACGACATATTTTAATGCTAAAAAAGTGTCGACAGATTTTCTGGGTATGTGCATATTGTGTATCACTGGAATATTTTTTCTAAAAAAAACCTGTGTACCACTGACATTTTTCTCTTATTAGCACAGTTCAGTAGACCATTTAATGCCGATTAGAAGTTGTCACTTGATATTTTGTCGATCATTCCTCAGCCTTCTTTGACGCTGTTTTTTTGTAATCATACGGCATTATATTAAATTAAGACAAACTTCAACTTATAATAGTATCGCCATACCGATAACAATTCCAAAATCTAATAATATGTAAGTATCTAACAAACAAAAACAACTTAATACAAAACTTCAAGTCTCCAAGTCCAACTTTTAAGAGAAATCTTTGAACTTAGGTAATAAATTTATTATCAACCTCTTTTAATAGACGGATTCGACGTATTTTTCTAGTTCTCGCGAAAGACTTTTCCCCGAAAATCAGAGAAAACATGAACAAAAGTAGAAAATATAACTTGTTTTATTGCTAAATCTGTTCAGACTGTGGCAAAATTCCAACTGCTTACGTAGCCCAAAGCGAAACACAAATGTTCGCAATAACTTTATAGAGTAGCATAAAGAAAGATATTTAAAATAACAGCAATATGTAAATATCTGCGTATCTGAAAAGTTAGATATGTAGAACTCTAACGACTGTACGACTGTATAGATATTTCAGCATTATTGCATGTTGGAGAATTATTGGTAAACATCTCTTCTTTAATAATAATATGTCTTTTTGAATAGAAAAATAATAATATAATTGCACTGTTTAAATTTTCGTATAAGAAATAAAATGGAATATTCAGAAAATGTTAGTATCTTATAGAAACTTTTTTCTTTGTGATTCTGTCCTGTTTTTGGTGTTAAATAATTAACAGTGATGATGTTAGTGGAACATGGATAGTTGGTAAGCACATTTTCTTCAAACATTTATAAACATGTATTTAATAAAAAAGGGTTATTTTAGCTGTAAACAATAATAAATAAAAAGAACTCTACCTTTGGTGCTTGCTTGCCATTTATACTTCGGTACAACTAGGGTATCCTCGGGATCCCGAAATCCCGATCTATGTTTTACCCAAAAATCCCGATATTAAATCCCGGGATCCAGAAAATCCCGAAAATTTTAAATGCTCAATCTTACATGATTTGACTTTATACACTTTACTCTGTTAAAGATCATATTTTTTATACTAAGCAGAACCGTCAATTATCTCAAGGTTATATTTCCGTGTTTGCTATGTTTTATTTTTTTTTGCAACAAGAATTGTTGGTTATAGTTGAGTCAAGAATAATTTTAGAAGCAATTCTGGACTTGCAATCAATCGACTGGCTTGTGAAGGATCTGGCCGCTAAGGGTGCCCTAAGATTAAGGGAATCCAATCTGTGGAACCAGACCAATTACGGTCACTCGAGCGTATTGCCAGTAATAGGGAATATCATGGTGAACACGAGTCCACATCTGCTAGACCAGAAAACGGACTATATGCTCACCAAACATGATTGTGGATAAGATAAGGATGCACATCCCGACAAGAGAAGAATGGGAAAGTAACCGAGTAATGAACACTCAAGAGATACAAGTCTACACAGATGCTTCCGCAACTTCAGGAGGCGCAGGTGTAGGCATCTTCTCAGAGGAACTAGACATCCGACGATCTTGAAGGCTATCGGATGGTTGTAATGTTCTACAAGCAGAAGTTTACGCCATAAAGGAACCGGCTAGTTGCATACGAAAGAAAATTGCTGATAGACCAATAGGGGATATCGTGATATACTCTGACAACTCGGGCGCTTTAATAAGCATCACCATGCAATCATTGAGATCGAAAACTGTGATGGAATGCCGAGAAGCACTGTCCTGGCTGCGTCAAGGCGGGGCTTCTCTGTGCTGGGTGCCAGGCCATAGCAATGTAGTGAGCAGTCAGAAAGCAGACAGACTCGCCAAAGAGGGGACCAGGGGAGAGGCCGTTGCAGATGATCCACCACTTGTGCCGATCAACACCCTGAACGAAGCTTTAGGAACTGCCATCAACGCCAAGCAGCAAGAGACCGTTAGGACTGCGCTACAGCTCGAAGACTATGGCCACTGGTATATAGCAAAATGACAAAACTATTAGAACATAAAAAGAACCTAGTACGCATAATTGTAGGTGTGGTCACTGGAAACTGTCCCACGGGGGTAAACCTCGTGAGATGGAAAATTTCCAACGATGACTACTGCAGTGAATGCGGGGAGGAAAAAGAAGCCATAGAGCACCTGCTGTGCCACTGTCCGGCACTGGAATACCGATGCTTTAAAACTTTAGGGCAAGGTTTTTTGGAGGGACTAGAAGAAGCCAACATCAGCGACATCGGGAACTTTGCAAAGAGCTGGAAATGCTTTAACACAAAGAAAGAATGAGAGGAAGGTTTGGTACAACAATACAGGGGTACTAAAGTTGCGATGAGTTTTTTACGGCTATTAAGCTATCTTGTACCACTTCGCACTAAAAGAGGTTCTAAAAAGAACAATGCTCGACTGCATTTTTTTTGTTTACATCTGGCTTGTATATCTTGGATACTTTCATTTTATACAGTAAATATTTTGTATTTATAATTCATAATAGATATTTATTTGAGGTTATTCACATCTAAATGCTTTTAAATAAATGTTATTCCAACCGCACGGAATCCTTTCACAAAACCCAGCCGCAATAAACTCCGACAAGACGCAAAATTTCTCAAATCCCATCCAGGCGCTTATTGTCCTGTTAGAGCTCAAATGAGGTACGCGTTGTGGCGTGATATAATTCGCTTTATCGAGTGAAATCCCCCGTTTTTCAAGCGACACAACAAAGACCTTATCTTCTCTTCATTCTTTCCGTCGTTGTAGTCACTTGCCGGCCCATTCAAACTAGGAAACGAGACAAAACAGGATTGGAATGAGAGATAAGCTATAGTGAGTGATAAAAAAGGAGATCACTTACAATACAGGGTGAGTTTTCTACGATGTTCTCTATGGGTATCCCGGAAACTACTGGAGCTAGAGAAATGGTTAAATGGAGAAAGTTTTGTGGTGTCATAAATATGCGCCTTTCGGAATTTTGAAAAAGTTTTTGGCTTACTAGATATTTCGAAAAATAAATTTTGGCTATTTAAAAATGCTCCCTAATTTCATTATAAGCTATTTTAGACAAAAAGTTTTCAGATAAAAGTTATAGATAATCACTGCCTTAATGAGATTGTGTTCTCCGTTTTTTTTTCTAAAGCCTGTCATTTTTGACATATGATACAAACATACGTTTTTTACATGGAAACTCTAGTTGGCCAGTTTCTTTAAATTTTAGTTTGTGTAATGTAAATTGTAAACTACCGTTTAATAAAATATTCTGTCTTTTTATAAGTTATAATCATAACAGAATAAGAATACCATGGCCTTGTGTTCTCCTTTTTTTTTGAGTTTGTTGCGTGTTTCTGTATTTGTTTTAAAAAATTTTTGTTAATTTTATAAGTAGTTCTTAAAAAAGTGCGAATATTTTCAAGGATATTAGATCCCGATAAAAGACACATATTTTGTCTTTACCGCTATTCAAAAAGTCCAAAATAATTGAGTTGTCCAAAATAACTTTGAAAATTAAAAAAAAATATTTTTTGCTTAAATTTTGAGAACCGGTGGGTCTTTTCTGGGTTTTCTTTCTTGTAAATTTAATCTACTACCATGTTGCCATATTATCCAAAGATATGTTTTTTTAACTAAAAACTAAAAAATATTCCAAAAATTTCTTAAAAAATTCCAAATGTTTTCTTCGCAAAAAAAACTCATAGACGTGTTTCGAGAGTCGAAATATATTACACCTAAAACTATTTACCCTTATTTAAGACTCACCCTGTATAAATCGGGAAAGAAATAGTGTCAATACGTTTAATAAAGTGAAGTTATTGTGAATCTTAAAAATGCTTTAAAATTAGTTCCTTGTGATAGCCGCGCTTTACTAGTAAATAATTATATAACCTGCCAGGTCTTTCCCAAAACTGGCTCACCCCTATAACATTCTTACCTTTTCAAATAAATAAACGAAATTTGATACGTTAGTGTATGACATAAATCAGGATTGACATATTAAATTGTTTTAGGTTATTTCATGTTTTATCGGAAATGACTACAACTTTTGAGTTTTTAAATGGCAGATTCACATAAATAAAATAAACACTCTCGGTATTTCTCTACTTTATTCTACTTATTAGTAACATTTAGAGAGAGAAATTTGTTTAAAGTTCACTAATTATGTTTTTAATGTGGCACTTACTGCTACTTGTCAAAAATAACGATTTGTCAGTTTTTTGAATGCTACTTAGTTTTTCCAATAGCGTAATTATGATTTTGTTCTTAAAAAAAACAATTAATTACCATTTTCAGTGTACATGAAGGTAATAACAGTGTACATGAAAGTAATATTGACATAAATACAATATCAAACTATCTTTTAGTTTCAGGTACTTAAAAAATTTTAAAAGTGTACATTTTAAAAATAGAGATATTCAAAATATGAACAAGTAAATTACTACAAAAGAATGAAAAAAATCTTTAGAGCGTCGCGTCGGTTGGAGTTGGTTAAAGATGACCTACAGGCTGGACTTCCGTTATTATTAAATTTAAAGCTAAGCTAAGCTTGACCTCTTCCGAAAAGCTGCAGCAAGTTGCCGTTGATAAAGAATCCTGGAAAGCTGGAAAATTCTTCTTTATACGTGCACCGGTGCTCTGGAAGGACGTTGACTTACGGATGCCAATTTTTATTAGAAAATGGCAATCAGAGAGAGCTTACTTGTCTGGAACCGGATTGCCTGTGCTCAATTTTCCATGTCGAAAATAAAGTAATAAATGGATAATTTAGAAATAGATGTATGGACCTAAGAGTTTGGTGTTTCTGTCTAAATACTTGGCTCGTAGAATTGAAATACCGAACGATCGAAAAAAAAACGGTGTCAAGGACTGCTGGGGAATGACAATCGATGATAATTTTGGCGAGGTCAACCCATAGACGTCATTTACTTGGTACAAACGTACTCTTATTTTTTAATGGCGCTTACTACTAATTCGACTTAAGAAAGTTGTAATTTATTTTTATAATGAGAAAAAATAATTTTTAAATGGTGTACTTTCAATTTTTTGGAAAATATTTATTTTTTATACAAGACGATAAAATGGTATTTTTCGTCGACCGAAAAGATTAATAATTAATTTCGGGAGACAATAATGCAAATTTATCGTCGTGTATAAGGGCACAAACATAGTGAGGCATCTCGATGCGATGCTCGCCAAGATACAGCCGCGCTGCTCGCCAAGATGGTAGCCGCGATGCATCCTACGCGCACTGTTTTAAAACGGCGAATAGGTGCGCGTAGGCATACTGAAACATTTACCATCGCTGTTTTATTAAGCACCAGTTTATGTAATAGTAGTTATTAATTAGTATAGGCTTGGTGCATTTCAGTTGATTTCATCAAATTCCTACCGCAGCGAGTCAATGGCAAAAATCAGAAATTATTCCTATCTATTTCACGTCGCCGTCATGTTGATCGCATAGAATAATATTGAAATCGTTGTTTTGTTATAATATATAAGTATTTTAGTTTTTCGCTAATGCAGTTATTGAGACAAAAAAGAGATAAAACACTCAGGTACCAGGTTTGTGTGATGTAACGCTGTTTCGGGTAGTAAAAAATAAATGAAAAAGAATTCGAACTAGGCGCCGGCGTCGTGCTGTGTTGTGACAATTTCAAATGTTAATAAAATTGCCGAAAAAATGTTAATGCATAAAGGAGAGCGCAATTAGGGCATTGTTGGGTGCAATTACATTCAATAACTCAACTTTCCCGGATATTGAACTCTCCCGAAACAAAATTTTATAGCTTCATAGTTTCTCACACCGATTTGATCAAAAGCAAAAATGGTTTCAAGCAGTTCGACGAAACAAGTGAGTAAACAAAGTGCTCGTTACATAATCAAAAAATTAAAAAGACATATACTATGAGAGGATAAAATATAATTTGCAATATTAATGGTATACTTTTTTTAATCAACTAGTGATTAAAGTACTTGCTATAAATAAATAAAGTCCATAAACTAATTTCGATTTTGAAAATAGCTACTGTCACTAGAAACTTGCCATGACGACATCAGCCCTCTTTGTTGCCATTTTATTGAAAAATTGGTCTGTATTCAAAATCTGACCTAGATAGGTATAGGACACCCTAATATATGTAGTTTAAAAGAGCATTTCAATCTGTTTCGATTTATTTTAAAAAATAGGTTGTCGTATTTCAAATAACAAAGTTTTTATGTAAAATAAATATTTAAATAAATCATCAATTTTTGGTACCCCTGTATAAATTTAAGGGAGCAATACAATTTTTCAGTAAAGTTTATTTCTCTATATTTAAACTCAGCACAAGTATTAATTCTAAAAAGTAATGTACAGGGTGTTGATAATCTATTCCATTGTAGCATGCATATTTAAATATCTTTAAATATCTCAAAACCGAAAGCTTGTAAATATATTAATATATAATAACCCTTATAATACATGCCTCATTTTATGTCCAAGGATCCAAATATGAAATAAAATACCGGGTGTTCCATAAGAAAAAATATAATTTTGGTGTAAATCTTAGTTCTAACATACCCTGTACATTTCAAAATAATTTTGAATTATGCACATGGTCTTCGCACATATACCTATAAAATATTTTGTTTCTACATATTTCCGTTTTCGTATAATCAACCGAGGCGAATGAGTTGCGCCACCCCGTATATAGGTGTTCCATTTAAAAAAAAATATTCGCGATCCACTCACACTTTTTTGAGCCACCCTTTAGAAGTTCAAATATTTTCCTCGTCCTAATACATACTTTATGTCTGGACTACAAAATTCATAAGTTTTTTATTATTAGAACTGCAGATGCCCGACGCACTATTGCCGAACCCTGTAGAATCAAGGTTATTACATTGTTGGTGATAAATTAAATATTAGTATTGTGAACATTTTATTCCACCCGACTCTAGTTCGACATATGCTCAACGAATTGTGATCCTAAACCGACCAATCAAATGTAAAGTTTCAGGCATCCGCGTCCGCTTCTCGCAAAAACAAAAATTTTGTTTCCTAGGAAGCATCGCGCTGAACATCTAGGTGCGTGGCGAGGTGCGAGGCTCCAGTATGTTTTGACGCATAAATTTGTACATGTTTGATTCAGCATCGCCGGATGGCGAGGTGAATGGCGGGCATCGCGTCGAGATGAAATGCCCCACACTATGTTTGTACGATAGTCGCGATGCATCCTACGCGCACTTACTCGCCGTTTTAAAACAGTGCGCGTAGGATGCATCGCGGCTACCATCCTGGCGAGCAGCGCGGCCAGCATCTTGGCGAGCATCGCATCGAGATGCGTCACTATGTTTGTGCCCTAAGACAATATTTTTTTCCATAGTGAGTTACGTTTTAAAAAATATTCATTCATTCATTTTAGAAATTATTATTTCAAGGAATTTATTACGAGTAAAAAAAATATTGTGCTGGGTTGGCGTTGGTTTCTATGTAATTTGACAAATAAATAAAGTCAAAATGTCTTTAGTTGTCAGTTTTGAGTCAATATTTTTTAACCCTCTTTCGTGTCGATTGCTGATTGAATTGAAGCCAGAAATGGCTCAAAACGAAATAAGTAAATTACCAACAGATATTCAGGCTGAGGCGACAAACGCCAAATCCAAACTACTTCCATTTAAATCCTGAATAACTTATGAAAAGGAATACAAAAATTTTCAAAAATAGAAGCAATTAAAAAACGTGCGAGAAGTAATAAAGTTTTTAACCTATCCTCGCTGTTAAAGTATCATTTAATCTACCCTTGAGGTTAAAGTACTATTTTTTTTATATATATATAAGGCAATTTTAACAGTTGCTATGGAAAAAAATAAATTTTTGGAAATTGATTTGTGTGTAGAAATAATGAGTATAATTTTTTTCGTCAAAAATATTCAGTCGCTAGATCATACGAACGCCACTGGTGCAATATTAGAAATTAATTTTTTATTAAAAGATGACCCTTCAAAATAAAATAAAAATATATTATTAAACACGATCTTTGATGTTCCAAATTATTGTTAGCTTGTTATATTATATTTTTTATAACATCGTTGTTTTTATCAGACAACATTTTTGTTCGTAGCAAAGTTTTTTAATTTAAAATATACAAACAAAATCTTAATATCCTCAGGTCCTTTACGTTACGCTTAATAAAAACCTTTTTTAATCATTTTATTAGAATAACCTTTTTATAAGAAATTTCGAATAAAATTTCTGATAAGTATTTTTAATTAAATTAATTTTTTTAGGAGTGAGTATTAATAGGCGACTAATTAAAAATACCTACCTGTCTCGATTTTCTTGAAGCAGCAGCTTGTTAATACATTTTCAAACACTGTTTTTTCTTAATAATAATACAGACTATATTATACAGGGTGTTTCAAGAAACATGTGCCATCTTTGGTGGGGAGATTCCTCACGTAAATATAAGATTTATTTTTCATATCAACATAGGTCCGATTCTGTTTTGTTCAGTCTTCATTTTTTTTCGATTTATTATAATTTTATAAAGTGCTTTTAAGTGATTCGAATGAAATTTTGGCTATAAAAGTTACTGTACCTAAGTGTTAAAAAATTGTAAAAATAGTATATTGTTTTATTAGGAATAAAAATTACACTTTATGTGGCGAGGCAGGCCGAGGCACAAAAAGTCATTTTTACTCCGAATTAAAACATGCTTGAAATGAATTAAAATATGCTATTTTTTTAAACGCCACAAATAATTTTTTAAGCAATTTCAAACGTTCCAAATAATATAAATAGATTTAAAAGTTATACCTTGTATGTAATTATACCGTATGATCGAGAAAAAACGGCGTCAACGGTGGCTATGAAATGAAGGTCGCTGTCATTTTATACGTAAATTTACATGAGAAATGTCATCGATCGTCATTTCCCAGCTAACTGGACGCCGTTTTTTTTTCGATCATACGGTATATCGTAACAGTGCCTTCTATTAAAAGATCAGCCTACGGGCGGACTTTTGTTTACTTCATCAGCTGTACATACTTAGATATTGGGTTAGATTCCGTTTCATATTTTGTGGGTTGATTTTTGGTTTTAACTCTTTGATTTTTGGTATTATTTATTATTGTAGTGCAAAAAACTAATTATTTTGGTGTTGAAGTGACATAAACTACTACCAGATATATGGTCACTCTCGGTTTCGCATAAAAAATAGAAATTTTAAAAATTACACGTTGTGCAAGTGATTTAATCTAAAAGTGCCCATACATTTTTTACTTATCGTGATTTTGTGTGTGTTTTTTAAGACTCTAACAATTCATCAATAAAGCTTAAGTGGAGTGTGTTATTGGTGCTATGCCTCATCTTTGTTGTGTTCCTGGTGGAAAGGATAGTTACTAAGGATAGTTATTATACTAGGCAGCCTAAAGTGTCCGGAAGAGCAAGAAAAGTGGGTACGAGTTATAAATCAAGAGAATTTTATTGAAAATATCTTTAATAAATTTAAAAATAATATTCTCCCATCATGGTATTAATGAAAACTGGACAATTATGTTTATTTTATTCATATTGTGGAATTTCCACTCCAAGTGTTGCTGGTTCAGCTTCGATAGATTCAAACACGTAAGTAGGTATTATGATCTAGGGAAAAATAAAGAATATGTGTATTAGAGGTCATGAAAAAGATTATTATTTTGAGTTCAAATTTTAAAAAAGATTTTTGTAAAGACAAGACTGATACAGTTTAAAAGAAGAATGTGTTTTTGTTTGATAATATATAATGTATGTTAAGCATAACATATATTTGTTCAGTAATTTTAATGAATAGTATTGATTATTTATAATACCAAATTAATATCAAATATTTAAGTGATGGCTGAATACAATATGAATAAAATAACAATAAAATTGGTATATTTGCATAATACAAAATTAAGTTTTAAGAATAAAGGTGTTACTAAAAATACTAAGAAATTCATATTTCTTTGTTTTAATTGGTCTAATGTTATTTACATTGTACGTAAGAATTATACCGTATCATCGAAAAAATCGGCGTCTAGTTGGCTTGGAAATGAACATCGATGACATTCCCTAAATAACTGTACACATAAAATAATTAACTAGAATTTTACAATCTTGGAAAATTTGATATTCTTGAACCTTGATTCTAAATATTCTAAATTTTTGATTTTCTTGGAATTTAGGTTCGGGAAAAACGCTGATTGATTTTTTCATTTGGTTTTTCATTATTTTTATTTGGTTTAAAAAAAACGGTTCGGCTAACATTATAGCCTCCATCAGTGTTGTGTTATATGAAAAAATAGTGTCGAATATAATCCAAAAAATTGCATATAAAATATTCACACCACGCACATAATGTTTACTGCGTACTCCATAGTCAATGTAGATAATTTTAGTGTTAAGAATAATAATTTTAAAAAATATGTGGTCATCTTTTGATAAGTTTATATTAGTTTATTAATTGCAGTAAACATTATGAGGTGTGAATTATATTGTATATGTAATTTTTTGGATTATATTTGACACTATTTTCTCATATGACACAACACTGTGAAAACTATAGTTAGCCGAAACGTTTTTTTTAAACGAAATAAAAATAATGAAAACCCAAATGAAAACTTAATCAGCGTTTTTCCCGAACCTAAAAATCCCAAGAAAATCAAAATTTTAGAATAATTTAACATATAAAATGCCAGCGCTCTTCATTTCATAGCCATCGCTGACGCCTTTTTTAGATAATATTGTATTATTTGTAAATATAATTTTTCGAACATTGATACTTGCAAAATATACATATAAATTTTGTGAATGCAAATAATAATACATCACTATTAGTAGATATTAAATGTTTTTTGTTAAATTAGATCGATTTTCAAACCCCAAAATTTAAAATATATTTACATTTTACCCATTATCTTATGTACCTATACATTATTTGTACATTGTAAAACATTTGCTGCATTTGTATGGTTCATAGTTTATTTGCCAAAGTATTTATTACTATAAATAGGTATATATGTTGTAGTTATTAACTGTATATTATGTATATTTCATTTAAACTATATCATTTTTAAAATACAAACCAAAAATCTGAGGAATAATTATGTTTTCCATGTATTCTACAACATATTTATTAATCCGTTATATCTAACTAGCGTGACGTCATAAATCTCGCCCGTAGGCTGATCTTTTAATAGAAGGCACTGATCGTAATATATCGAGAAACTATGGTTACGCTCGTTGAATTTGACACTTTATATCAGTTTAATAATATATTTTCGTACTTTTATGCTTACGTACATTATCAATCACGTCGCAAAAATTACTACTTTTGTGACGTTTGAAAAAAAATTGACACATTTAACTATTATAAACCTGAAAAATTGCGAAGCTGCCAATATGTGTTCAACGCGTATCCAGAAAATGATTCACACGGCAAGGATAATACCAAAATCCCAAGGATTCTCTCGCTTTTACCAAAAATTATTACAGAAATGGAGATAAACTCGTAAAAAACATGCATATTCCTAAATTTCAGCTGAAAAAATACTGTTCAGCTTGGAGTGCCGAGTCAATTTCAATATAAAAGTTCTGGAATAAAAAAGACAAATGGGTCTCGGGACGAGAGGTTAGAGATCCCTAGGGATGAGAGCAAGGCAACCAGCACATTTTACTTTGGCCCCTACCTTAAAAAAGTTTTAGTAAATTCGAGTTATCCGTTGAAATGAGGGTATCTTCTAAAATGCCTGTAATAAAATCAGCAACCTAATAAAGAAAAGAGAATGTCATGCTCTATATGCCTTATAAAAACGATAATGTAAACCGTTGGGTGTCTAAAATATAAAATAGCTATTCTTTTACATTGGCCACCCCTCAGATACACAGAAAGCATCATTTTGTTTATATTAAGTTAGTTTTTCGTATGTTTCAATACAAAACTATAACTATAAAAACTGTTTAATGTAAGATTAATAGTAAGTAACTGATAATTCAGTGTTCTATGATACGCATTTTCTATAAAAATATTAAAGTCTTTCATAATGTTTAGATATTAGTACTATAACTGCAACAACAAACAAGAACCTTAGACAAATATATTATATTAATAATACACATAGTCTAGTGCCAATTCTTTGTTTAGAGATACATATATGTATGCAAATAAAATCACTTTATGCATAGAAAAGTAAGTGGATGCGTTGAATAGACTTGACTTTAGAATTTAAGTATTCAAAATGCATATACGGATTTCAATGGCAGTCTATGCGTACATAAAAGAATGATATGCATGCATATTTTACTCCAACGAAGAGATACTGCATTTTTGCAATTTATTCACTGCCATAGAATATCAAATGACTGCGTGTGGTAGACTACAATAAAAAAATAAAATCTAAAAGTCATCTCTTTGTTTTCTATTTCCGCCAAATTATTAACAATTTCGTTTTTTTCTACGTGTGCTGCAACTTTTATTAATGCATAACATCAGCTAGAGCGCTATGGCTCCTCTGTTATTACATAATTATTATAGCAACATTTTAGTTTTTTTGTTATGGTTTCATAATACAGTAATTTTACAATTTTCTATTTTAATTTTAAAAGCTCTTTATAGAAGCTTAAATACTATTAATATAACTGTAACAAACAACGGAAACCGCCAGTAATATAATTGAAAATATATAGAAAAATAAAGGAACTTAAATTAACCAATTGTTAGTTTTTTTCTCTCTAACCCCCGGTGTTTTCAGGAACGGATAGCGTGTTATAATCTGCCAGATATATTTTATTTGACGGATAGCAGAAAAACGCGTATCTTCACCTATAGATAACAGTATCTATTAGATAAATTAAACTTATCTCCCAGATATCCTATCTGGCGCCCGAACTGCCAAATAGTGCTTTATTTGTCGGATAAAAATTTGACGCATGAGCAAAGGCAAGAGGAGATATTGATTTTATTTGATATTTGACAAAATTGCTTAACAAAACCAAGACATTGTTATTATTGAAGATTTCGTTTATTCCAATAAATTCGATTTTAGATTATTTGGAAAAGACTTACCTATTCTGGGTATGTGGCTATAATCATTTTAGAACGTATGGGGTATAAACACCAATAAACGCATTGAAATGGCGCAAAAAACTATTGTTGCTAGTGCCGGACTTTATAAGGACTGTTACAAAATAAAGAGCGTCTCTGTTCTGTTAGAGCATCAGAACGAAGAGAATGAATTAAGTTAGGATAATAGTGATAAAACAGTAATTTATAAATTATTTTATTCAAATCCTTTCAATTATAAACCATTACTACATATTATATAAAATGCTAATGTTTATCTGTGTCGTCTCTACTGAAGTAACGACTTGCTCTGGAAAATTGCTTTTTTTACTAAAAGATAGCTAAATGGCTCTTGTAAAAACTGTCGTCGCCGGATTTTTTGTTTTTCATTTAATTAAAAAAAAATAAAAAGTATTTTTTTTTCCTGATCTCGTGGCGGATGCGCCAGGCTTCAACTAGTTTTTAATAAAGCTCTAAAGTAGGTAAAAAATAAATAAAACTTTTTAAATCAAACTATTTATTTCATTTTTAATTCGCATATCTTAATTCATTAATATTATAACAGGAACCTTATAAAACCTGTTATTCAACTCACATTTGCTTTTATTTCTTTTGTGTTACAATTTTAGTTTAATTTCTTGCATTATGTACCTTATACAGTATGATCGAAAAAAAAGCGGCGTCCAGTTGGCTGGGAAATGATGATCGATGATATTTCCCATATAAATTTACATATGAAATGACAGCAATCTTTATTTCATAGCCATTGCTGACGCCGTTTTTTTCGATCATACGGTACATCTCTTCTCCATGCTGTTTTTTAAGTAACTCTCTAGCTAAACCTTGCTAAAACATCTGTATTGTGGTCCTTTGAATTCCAGTTAGTTCAACTTTGTTTAGACAAGATTTTTCCTTTATTTTTTTCTTTTTTTTTGAAGTTCCATCACTTTGAGTTCTTAAAAATAAAAGTAATATGACAAAATTGTTTTTATTTAATTTTTTTATTAAATAATTTGTACATATAATGTCTAAATGTAACAATTATTAAAGGTACTATTCATTTATTATTATTAAGACAAAAGTATAAGTGCATTTATCTATTTTATAAAATAAAAACTCACCTTAATTACTATCATTGATGCTATCCTACCTATTCCTTTACTATGAGAAGCCCTGGAACAACATATTTGTTATTACTAACAGTCTTATGCTATTTTTAATTTTCAATATTAATAACTTACCAGATGGTGGTTTTAGGATTGGTTTATAAATCTCTGCTTGCACTTCACCAGCTTCTTCCATATTTTCTATTATCAATTGTACTAAAATGTTAATATAATAAATATAACAGTAATATCATGTAAACTATAAATTACTTACAGATTATTTTTTCTTGTTTTAATTTCTTATAAATCGCATTCCATCAATAGATCTATTGCACCACCACCACTGCTGAAATTTAATTATCTTTCCCTTTTTCCATAAAGGTAAATATAAATAGCCTATACTATAATAGGACTAGTTGGAGTTGAACACAAAATATATTTTAGTTGAATTTTATTGTTTTTATTTTCATTTTGACGATCTTTTGACAACTGAAAAATAACCTCACTTTTTAATCTAACGATTTGAAATTCCGAGTTTTTGTCTCTGTCTGTTGTATCGACTTTTCATATATAACCATCTCAATTTCAGATATCTTATATTGGCAACACTTTCTCTACAGAGTGTCTACCGGTCCGTAAGCGGCCGTCCTCCAAATTGTTATCTATTGGATTATTTTGTATGAAAATACCCAAATGTTATATCCTATAGATATCAGGTTCTAGATTGTTTATCTTTTAGATGGTTATTTGTTAGATAAAAGTTATTTATTTATAACTGAAGAGACCGCGCCTAAGTGTACATATGCACAATTATAAATATAATAAATATTTTATTAACTAAAATATATACAACTGTTTAAATATATACAATTCAACAATATTATTTAGTAAGCTTTATCTTCATGGCAGTTGTTGGTTGCGCCCTTCTTCATCTGCAACAGTTTGATAACTTTTAAGATTCTTCTTGGGCAGGTGGTATCGAAGGCATTATTCTTTTTTTATAAATTGGACTATGTCATCTACGTTTATATGCTCTTCTCAAATATCATGTTTTTAATTTTTTTCTTAAAATTTTTATAATTTAATTTTGTTAATTATTTTTGTAACATATTATATATTGTGGTAGTTTCTGTTGTTAGTTTTTGTAAAAGTTTAGTTAGTTGTCCTCTTAGGTGTGTATTTCTTTGTTAGTTTTTAAAGAAATATTTGTTTTTATTAATTTATTTTTGATTTTGTGTAGAAGTAATATATTATGATATTTTATTAATTTTCTTATGTTTAGTTCTTTTGTTTTTTTGGTATACTTCTTCTGTTGCTGTTAGTTTATCTAGGTTAAATATTATATTTTTAGTATTTTATTTTATTGTCTTTTCAGCATGTTTAAATTTTTTTCAGTTGTATTATTCCACGTATAAATTAAGTATATATTCCTTGATGAAAATAATGTGTGATATTATATTTGGTGGTATTATGTTGTTAAGTTTTAGTGGTGTTTCTTTTTTTAAATTATTTATATGCGTGTTCCGTTTTAAATTGTTATGAATTTTAATTCCGAGGTAATTGACTTCAGATATTTCTTTTATTTTTTGCTCGTTTAAAGTTATATTTAAGTTTTTTGTTTGCCTTTTTATATTAAATCTTATAAATTCTGTTTTCGATTCATTTATAGTTAGTGAATTGTTGAAGCACATTTCAAATTTTTTCAAATCATTATTTAGGTTTACTTGTAAATTATTGTAATCTTTGTCAGAATACACCATACATAAATCGTCAGCATACGCATACATTCTACCAAAAAAATGTTGTTCGAATAAATCGTTAGTATAAAGAATGTATAGTAGCGGTGGCAAGTTGCCACCTTGTGGTAGGCCATATGGAGCTATGCTACTATTGCTTTCTATGTCTCTATGCAATATATAAACAGTTATTATTTGCATCAAAAAAACTCACCTCTTTAACAGCACTTAAGGGATATAAAGGGCCATTACTATTGCTTTCCTGTTTAAAATATTCTAATAAAGTTGCGATGAGTTTTTTACGTCTATTACGCTACATGTTGAGCACTTTGCACTAAAAGAGGTTCTAAAAAGAACAATGTTCGACTGCAAGGTCCGCTACTAAAAATGTTTAATCTTAAATTATCCCAACACAATTCATTGAAACCAAAAACTAAAATGTCAAAACGAATGACAATGTCAGGAAGCAAATAAATAAATGTGACAACTTGACATTTTTTACAGCAGAGCTACCACCTGAATCCCCAGCTGGAAATTTAGTTCCAGTTACTCAGCCTGGCCCCGAATATGTCCATAGTTGGCAAAAATGAATTTAAAAATCGCGCCCTCGACTACGTATCTAAAAGTTTAATTTGTATCGAATATATACCCCCTAAAACGACACGCATTTTTTCCTGGTTAGGCAAATATGCTTACGAGTAAAAACACTCAGTGACAAGCTGGTTTCCATTTGGGATTGAAAGCAGTGGTTTTTCACAAAAAAAACTTTCTAGTTTTATCGAGTTCTGTTTTAGTTCGCAGCGAAATATCTAGGCTTCTTTCATGGAGCAAAAACAACATTTTTAGCATAGAAGTGCCAATTCCATAGACTACTTGACTATGGAATTTAAGTATTCAAAGTGCATATACGTATTCCTATAGCACTTTTCGTCTACATAAAAGAATGATATACATGTATATTTCACTCCACAGAATATCAAATGACTGCGCGTCGTAAACTGCATTAGAGCAATTCTTGATTTCGAGGAACCTTCACTCTGCCTTCCATTAGTTCGAAATTACAGCCACTTCTTTTCACAGACATTCCGATAAATGGCACGGTAGCAGAGCATTAGTCTGTTTTCTGTCTTTCTTTTGAGAATATCAAAAACGAGCGGGTATTTGCCAGGCAATCTTTAAATTTAAAATGAAATTCTGCTGTCGGAAGGGGAAAATTTGAAAAGCTTCATTAGGGATTTGCTTTGATCGTTCATTATGCCTGGTTCGTTTATTATAAAGATGGAAGCTGGATGGTGTTGATTCAAACTGACAGAATAAAATCATTTTTACTTCCTGTTATAAGTACTGCTAAGAACTTTAGATAGATATAAAATAAAGATATAGTTAATTCCTTGGAAATAACCATTAGTTTTTAAATTTGTGGAAACAAACTGGAAATAATTCGTTTTACCAGTTATACTGGTTAAAAAGGTGTTGAAAATTGTTTACAGGCAAAGAGCTCTTATATTATAGCCTTCTGTGTTAAAATTGTTCTACTAGATATGGGTAGATTTAAGAAATTTATCTTTATATATATATAGAGAAGACCAGGCTACTAGTAACATAGCAAGTTGCCGGACGAATTTACGTTTACCCGTTTTGCGTTCGTACTCGAGACTGCTTGAGATTCACTGCCGGTGTTAGTCGGCTGGTCAGGTAGTACGTAGTAGCAGTTGTGCTTGGACGGGTCGGTCGTGACAGACTAGGAATACGACGCGAAGAGTGCCGAGTATTTATTATTTTCATTTTAAATGTTTACCTTCACTTAAGGTAACATTTAAAATGAAAATACTTAAATATTTATTATTTGAATGTGTTTACAAGCCAAAACTAAAAATAAATAAATTCTCTAAACCCCAAAAAAAAAATATTACTCTAAATAAAAAAAAAAAGTTATAACAAGTGTTCAAAAGGACCATCTTCTTGTGCTAGACAGAAGCCTAGGCGGTCCTAAAATCCCCGTCTGACATTGGCTAACATATTAGGGCTAATAGTTTGGAAAAGCCTTTCGTATTTTTACTTGAAGCTCATCCAGATTATTAGACCTATTATGACCATACACTTTGGATTTTATATAACCCTACAAAAATAAGTCATTGGGAGAAAGATCTGGTGATCTAGCGGGTGCTTTTTATCCGGCGGACGGATATACGCTAATTCGTCCGGTTCTGCCTATGTTACTACTACGGTGGTCCGGTCTGTATATATTTTTCCTAGGCATCGATCACCAGGATCATTCGCCATATACAACTCGTTATTGTTAACAATGCAATAACAGGGATCTATCTCAATATCTTCAAGGGGTTCACTCTTACAAGAACAATTCAAAATTTAAAAATCCACATTGAAATAAACATTTGAAGTTGAGTAAAAAAAAGATTAAAAAACACAAAAAAACAGAGAAAAAAACAAACAACAAGAAAAATAGGTAATTATTTTCATCACAGTATCACAGTTGGATTAGAGTATCACAGACGAGTACCACAGTTGGTGGTATATTCGTATATTAATATCTTTCATAAATTTCAAAATATTTTAGTTTTGTCTCCTTCAATTAAATTTTCACGAATTTCACCACGTATATCGAATCTATTTCTTTCTACCGTATATTGAGGACATTTACATACAGGGTGGCGCACCTCATTCGCCTCGGTTGATTATACGAAAACGGAAAGACGTTGTAACAGTCCAAATTTAGCTTTAACTAGGTTTAAAAAATATATACCAATTTTGCTTACCAGTTAGATCAAACTCCTATTTGTGCTGATAAATAAATTTATTGCATTAAATTTTTATAAACAAATATTCGTTACAGCTATATTTCATTATCTTTCTTACTCTCCTTTGCTTAATTTATTTTGCTTTCCATGCCATATATCAGTTAGTAATCAATCAGTAATGATCTAAAATATAATTAAAATTTATTATCTTATGCTAATATAATCAAATTCACCAAAATATTACCTTTAATTTCTGGACTTGTTTATGTTTCTGAATGTTAGCTTACTTGCCGTAATTTCTAGTAGTTCTGCGGTACTGCTTGCCCTTATATTATCTTAGAAGATTTATTATCAAGTGTGGATTGTCTCTAAAATATTATTTGATCCTATATTTCATTATAGAGCTCAAAATGAAGTTATTCACCTGCATATTTTTTGAAATTTATCATTTATCATAATGTCATTTATATTTGAATTGCTCAGATCAGTTGGGATGAGTGAATTCGGCGCGCACACACTGTTGTCAGGTTGAGCAGTACTTCCTTTAAATTCTGATGTTTGTATTTTCTGATAATTATTGATTGCATAATCGATATCCTTTCCGTAATATTGTGTATGCATCGTCACCGGCATAAGGTTTGGTATGTTTGTGTTTGAATGGTTATTGGAATTTTCTTTTAATTCTAAGTAATGTTTATTTTGGCAATGTTTCTAAATTCCCAGAATGTTAAATTGCAACTTTGCATTATAAATCTAATTTCTTCGGACCGGAACTCTCGGATCGATGTAGGTTTCCCATTTTTCCCTTCAGCTTCAAAGCAGGTGTTTTAGTCAGTGTAATTTGTTGGAATTTTCCTGTTTTACCCGTTTGTTGGGGGTAATCACAGACTAGAATTATAAGGGATACTTTTACTGTTTCATTTGTTACCTTACCTATTAAAAGTATCTCTGAGCCGTTTTATACGGGATTTTAATCTGCTCGTGGCTGGTAAGTTTTTTTTGATCGTCATTTTGTCTAGTGTGATTTGTACTATTCAAATTATTTCTTAACAGGGAAAGCCTTTTGATTTATTTCTTTGTCATCGTCGATTTTCTTGGGACGAGGAACATAAAACCACCACCTGTTCCAGTAATTTCTGCTTTCTGAATCCAGCAATTTGGACATCCATCTATTAGGAAAAAAACTACATTTTTTTGCGAAGCTCAGCAAGGTAACTTTTTATGATATTTTCTATATTTCTACAGTTGAAACGTGTTTTGATTATTTAATTAATTATAGCTGTGTTTCTTTTGTTTCAAACTATCCCTTCTAGGTAACTTTCTTTTTATTTCGTAAACCTAATACCGCTCTCGGTTTTAGGGTTTTTTAGACCAGGATTTTCCCACCAGAATTTTTTTGGACCAGGCTTTTTACATCAGGATTTTTTAAGACCAGGATTGTTCCCACCAGACTTTTAAGACCAGGATTTTTCCACCAGGATTTTTTTTGGATGAGGATTTCTTTTTATACGAGGATTTTTCTACGAAGCATTTTTCTGGCTTGCTTTTTCTGGTAGACTTTTTGCAGTACGTCTCTCTGGAAATGATTTCCCTCTACAGCACTCAGCTTGGCAACTACGTCGCTGGATCAGATCGGAAGCAGAGACAAGTAAACGTTACTGAAAATTTTATCTTCCCCTATTTGTTTTTCCTTTCCTTACTTACCTTTTTTTATCTTATATTGATTCAAAGTTCAAGAGTTCAAGGTACATACGGTTCAGCTTTCAATTTTTAATTAAATTTAGTATGTATTATAACGTCATCAAATTTGGTTCATTTTTTTTAATATCATTATACAATACAATTTATCAATTTATAATAATATTTTAAGTCTTGTTAGATTCCAAGAATATCTTGGGGGTTTTCTGGCTTATCCTGTGCAAAGCCAGTGGCGCTTAAAAAACCCACCCCATCTCTTCGGCAGAGCTAGGACCTATTTGCACGCATACTCCACAGTTTAATAAGACCTTGTTTTTTTATTTCTTTTTTTTCGATTCTCTATAAATTTTAATTTCATAATTTTTCTTGTCAATTTAATAATTTTTAAATTTAACAATTTAACATTTTTTTTCTAAATCAATTTCCTTCAAAGGAGACGCGTGGCAACGTAGAAACAAAATATTTTATGAGTATATGTGGGGTGGCAATGTGCACAATTTAAAATTATTTTGAAATGTACAAGGTGTTTCAGAACTAAGTTACATACCAAAGGTATATTTTTTCTTATAGAACACCCTGTATTTTATTTCATTTTTGGATTCTTGGGCCCAAAAAAAAGTATTTGTTATAAAGGTTAAATATGTTTAAAATCTTTGGTTTTTGAGATATTTAAAGATATTTAAAAATGCAGGCTACAATAGAATAGATTATTAACACCCTGTACATTGCTTTTCAGAGTTAATTCTTGTGCTGACCTTTAAGCCAGAGGAATAAACTTTACTGAAAAAAAATTGATTGCTTTGCTTAATGTATACAGGGGTATCAAAAATTGCTGGCCTATTTTTAATATTTATTTTACATAAAAACTTCCTTATTTCAAATACACCACCCTGTATTTTTTAAATATATCGAAGCATGTTTAAATGCTCTTTCAAACTATATTAGCCCGCGGTTACATTGGACGGGGGTCCGTGCGTTTTTTAAACGTGCGAGCTCTGACGGAAATTACTCGCACGACTATTTTATTTTAGTGATTACATTGGATGCGCGTTCATGGTGTCCTGTGTGTCGAGTTTGTTAAAATTGACGCCACTACTTTGATGCTGTCTGAGGATTTGTTAAAATAACTACTTATGAACAGAAGAAAATGTTAGGTAAATGATTTATATGCAAGAAAAGGGCAATTTATATGCAAGAAAATGAATATGTAAAATATTTGGTGAATTAAAACAGCAACCGGTCAAATTTTTTGAATATTTTAGAATGTTTCCAGCAACATTAATATATCTAAAATAAAAATAAACCTGGTATTCAAAAATATTCCAATTTTTCGGGAATGTATTGGGCCCAGAGATATAAAAATTCGAACGCTCGGACGTGCACGTATTAAAAAAACAAACCAGTTTGTTTTCATCCGAGCAACGGAAATCGACGTACGTGCACGGATGCGCAAACTCCGATGCAATGTAACCGCCTCACTGTGGTCAATTTTGTCAAATTAGCCGGAAAAAATATTAGTGAAAATTACTTAACTTTGATTACTAGCTATATCCGATTTTATATGTTAGGTATCATAAAATTACATTAAAAATATAATTAATAAGAACAAGTCGTATACAGGGTGTATAATAATTAAAAACTTGGAAAAGTTTCGTTATTTTTTATTTTAAATAGATTTTGGTCGCGATCATTTGCATAATATGTTAGATATTTACAAATTATCATATTATAAGAATAATACTATAGATCTTACAGATTTTGCTAACAGTTGCTTTTAAAAAGTCAACAACCTCCAAGCATTTAATATGGGCAATACGTCCTAAAAATTGCCTGGACTTAATAGACGGACTAGGACGGTAAATTTGTAGGTTTGGTAAAGTTGTCTAATGGTTTAACTATCAACTTAACTTTATTTAAAACTGAAACCTCATAAGACTTTTTTCTGCTAGTTCATTAAAAAAATGTATATTCTAATAATTTTAAAAAAAATCTAACCATAATAAAATTATTTACTCATATCTAATACTCAACAGAAGAACATTAATGTCAAAAAACTTACCAACAACAATTGCTCCTTCCATTTTAGATAGTATTAATGACATATAATTTTTGCACGGAATATGCAAATTAAAAACTTTATTCATGTGCAAATAACAAGATTATTTAGTTTAATTTGTCAACTATACTACACTTTCAATCAAAATAACAGTAAGTTCGCAACGACCTTTGACATATTTGTTAATGAAATGTTTTTAGCAACTATTTCAAAGCCTACTTATGGAGTTTTTGACGCCGCTTAGCCTCATCAGATTTTTTAATATTTTCCTGTTAATTTTTAAAAATTGACCACACTGCGCCTGCGTAGATACCATTTGTTTGTTTTTTGCTGCGTGCACGTTCGAGAAAGTACGACCAAAAAAACACACACGCACGGACACGCATCCAATGTAACCACGGGCTTAGGGTTTCCTATACCTATATAGCTCAGATTTTGAATAAAGAGCAATTTTTCAGTAAAATGGCAAGTTTCTAGTGACAGTAGCTATTTTGAAAATCAAAATTAGTTTATGGACTTTATTTAAATTTATAGCAATTTATTTTTGTTTAATTTGCTTACAGTAGTTTTTTAAATAATATTTATTAAATATGTATTTATTATTCTATCAAGAAAAACGAAGAAGTGGTTCTTTCATTTATTTTACGTTCACTTGTAGATAGGTACCTATATGGATTTTCTTAAAAGAGCCAATTACGGCAAATTAATTTTCTAACGACAGGTTTCTGCTTACTAGGTTTTTATAAACCACACTACCCTAGTTCTGCAAGATAGAAAAGTATTTTTTCAAGGAAAGCTTATCAGGAAGATTCCTATTTGGATATCTTTGAGCATAAGCCCTTGAGGAAGAGAAGCTATTTTCCTCACAAAATGAAATCACTGGTAACATATCCATTCGTTCCACCAGCAGATACTGCTTTATTTTTCTTGATAAAATAATGAAGACTTACTTATTAAACTACTGTAGCTAAATTTAAGTAAACTGTTATAAATCTAAATAATAATGTCCATAAACTAATGTCGATTTTGAAAAGAGTTACTAACTTAACTAGAAAATTGCCATGGCGACACCAGCCATCTTGATTGCCATTTTATTGAAAAATTGCTTTTTATTCAAAATCTGAGCTAGATAGGTATAGGAAACCCTAATTCAGTTTAAAAGAGCTTTTGAATCTGCTTCGATTTATTTTAAAAAATACAGGGTGTTGTATTTGAAATAACGAAGTTTTTATGTAAAATAAATATTTAAAATAGACCAGCAATTTTTGGTACCCCTGTACACATTAAACGAAGCAATCAAATTTTTAGTAAAGTTTATTTCTCTAGCATAAAAGTCAGCGCAGGAATTAGTTCTGAAGGGCAATGTACAGAGTGTTAGTAATCTATTCTAATGTAGCATGCATTTTTAAATATCCTTAAATATCTCAAAAAACAAAGATTTCAAACATATTAAACCCTTATAATAAATACCTTTTTTTGGGTCCAAGAATCCAAAAATAAAATAAAATACCGGGTGTTCCATAAGAAAAAATATAACTTTGGTATGGATCTTAGTTCTGAAACACCCTGTACATTCAAAATAATTTTAAATTGTGCACATTCCCTCCTCACATATACCCATAAAATATTTTGTTTCTACATCTTTCCGTTTTCGTATAATCAACCGAGGCGAATGAGGTGCGCCACCCTGTATAATGTGAGTTACTGTCAACTCAAAATCACAGACTATACACATTGGAGGTATTTCTCTGTTAAACAGATATGCATGGGTCACCGCATTATGCCCAATACGAAGACGATGCACTCTGGATTCATCCGCTCGTCCTAGTGCAAGACGTAAGGATGGGGTTGACGGATCCTGTTTTGTTGCGCATTTTAAGCTTTGAAGGTTTACCTGTCCACATTTATATTAATTTTATAACAAACAGTGTGTGTGAAATTAAGAGATCTTTTTTCTGGACTTGTAATAATGTATTTATTAATTAAATGTTTTGTAGCAGATTTACTTAAAAAAGAATTATTATAAAAAAAACAAATTGTTACCCCTGCGTACAGCTACTTGTATTGTTCAAAGAGCTGGGTTGTATTCGTTTATATTTGACTGAGAAAGACTAATGAAATATACTAAAACTAAATACCGGGTGCGTCTCAAAATTGGTTCACACCTATAACTTTTTTATTTTCTCAGATAAAAATGGAGACTTGCTATGTTACATAAATTAGATTGATTGACGTATTCAGTTGTTTTTGGTCACTTCCTGTTTCACCGGAAATGACTACAACTATTGATTTTTAAATGACACCCTTGGTATTTTTTTTACTTTATTCATGTAAATAACATCTCTGAACAGAATGAAAGATTATATATCAAATTTTGATATTACGCATATGGTTAATTTCAAATTGTACCATTTTAAGAAATTGAGATATGATTAAAAATACGATTTGGGTATCTTTTAATCAGCCAGAACAAGACACGAAAAACATTAGATGATCAAATCTATTTTTCCAAGGCTATGCTAAAAACACTAACTTTTATTATAATTAGGTATTATATTATTATAATTTTTATATTAAAATAGATTTAAAATAAGTTTTTTTTAAAAAAGATGCCCAAACCCTATTTTTAATCATATCTCAATTTTTTGAAACGGAACAAGGATAGCTCTTTAGAATATTTGGAAAAATCATTTTTTTACGAATAATTTGGTACCACACACTTGGTATTTCGAGTCAAATTGTCGTAATGAACCGCATGATACAATTTGAAATAAACCATATGCAAAAATGTCAAAAGTTGACGTATGATATGTCATTCTATTCAGAGTGTCATTTTCTATCGAATAAAATAAAAAATACCGAATGTGTTATTTAAAAATAAGAAGTTGTAGTCATTTCCGGTGAAACAGAAAGTGATCAAAAACAATTGAATACGCCAATAAATACTAATTTATGTGACATACTAATATACCAAATCTTGTTTTTTTATCTGAAAAAATAAAAAAGTTGTAGGGGTGAGCCACTTTTGAGACGCACCCGGTATAGTATCATCCAAGTGCAGTATAGTATTTTATTTATATATATTATATTGTATATTTTTAAAAATAAATCAGAAATTTCTCACAAAATAATCATTTTAATATAAAACGTTCTTTTAAAGAAGACAAGGAAGATGTTTTTACTAAAAATCCTTTTATAAGTACCTACATTCCGCCAACCTTGTACGATTCAAATTAATATAATTTAAATCCCGTCTCAAATTCCTCATCCTTGTGACAATAGTAAGCCAGTGCTCCAGAGAAAGACGACACGTAGGCCATCTGACGGATGTAGAACAACACCACGCTAAACGTATAAATGAATTTATAATACACCATTGTCAAATATATTTCGAATTGAATCAGATTTAATCTGCGTGTAATGCCGTCAAATACTAGTTATTCAAAAGGTTTTGCCCAAGATAAAGCATTTAATATTATTTTGAATTGATTATATAAGGTCAGGGGTGACAATTTATCGGATTCTATAAGAGAACTGGGAAATAATTAAATTTCATGGACATGTCAAGGATTTTTATGTTTTAACATAATCAGTGTAATAAATATAATATCTATACGTTTGTAAAGAATTTATTTCTTGAAATTGTGTATTGATTTAAATGCTTTATGTTGGTTATTAAGATTTAATTATAAGCTAAGACACTAAGTTTATATTATGAACATTTTAAAAATGCTCTATAGTCAAACCTAAAGTAGGTAAGAGGGTAGCCAAAAAAAGTGTGAGTGCATCAGGATAATTTTTTAGAGGAAACACCCTGTATATTATTGCATTTTTGTCTTCCTTTCACACTTACATAATCCTAAACTTTTCATAATCCTAAGATATGAGTTAATATATTTAGATAGTTTCAGAAATATTAATAAATAAATAAAAAAATATATTTTTTTCGGCCTTCCTTAAACAAAAAAAATAAATAAAAAATACAAGAACTGTCCTGAAATCAAAAGTATACTAATGTATTTACTTTAGATAGTCTATAGTTACTTCGATCTATATATGATAATTGTAAATCATACATATTATGTTCAAAATTCTACGCTAACCTTTATAAAATAAATAAATAAATGCCTTTATTGTCAAAAAATTTTACAATTTGGAGACAAAGGTAAAGTAAACAAACAAAGTAAACAAACAAACAAAAGAGTGTACAAAACATTATACAAATTACATTGTCAATCTTATTGTTTAAAATAAACATTTATAAATGTTTACAACGTCAAAGAACAATATAAATAACTTTTCTTTTTTAATATCAAAAAAATATAATGTATAGGAAGTTCCATTTAAAAAAACAAAGAAATATTGTATATTTTAGAAAGTTTGGCGTAGAATTTTGAACACCCCGTATGATTAAGATTACGATATTTATAGCAAAGTATGGACCATCTAAAGTAAATACCTGATGTAGCTTTGATTTCAAGGCAGTTTTTGTATTTTTAATAATTTTTTGAAAGAAGGTTGAAAAATATATATTTTTTATTAATTTATTAATATCTCTGAAATTATCGAAATATATTTACTCATATCATTTTTCTTAGGATATCTTAGGGAAAAAATCATCCTGATGTACTCGCACTTTTTGAATCACCTTATAGAAGTTAAAATATTTTCCTGAAACCACATACATACTCAACATACTCATACATACTTTAGGTTTGCACTTAAACAAAATTCCCAAGCTTTTTATTGTAGGAGCTACAGATACCCGTCACACTATTGCCGGACCCTATATATGTTTTTAAATTTTGGGGATACCAAGCAATCAATGTAATAAACTTTATTTATAGATATATTTCCATAATTTTATGTTCTATGATTGACACATATTAAATATTCTAGGGAACACAAAATTACGTACTAATCACTCTAGCTGTCTACGTCTTGGGGTAAGGAGTAGAGACACCGTTTACCGCAAGAGCTTGTCACGAACAATACTAAACATAGACCTGTCTGCAAATGTTTGTAAATGAAAGGATATGCCACAGACAGAGCTGTATAATGAAATAACAGCTCTCGCTTATGCTTATGTGCTAGCTAGTATATTTTTACCAGATAGAAATTAATGAAAATGACACGACGCGACGACTTCGTCTTTAAAATAATTTTTTTTAATATATACGACTCATTTCAATAGGAAGTAGAATGGTTTATGAGAAAAACATTGCTAGATAATAATTATAATTTAAATGGGTGGTGCCTTTTATACGATGCAGTGGCGATAAGGAGAACGGGATTTGTATGGAAATTAGATTTTGTAAGTACGTGTGAGTTAGTTTAGAGCATTTTTTAAAAATATAGAGGGGTGTCCCCAAAAAATGTCCATGTTTTTCCATTAGAAAAAGCACATCAAACTAAAAGAATTTCGGACCTCTATTTAGTCTTTATTTATTTTTTATTAGATTAACACAACGTTGCGGTCAGAATGACAATGAAAGTTCAAAATTCTTTTAGTTTCACACTATAATATTAATTGATTTTCGAATTCTAGGAAAAAAATAAAGGTGAGTTTTATAAGAGAATTATAAGACAAGGTTACAAAATGTAAGGTTTTTAACATATTTAACAAATTTTAAAAATGAATAAAACATTTTAAATTTCAATAAAAGCTACCTAAATTGGAATTTACCCGGCATAGCCTAATATGTAGATAAAATAACTATTGCACTTTAAATCAAATGAAAACGTGACCCAAAAAGTTATGCAGGGTGAGCCAAAATTAATATTGAACATTGGCCACCTTTAAATGCAATAGGGAATTCATGTCTTTTTTTTCAAAATAAATTAAGGTTGCCAACCCCTCAAAGAAAGATTTTCCTAGATAATTTCAGTTTTATGATTTAGGCTCAGTAGATATTTATTATTTTATGGTGGTGTGATATACCTGACGATACTTCAACATAGCTGTCTAATTAGTTCGACCTTATCAACTATATTATCATCTTGTGTCCGAAATCGAAAAAAAATCAGAGATAATTGATATGATTCTATTGCTATGCTTAAATGATCCCGATTTATCTAGTCTGGCCTTTTTTTTGGGAATATGTTAAATGCGGCTTTTACAGCACTCGACCAACTATTTTAGACAACATGATATTAATTATTGGGGTTGCTTTTCTAAGAAGAACTCGATATATGCCTCTTAATATGAAAATATCTTTTGAAAAGAGAATAATTTTATGTAGTAAACACGGGAGGGCACCTTTTGTGTATCTGGTTTTATCTAGCTAATTTTTGTTTTATAATTATACGTTTATATCTAGTTTTAATTCTGTAATAATCAAAATGTCTCAAGAGGAAGATATAATAGAGTTAGAGGACGTCCATTGCACCATACAGAAACTTAAAAAAGGAAAAGCGGCGGGACATGACGGCATCACCGCAGAAATGCTGAAAAACATGGGAGAAAAGGGAGAAGAAATACTAACAAAGATTTGTACTTTAGCGTGGAACGAAAGAAAAATCCCAAATGATTGGAAAATAAGGGTCATCTTACCAATGTTTAAAAAGGGTAACAAAAGGGATTGTAATAATTATGGAGGAATCACACTTCTTAGCATTGCCTCTAAAGTTTATGAGCGAATACTGAAAGCAACTCGTAAATCAAATTGACAACCAACTTGAGGAATCGCAGAGTGGATTTAGGAAGGGCCGTAGTATACACGATCATATATTTACAATTAAACAAATAACGGAAAAAAATAGAAATACAAATGCCCAAGTTTACCAAGCCTTTCTTGATCTTGAAAAAGCCTTTGACAGACTTCCAAGATCTGAAGTTCAGAAAACCATAATAAATAAAAACATTGACCAAAACTTAAGAAGAGCAATAATGAGTTTTTATTCCGACACTAGAAGCTATGTAAGGACCGATAATATGCATTCAGAAGAGTTTTCAATTCGTGAAGGTGTTCGACAGGGAGGTGTCCTAAGCCCAATTTTATTCAATTTAGTTATTGAGAGACATCTAAACTTCTTGTAGGGTACCAAACTATGCAGCCTGTGTGGATCAATGAATGCGCTTTCGCTGACGACATCGTTATATTTGCTAGGAACGAAACAGAACTTAAAAGAAATCTCAATACATGGAACAACAAATTATCTTCCAAAAACCTTAAAATAAATGAGAACAAAACAAAAATAATGATTAGCGGAAAGAGTGAAGAAATGGTTAACATAGAAATAAATGATCAAATAATAGAGCAGGTAAATTCTTTCAAATATCTGGGAGTCCAAATAGAAAGCCAGGGACATCAAAACCAAGAGATAACTGCAAGAGTCCAAAGCGCTGCAAATCTATACCATAGCATAAAGAACACATTTCTAGGTAAAAAAGAGGTATCATTGAAGACCAAAATCAGCGTGTTCTCCTGTGAGACCAAAATCAGCTCATTCAGTATTCGTACCAATATTAACATTCGGTAGTGAGAGTTGGGTTCTCACAAAGAGACAAAAAGCTTAATACAAGCAGTAGAAATTAAATATCTACGAAAAGTGCTAGGGGTTACGAGGATGAATAAACTACGCAATTCCCATATTAGAGAGCAGCTGAAAGTCCAGCCAGTACTAACAACTATCGAAAACTGCCAGTTGGGGTGGTACGGACATTTGAAAAGACTCAACAAAGAGAGACCAGTAAGAAGAGTATGGGAGGCAAAAAGGCAAGAAAAAAGGAAAAAGGGTAGACCTGCAACTACTTGGGATCAAAATGTTGCAAAATTACTTAAAACTAGAGGGATCGGCTGCGCCGAAGCAGCAAGCATGGCCCTGGACAAGAAGAAGTGGCAAAATTTTATTTATGGAAAGTAGCTACTAGAAGCCTACACCTTCGGGTAGAAGGCCTTCGATTATATATATAATTAAAATGTGTTTTAAGCGTGTATCTTTTTATTACCGTTGAATATTTTACTCTACATTCTTTAATTGTTTAAAAAAAATCCAATAACAAAATAATCTATGTGATTACTTTTTTCTCTCTAAATTTTGTGATGACTTTTCATCCACTTTGACATTAGATCAGAAAGTATTTGGAAGGACGAAATAAAAAGAAAACCTCTATACCCTGTAGGTATCTCCGAAGCGATGTATTTTAGGACGTAAATTTATACGAACTTTTTAACTTATCTTTATTTGCAGAATATTTGCAGCCGAAGTTTTCCGAATACAATTCGTACCGCCTTGTATATTATATATTTATGTTTCAACCCTAGAATATATCAGCAAATGGAAAACAAATCCACATTTTCAATTAGAAATGTCGATGTCATTTAACTTTCAAACGTCAATTAGTAAATTAACCGGGAAGGCACTTTAAAGATATTTATGCAAATTGACCACTCAGCCCGATAAACTAAACGACGCCATTTTCAACGTGGGATGAGTTTGCATTTCAGCCAAAATTTACATGGAAAATAAATTTAAACTAAGAAGAACTATTTAACAAAGTAATTACCAAACTTAATCTAAATACATTTTACAGACATCCTAATGTAGCTTCTTGAGTTCGTATTTATTTCGTTTGCTCCCATTTCAAAGGTAATTTAATCCAAACTATCTCTGACAACAAACTAACATCCGCGCTAATGAAAAGGTAAGCTTGGAATCAAGTGACAAAAACATTTGCAAGCTCGACGGCTCTCCGCAATTCCTGTGTATACCTGAAACGTGTACAGACTGTGAATTGGTAACTTTGCAAGGTTTAAAATCTTGTTAAGATAGGATTATTATTTTAATTATACCGACTCACTTTGTCATTGTGAGATGCTGTTGTTTGTGGTTAGATTTGTCGAATTTCATTCGACAATTTAATTTCGGCTGTTTCAACGCTTGCATGAAAAAAAAGTAACTAAGACAATAAGAGTGAAATAATTTTATCTCTGTAAAATTTATATTTCTTAATTAAATGTATATGTCACAGTGAAAGTAGGAAATTTAGTAAATGTTAACGCAAATGTTAAGAAATTCTACCAATTGGACTTTAACTCGTAAATGTTAGGAGTCACCAGGAAGAGTAATATTTACTAAAAGTTGTCAGTAAAAATCATTCTCGTGTGCAACAGGAAGTTGGAACAAATAAAAATTTTAAGAACATTGAATCATCTTCATATTTAAGTTGATCCACTAAGCTGAAAATTAGGAGAAACGGTAGAAAAATAGAACCATCAAAATTAAAATATTTGTGTTTATAATTAATCTCAAAAAGAATGAAGCTTCTAGCTACTACCGGGTAACTAACTATCAACCGCCATAAATTTACAAGAATGAAATTTGATTGTTTTGATTCTAGCCCTTTCTATAGTCTTTTCGCTTTTTTAAATTTTAATACGAATTTGATTGCTTTGAATGTCTTCATTTAAATGAATGTGAATGTTGCACGTCAAATTCGACACAAAAAAGATGTGTAATTCCTTAGATATGTCTGAAAAACCCGATATCGCAGTTTAAATTTTAGTGAGAAAAGGATTATTTCATATTTTATTCGGAATAATAAATTAAATTATTTTGAAAAATAAAAATTTGGTACGCTACACACTGTTGCGCTCAATGAACATAATTCAAAAATGCATGTATTTATTTTTGGGTTTGTAAATACACCTATCTTTAGAGGAATGTCTGCTGATAATAAAAATAGAATGTTCTTTTTTTATTGTTTACGAATTCCAAAGAAACAGAGATAAAGAAAACGAAAAATAATTTTGTGCGTTAATTGAAAGATTAGTGTAAAATTTATTCTATAAGAGGCACTTTGTCATTTTAAGTTTTTTATTATTTTTTAACATTAAGGAGACTATGGATATTAATTTAGAATGTAAGCAGTCAGTTACGTTATTTGCCTTTAGTACTTATTTAATTAAAAAAAAAAATCAACTTTGACTTAGAATTACAAAAAAATATATCAATATAGTCCGAAGAAATTTTGAAAATAAAATCTTTAAACAATTTAGTTTAAAATGATAACAATCATTTTTTGCGGAGATTTGCAGAATTTGCTATTTTTCTATTTTTAGAACAATCCTCTGCTATTCCCAACAGCATGTTATACGAAAAATGGGTAACTTGTAAAAAAAATAACTTGTAATAAAAAATATAATATAATATATAATATATATATAAATATAGTAATATAAAATATAACTTGTAAAATAATAACTCAGTTTATAATCATCTGCTGATGATGCTAACATGGTTAGCTAAACGCGCGTCCAGTGTAAAAGTAAAAGTGTTTTGGTGTATTGTGGTGATTTAGTGTTTTTATTTTGCAGTGTAACACCAAAGGTTCCAACCCTCAACTGTAATATTGTAGAATTAAAATAATATACATCATGTTTTGCGCATTTTTGCGATTTTTGTTAATTTTCTATTTTTAAAGAAATCCTCTGCTATTTTCAATTTAGGATTTTATACCAAAAATGCCAAATATTTATTTTTAAATTTATAATATATTTTTTTAAGTTTCTAGCACATTTTCAAAAATACGTCAAATGTATTAAAACCATAGCAAATTCTTTAACCCTCTAAGTGGGGGTATCATCCCCCAATTTATTTCCATTGGAAATAGGGGCCAAGTAATATTTTATTAAGAGGACTTTAATTTATCTATATAATGCTGGTTATTTTTTGAAAATTAATCAACCCCTTAGGAAAATAGTGGGGTTTGAAATTGGGGGATGATACCCCCACTTGAATGTTGAAGATTTCTCTATGGATTTTACCCTAAAATAACGTATTTTTAAAATTTGTTTAAAAAACCTTCCAAATTTCTTGATATAATTTATTTTGCATTTTTTTCCTTATTATTGATATTTCAAACCTCCATATTTTCAATAGGGGCTTATCGATCTTGGAAAACTATACACCAATATTTAGGTAAATAAAAGACCTTTTCAATAAGGTATAAATTGGCCCCTCTTTCCATGTGAAAAATTTTGGGGGATGACACCTTCGCATAGGGGATGACAATTTTGCAATCATTTTTGGAGCAAAAGTTGGCTCTCTTATAAACAAAATAAATAAAAATAGTCGCAATAATTAATATTAGTTTGTTTTCAAAATATGAATTTTGACCCAATTCCCCTATAAGGTGCAACACTGTGCGCCATGCCACCGTGTAGTTAATTGGTGGGACTACTCGATAGTGAACTTTCTTTAAAAATCCTATAAGCGGGTCAAAAGATATGATATTACTAAAAGTAGCACAGATTATACCCTGACTTGTTTTGTATGTTCATCAGTGTATTATTATTTTAATAATTATACCGACTCACTTTGTCATTGTGAGATATTGTTTGTGGTTAGGTTTGTCGAGTTTCATGGCTGGTTCAACGTTTGAATGAAAAAATGTTATTAAGATAACAAAATCGAAAAATGTACGTATTGCTGAAAAAGTTATTTTTCTTAATTGGTTGTGTGAGTGTTTGAGTGTGCGTGTCTGAACTGGTGTACACTGATGTATACGGTTGCGAGTTGTTGAGGGCTGAGCCGTTTAATATTTTCCTTCTTTTTTATACAGTTCCCTCACTATTTCTTTTTTGTTCATATTGTTACTACGGCTAAGGGTATTGCGGCGGGTTACTGTTGGCTACCTCCGCGGCTGTTCTGGACGAAGCCAGCTGTTCTGGACGAAGCCTGGTGTATGCTGTTGCGAGTTGTTGAGGGCTGAGCCGTTTAATATTTTCCTTCTTTTTTAATATAATGGTATATATTATTGTGGTGTTTTTGAATAGTGACTCACCCCCATGAATTTTTTATTTTTTTTTAGATACAAAAACGAGATTTTGTTTCCTAGTATAGGATACATAGGGATTCATTTACGTATTCAGTTATTTTCTGTCTCTTCCTGTTTTATTAAAACAGGAAAAATATGAGCGTCTAATGTTTTTAGTGTCTTGTCCTGCCCGGTTAAAAGATGCTCAAATCGTATTTTTAATCATATCTCAATTTTTTGAAATGGAACAACGGTGGCTCATTAGCATATTGGGAAAAAGCATTTTTTACGAATAATTTTGTACCACACACCTGGTATTTCGAGTCAAATTTTCCTTATTAACTGCCGGATATAATTTCAAATAAACTTTATGTGAAAATGTCAAAAGTTTTAAAAATCAAAAGTTTTAGTCATTTACGGTGAAACAGGAAGTAACGGAAAACAACTGAATACGTCAATCAATCCTAATTTATATATTTTTGTGTTTTATTAACATACCAAATTTCGTTTATTTAACTAATCAAATTTCGTTTATTTAACTTAACTTAAATTTATAGGGCTAAGCCATTTTTGAGACGCACCCGTTTGTAATAAATTGTATTCTTAAATAGTGACTGTACCTTTATTGGGGGTTCATTTCTTGAAGTTGCGTATTTCGTCACTGATACATAAATCTGAAAAATAAAAAAAATATATGTTATTATATTTAAAATGATACGGCGTAGAATACAAACAGAAACCAGCTTGTTGGTTTTTTATTCGTAAAACAAATTTGACTATCCAACAGAAAATTCTTAACCGTTTCAGGGAAAATCAATCTCAAAAAAAGAAGAACTACGAAAAACGATTAACAATATCTAAATTACAGAAACAGTATACTGATATTTGGACAATCTAGTCTCAAAATTTTTAAATTACGTATATATTATTATTTATTATTAAATAAAATCTTTTTTTTAATTTTTTTTAATTTAAACTAGTATATTTATATTTATACTGTTTATAAAAAAGTACTTTAAAAATTATTGTTACAATTTTAAAACTTACTTTAGAGTTTGTTAAATTGCTTAATGTCTTAGGAGATTCTTCGAAACACCAGACAAAGCTTTTAGGTAATAGAAGCAGGGAACTTGTTTCAATTTGCATTACAAATCTGAGCAAGTGTCTACGGTATACCAGTGTGCTGAAGTAGTTTGAGTCAATCAATTTACAATGCTATTTGTGTGGTATGAAACACATTTTAACTATGTTTCTTCTCAAGCTTTTGGATATTTCGGATAGTTTAACAAAATGGTTTATTTATTGATATTTATATTTTTTGATGTTATATACAGGGCGGTCCGAACTGTATTCCGGAAACTTCGGCAGCATATTCTGCAGATAAAAATAAGTAAAAAAGTTCGTAAAAATGTCCTAAAATGCTTAGTTTCGGAGATACAAGTTGTAGAAGTTTCATTTGTATTTTCATTTTTTCCAAATAATTTCTAAAATAACGTCAATATTTGGATGAAAATTGGTGTCTAGGAGTTTTTTGACATGAGAAATTTGATTTTGATGTCAATATGACTTCTACTTATAGAGGGCGCCACCTACATATTTTTTAATTGGTTTGAAGACTAATAAATTTTCGTCCGTACCTGTATAAAATTACTGGGTGAAAAAATATACATTTACGGTGTTTTTTATGTAAAAAAGATCTCTTGGTAAAAATCGCTACGAGTAATGGTTCTCGATATATTTTGAATCGAAATTATCAATACCTGTCGTCATTGACATAAATTAAACATGGTTGACTAAATGATTATTAAACTGAAATCATAAATTTGAAATGTTTTTGTGTCAAAAGTTCAACAGAAACTTTTTTATCATCATTTTTTCAAAGAAAAATTTATGATTAATATAAAAAATAAAAAGTTCCTAAATTTACTATTTCAGTTAAATAACTGTCTACTCAACATGTTTATTTTTTGGCAATAATGACACGTATTGACTATTTCCATTCTAAATATTTCGAGAACGGTTACTCGTAGCCATTTTTACGAAGAGATATTTTTTATGTAAAAAATCACGCAAATGTATATTTTTACAGTCAGACGTTTTATACAGGTACGGACAAAAAGTTATTAGTCTTAAAATCAGTTAAAACACATGTAGGTGGCGCCTCCTGCAAATTAGAGTTATATTGACATCAAAATCAAATTTCTTATATCAAAAAACTCTCCCAGATACCAATTTTCATCTAAATATTGACGTTGCTTCAGGAATTATTTTGAAAAAATCGAAATAAAATGACACTTCTCCACCCTGTATCTACGAAACTAAGCATTTTTGGACATACATTTATACGAACTTTTTACTTATTTTTATCTGCAGAATATGCTGCCGAAGCTTCCGGAATACAGTTAGGACCACCCTGTATAAAACTAGCGTGTACCCACGACTTCGTTCGCGTCGAATTAATCATTTGTAATGGTGATGAGAAGGTAAAGCAGGAATTTCCATTAAAATACAAACTGGATAAAATTTTCTCACATTTATGTCAGCATGGGAAAAAACAATATGGCGATATTATTATATAACTTGGTAATATTTGAGGATTCATCTCGTTGGAATCTGACTTTGGAAAAATCCGTTTGCCAAAAATAAGCTTTTTACGTCAAGCAGTTTAAGCAGAATCGTGGTTAATCAATTACCCAACTTTTTGGAACACCCTGAATGATTTTTTAAAAAATTTCAGAATATGTAAAAAAACGAAATAAATTATGCGTGTCCAAGCGTTTTCCCGAAAGATTAACTGTTTTTTAAATAACAAATATTGTAATATTTGAGGGGCGTTTTTACTCTCTTGGAATCTGAGATTCGAGAAACCCCTCCTTATCGAACCTCTACACCCCACAATCAATCCTTTTGCCAAAAATCAGCTTTAAACGTGGAGCAATTTAAGCTGAATCGTGATTACTCAATGGTCATATTTTATGAAACACCCTGTATAAATTTATAAAAAAATTTAAAATATATAAAACAACAAAATAAAGTATACGTGTTTGAGTTTTTCCGAAAAACCGGTTTTTAAATAAAAAATATTCTAATATTTGAGGGGTGGTTTCACCCACTTAGAATTCGAGTTTCGAGAAATCCCTTCTTATCGAACCTCTACACCCTAAAGTCAATCCGTTTTCCAAAAATCAGTTTTTTACGCCAAGCGCCTTAAGCAGGATCGTGATTAATCAATGACCAGATTTTTCGAAATACCCTGTATACATTTCTAAAAAATCTTAAAATATGTAAAAAACAAAATAAAATATACGTGTTTAAGCGTTTTTTTCGGAAACTTGCCCGTTTTTTAAATAAAAAATATTGTAATATTTGAAGTGTGGTTTCACCCCCTTGGAACTGGAATTTTGAAAAATCCCTTCTTATTCAAAATAATCTCAAATCTTTTATAAAAATAAATTATTTGATTTTTTCAGATATTTTTAGAAATTTCATGAAATAAACCCTCCACAAAATGTATAGAAAGTAATTATGAGTTTTAATTACTGTATATCAGTAGCAGAGCTAAAAATAGATTGTATTAAATTATTTTAGCAAAGTTTAGATAAAATTATTATAATATTAAAGAAAAACAGAGAACATATTAAGGGAGGTACGTATTTTAACGTTTATTAAAATATATTGTAGAGAATTATTAATAGAAGCATAATTTTAAATTTCAATTTTAAAATATCACACACTAATTGAAATATCTAAAATTATATTTTATTTCTATAATATATATTTTTAATTTAGTTTAATTAAATGAAATAAATAACGAATCTAATGAAGACGCAATTAAAAATGAAAAAAAAGTAATTAAACTTTAAAAACATTCATATTTATAATTATGAGCATAAATATGGAAGCCTTTATACAGAAAACTAATCCATATTTTTTTTTTATTTTAATGATGAAAAAAATAACGCAAGTCAGCTATATGACATGAAAACGCTTTTTTAAGCTGTTAAATTATAAGGATATAACAGGGTGAGTCAACGACAGAGTAAAGTCAATTATATCATTTGTGTAATTGAGGTTTACAAAAAATATTAAATATAAAAGTTATAGGGAAGATTAAGATACATATTTTAAAATTATTATAGAGTATACAGGGTGTTATACAGGGTGTCCCAGAAATAAATGCGAATGTTTTAACTGGTTGTATAGTTCAACCCCAGAAACACGCCTATGAGTTTTTTTTTCGCGAAAACAAAAATGAAAATTCGGAATTTTTTGAAATTTTTTTTGGAATTTT
The DNA here is from genome assembly GCF_002938485.1 of Sitophilus oryzae. Classification (NCBI taxonomy): domain Eukaryota; kingdom Metazoa; phylum Arthropoda; class Insecta; order Coleoptera; family Curculionidae; genus Sitophilus; species Sitophilus oryzae. The sequence goes on from NW_022147488.1 coordinate 1,421,677, forward strand.
TTTTATTTTTTAGCCAAAAAACATAATTTCTTGATAATATGGAAAACATAGGTAGTATATTAAATGTACAAGAAAAGAAATCCAGAAATGATCCAGTGGTTCTCAAAATTTTAGCAAAAAAATTTTTCTTTTGTTAAATAATTGGAAATTTTCAAAGTAAAATAACTCCGTTATTTTAGACTAATTCGAAAAATGATAAAGAGAAAATATGTTTTTTTTATCAAGATCTACAACCTCTTAAAATACTTGCACTTATTTCTGGGACACCCTGTAGAATAAAAAGGGTGATGAATTTAACATAATATGTTTTTTTAAAGGCAACTATTTTTTATTTTATTTTCAGATTCTGCGTAAAATTTAATAACTTTTTAATATAATATAATGTTATATACCTAAAATTAATAGTTTTTGTAATATTTAAATTTGTTTAAACAAATGTTAGATTGCAGTGTAGTAAAAAATTGTCAGTGATGATGATTCAGATTAAAAATTGTCAGTGAGTATTTATGTATTTAAACTACTTAAAATAAAGAAATTTCAAATTTTTTAAATGGTACACTGTATATATTATCATTTTTTCTGATAGATTTTACAAAACTCTTCAACTTTTATTAGTATGTTATATCTAATTTTAATAGTTTGCGATTTATTCCATTTTTTTTCTATTTTTATCGATATTCTTAATACAATTACGCCATAACATCATAGTTACCATGACAAAAAGTAATAATTATCAAAATTTTATATATCAGTTAAGAACAAAACTTGAATGTTAGTTTAACTTTACTTAATGTGAACAAATCTATAATATATTTTCTTTGTTAGGCAAATTTTTATTACTGTAAACACAACTTCTGACAAGCAGCGTCCGTTTAGGTTTAACGCAGAAGTGTTTACAAAAAATAACTATTTTATTTTGTAGATTTTTTTGCAGTGCAGTGGCGAAAAACCCATAAGGATTTTTTTGGATAAACAAATCTAAATATTACAAAAACTATTAATTTTAGGTATATAACATTATATATGAAAAAGTAATGAAATTTTACACAAAATCTAAAATTAAAATAAAAAATAGGGTGTTTTGTAAACTGTACATTATTATCAACTTAATTTATCATACATAATATGATAAATTAAGTTGGGGGTTTTAATATTGTGCCCACACTAATTGCTGCAAAATTAATCAGCAATGAATATTGTCAAGACTTAAATATAGGCCAACTTGGGTTTACATCAAATTGGGAAAAATCATGTTCCATTAACGTAATTGTTATTCTGTTTTAGATATTAGAGATATGAATAAAATATAGTACTTACTCTTTAATCCTTCATGAATCTACCACAATCAACACTAAGAAGTCGGAGGAAGAAATGAGTTGCTGTCTGGAAGCACGTACCAACCACACCAGTGAGATGAAACTTTCCAGCATCACAAGCTCTGTTCAGTTGAGTAAATGTTAAACACGCCGCTCGCCTTTTTGCCTCGAATTCTAATGGATTGGAGATGTATGGAATTTTTGGATACGGATATGAAAGCAATAACCAGCCTGGAGAAAAAACTAATTTGGTTGGTTGAAGTAACAAGCCACGTACTGAACCCATAATACCGCAGAGAAGCCAGAAAACCAAGAAATATTAACAAGTAAATTTTGTTTGGCTCGAATGAAAACAGTACACTAATGAAGTAAAGAAAAAATAATTGTCCAGTATTCCGCTGATCCCAGCAATTTCAAAAGGCCGTCGCCCGTTTGACATTGAAACCAAGCGCACGGACGAACAGAAGTATACAATGAATAAGAAGGCAACCAGTCAAACAAAGGCAAAGGCGGTGCTGGCGTGTGCATTACTTAACTGATATGAGCTAGGATTAAAGCTTGAAGCTTATGGTATTGTTGAAACGGACGCAACGCACCAGGATGCCAGGAGACATATTTTCAGTACGAGTGGTATCGCGTAGGACCTTTTGTTTGTACGGGATTAAAGAGTAAATGATAAAAATATATATATATTTTTTTTGATTTTGATGAGTCGCAAGAAAATCTTAATTAAGCTTAATAGCACATGATTTTTTTTATCGCTGGGGACCAGCTCTCCAAGCCCGGGGGATATGTCAAGACTTAAATATAGGCCAACTTGGGTTTACATCAAATTGGGAAAAATCATGTAAAATATAATTCTAGTAAACCAATTTGATGTGGATTCAAGGGAATCGTTCGCGTATACGTCGACCTGAATATGTTCTTATAATAAACATTGTTAATTAAACAATTAAAATCAGGTCGATGTAAGCGTGATGTTTCAGGGCTAGCTCGTACTAAATATCGGTGCTGGAAATATACAAAGGAGATTTTTGAGCACGTACCCGCCGATAATTGGGACGAGCGGAAAAATATAAAATGGTGTGCTGAAGACAGGAGGAGGTAGTTAGTTAGTCCATCGATGTGAGTCGTATTATACAGTCAGTAATTCGCGTTATCAGTCCGTTAGTAGAAGACAGCGCAGACTGAAGATGTTCCTGTAAGTACTTAGTTAACTAAACCATTAAGTCTTGGCACTCCCCAAAATTGTATTATACTGTGAACTATATGTTAAATAAATGTGTATTTTATTCAATGGTTGTTTTGATTGAGAGAGAGAACCTGGTATAGCGACCCTAGCAAACAACCCGCAGCTAGGTCGCGACAAAATCAACAACTATTATTATTGGCAGGCTTAATTTTAAATTATTTTTAGTTAAAAAGTATGATGTTAAATTTTCTTTAGAAGTGTATTAGTGAAGGAATTGATGAAATTCAACTTAAAACTACAATGAATAGGCAAACAAGGAAGAGGTCCAAGACTAAGTTTGTACATTATGCAAATTCCTTTGAGAATTCCCCTAACAATATCTGACATTAATCCGCTAGACTGATTTTAATTAGTAAGTTGTGCTGTCCCCATTGTGTCTTGTTGTGAGAGGTCTCTAGCCTGACAACAAACCTAGAAAGGCAAACAACACGGGATAATTAATTTTCGAATGGAATATATACTAAAATTGTAACGGATCTTGTGTACCATCAATACCGGATGTTTAGTCAAGCGTTTTATATGTACTTCGATGTACAGGTTCTCCCATTTTCGTGTGTTTTATAGGGTTTTTCGTTTATGAGTAGAGATACAAAGATGCGATTTTCACGTTACTGTGTTACGTTTTGTCCTAGCACACCAGATTTGTCCTAACCATCTCAGTTCCTCAAATACAAGACGAATCTGAAATTGTTGCATTTTTTGACACCCTTCGTATCTTGGTTATTTTATCGAAAAGATGAAAAATGTGCTCTTTAGAATTTCCTCACGTCGAATCCAGTGTATTAACTAATTTTTCGCTGGGAGATCTTATTTCCAAAATATCACTCTATCTCTTTTTTTGTCTGTGTTGTGTTATTTACTAGAATGTCTTTTTTGTCTACTAGTTCGTTGTACAGTACTTTAGTTTTTGCTTAATTTATTTTGAGACCTACTTTATTGCTGGGTGTATTTAGTTCCTTAATTTGTGCTTCTAGTTCTTCAGGACTATTGGAAATTAGGATGGTCACATGGTCGCATTGGTCATCAGCGAAATTTAGATGGTTAAGATATTATCCATGTATTTTCAGTCCTTTGTTGGTCCAGTCTATTTGACGGAAGATTTCTTCGAGCTTTACTGTAAACAGCTTTGAAAATACCGCGTTTCCCTGTCGTACACTTTTGTCCGTTGGAAATTCTGGGGTTGTCTTTATAATTATATACTACTTTCTTTGACTTCTGTAATCTATACTAATTATAAAATCCTTAAGTGATTGACTCACTGATTAATCACGATCCTGCTCAAACCATTCAACGTAAGAAGCCAAATTGTATGCCAAAATTGAGTGGCAACAGGTTGATTCGATAGGGTGTAGAGGTTCGATAAGAAGGGATTTTTCGAAATTCCAGTTCCAAGGGGGTGAAACCATGCACCCCTCAAATATTACAATATTTTTTATTTAAAAAACGGTCAAGTTTCCGAAGAAACGTTTATATAAAAAACACGTATATTTTATTTTGTCTTGTACATATTTTAAAATTTTTTAAAAATGTATACAGGGTGTTTCGGAAAATTTGGTCATTGATTAATCACGATCCTGCTTAAAGCGCTTCACGTAAAAAGCTGATTTTTGGAAAACGGATTGACTTTAGTGTGTAAAGGTTCGATAAGAAGGGATTTTTCGAAACTCGAATTCTAAGGGGATGAAACTACCCCTCAAATATTAGAATATTTTTTATTTAAAAACCGGTGAGTTTTTCGGAAAAACTCTTAAGCACGTATATATTTTGTTGTTTTACATATTTTAAGATTTTTTGATGAAACACTTTGTATATTATGTTTATTTTATTTTATTTGTCATGTTATGAGCTTTCTTGAGATGTGGGTATATCGCAGAATGCTGAGAATACCATGGACTGACCGTGTCTCGAATGAACGAGTTCTAAACCAAATGAACAAGGATCGAGAACTCCTCGACATAATAAAAAAGAGGAAAGCAGCCTATTTAGGCCATATCATGAGACATAGCAGGTATGAATTCCTTCAGCTCATCATCGAGGGTAAAATTGAGGGAAAGCGCTGACCCGGACGACGGCAATGCTCCTGGCTGAAGAACATCAGAGATTGGGCAGGCCTGGACTCACATACTTTGCTGAGAAGAGCGAAAAATAGAGAGGAATTTGCCATGCTTGTTGCCGATCTTCACTGAATGGACAAGGCACTTTAAGAAGAAGAATGAGCTTTCTAAAGATATCACATATTCTATGGCAAATGTAAAGCAAAGCATTACTTTACTTTTTAACATAAGTCGACCTACTTCAAAAGAGGTCTTAACTTTTAAAGATCTACTTCTTAATCTAACCGGATTATTTTGTATTGTGTTATGTTCATAAACGGCACTGAAAACGAATTTGTGCAGCTTTTAGATAACATGGCTGTCTATCTGACCATTTTTCCCACAGGAACTAGCGTGGAATAGCCAGTAACCCAAATTTGATATCCCAATAAATTATTCGGTTGTTTTGATTACCTAATTTCGAGTCTAATTTAAATCGGCCGCCTATGTTAAAAAGTTAAATAATGCATATTTTTACCTAACTTATGAAAATAAGTATTGAGTATATTATATTTTTTGAAAGCTCATAACACAAGGCAGATGAAATAAAATAATAATATACGGGGTGTTCCACTTAAATAAAAAAAATAGACCATATTTCAATAATGACAACTTCCAGCAAAAAATCTAGTTACGCTACTGAGTTCTACGTAAAAAAACTCTATGGGATTCAGTTTTCAGCTTTTCGATAAGTTATACGATAAAAATGTGACTTGAAAAATGTAAAATTTTCTAATTTGCCCTGTATTTCAGAAACTATGTGTAGCATATTTAGTTTTATAAAAAAGTAGTTAAGTAATGTACTCGAAAATAGGACACCCAGTATTATGATGGTTTTAACTAAAATGTGTTTAAAATCAACGTAGGCAAATATCTTCTAATATAAAAATGTTTCATTGTTATCCCACAATAAGTAAAATACCATGCCACAAAAAAAGGCGTTAGAGATGGTTAGTAAATGAAGATCGCTGTCAACTGGTATGTAAAATTATATGGGGAATATCATCGATCGTCATTTTCAAGTCAAGTGGGCGCCTTTTTTATTCGATCATACAGTATAATAAGAATGCTAATTTATGAGAAGACTAACCTTAAATGTTTCGGATTACCGAACAATTTCGATTAGCGAGATTCGGATTTACAAGAGTCCACTGTAGTTGATCTGTTATGGTTAAATTCTTTTTTTCCATAACAAGGGGCCGTCCTCTGCCGGAAACACTGCGACCTGTGAGGCCTATTGTGTTTGTCCCCCGTCTACGAGTATATCTGCACCCATTCTCCTATCCCTGTTCCCTGCACTAGCTTATGCAGGTCTTTGATAGGATGGTAGCATAGTTCCTCCGGTTTTAGCCTAGCTTTCCCAAATAAAAAGTGTCGCTTGCGATCCAGAGCCTCGCAATGACATATTATATTCGCCGCTGTTTCAGAATTTTTATCGCAGAGTCTGCAGCAAAGACTTCCTTGATACAGGTTGAGCTTGTTCAGGTAACACTTGACAGCTATGTGTCCTGTCAAGAGGCCTGTTGTAATCCGCAGTTTATTCCTGCTAAGCATTAGCAGTTCTTTTGCGGTTTTAGAGCTAGGTCCTTGGATAAAAGCCTTGCTGTGCTTGTGCCCCTGTCTCCAATGGACATTGTGCTTTTCCCTGATCCAGAGTTTTGGTTAAACTCTTAGATATTCTAAAAAAATATATTGGATACTTTTTATATATTTGAAGAGCATTATCCTAATATTCCGCCATGGCAGTTGTCACGTGACATAATATGTCAAATACATTTTTTATCCGCATAATTTTGTTCCGATAACTAAAACTTTTTGTTGGACATTGAATATTGTCTACAAAATTATTGAAGTGTATTAATCAGTCAGAAGGTTTTAGTAAATACATTTATCTGATGGATCAAACAACCACAATCCCCTTGAAAAAGTTATAGAATTGTTTACGTAGGTTAACCGCTATTACGGTATTGTGGTTGTGACAGAACTCATTCTCTTTCTTGCTACAAGTCCTTATCTTTTTGCTAGATTAAATCCTTTATTATATTCGGTTATGCATGTAGAAACTTGTGTTCAAAACAATGTTACTAATTTGAATTATGATATGCACAGAATACATGTACCAGTACGAATAGTATTTTATTTCTAGGAGAATATATCTACGTAGAATAAAAGGTTTTTTGTGTTTTAAGTTTTTTAGTCTGTTTTATACTAACTAATTTGCATAAAATTAATTATACGAGAAGTTGGTAAATAATTCATATTGTACGCCATATTTAAGTAGAATTATATTAGTACGTATCTTGTGTCTACTCTTTATTAATATCTACCAAATATATGCTTTCTCAGTACTATAAACTAACAAGTTATTATCGCAGCATGGAAGATTCAAAATTTTATTTTTATACTTGATATTTTATATGGGCAAATTCTTCTCGCAGTTTTATTTTTAATCAATTCAAAATAATATGTGTGGAAAAATAAACAAGAAATGTGGGTAGAGAATTAAATAAAATAGTAAGGCAGTGACAGTTAAAATATGATTACACATAAACGTATGTGTAATCATCACGAAATGTGTATCACTTACTAAAATATTTATGTAAGAAGTCCAAAAGATAATTATAAATAACATCACACATTTTCATTTGTGATGAAGTCGTATATTTCTAGCTACATTAACCAAATACAGATAATTGGACTGTTAGTTGGACTGCCGGTACTAAGAAGGTAGGCGGAGACGTCATGCGTCAGTGCGATTTTAACTTCTATTGAGAGACATATAACCTTATATTTTATTTATAATTTACGTTATTTTTTAAGTTAGTTTGTGTTATTATATAACTATGTGTTTTAAACTTCTATTATATTTCTTTTTTTTAAAACATGTGAATCATGTACTAAAAAATTATGCCGCTGTACGAAAAAATTATGTAACATTTTTTGTACGTTTTTTATTTTATGTAAAAAAATTTTAATTATAAATAACGTCACACATTTTTATATACAGGGTGGTTCGAACTGTATTCCGGAAACTTTGGCAGCATATTATGCAGATAAAAAATAAGTAAAAAAGTTTCTATAAATGTATGTCTTAAAATAGTTAGTTTCCGATATACAGGGTGTAGAAGTTTCATTTTTATTTCGATTTTTTCGAAACAATTTCTGAAGTAAAGTCAATATTTGGATGAAAATTGGTGTCATTGGTCGAGGGTTTTTTGACATGAGAAATTTGATTTTGATGTCAATATGACTCCTTTTTTTAGGGGGCGCCACGTACATGTGTTTTAACTATTTTGAATTGTAATAACTTTTCGTCCGTACCTGTATAAAACTACTGAGTGACAAAAAATATATTTCCGTGATTTTTTACGTAAAAAATATCTTTTTTTAAAAATCGCTACGAGCAACCGTTCTCAAGATAAATAGAATGGAAATACTCAATACATATCATTATTGACAAACAATAAACATGTTGATAGATATTTATTCGACTGAAATGATAATTTTGTGAACTTTTTATTTTTTTAAATTAATCGTAATTTTTTCAAAGAATAAAAAGAATGATAAAAGAGTTGAACTTTTGGCACAAAAACATTTCAAATTTATGATTTCAGTCTAATAACTATTTAGTTAACATGTTTAATTTATGTCAATGATGACAGGTATTGATAATTTAGATTCCAAATATCTCGAGAACCATTATTCTTAGCGATTTTTACCAAGAGACCTTTTTTGCATAAGAAACATGGATTTTAAACATTGTCTGCCTCTTTAAACGCTTGTACGCTGTTGCCATCATTAACCAAAATTCTTCCATATGTCGACCATGCGTTTCTCATGCCATATTTCCTTCTTGCTGACAGCAATAGTTGATGTTGCTTTGCTGTCAGGTCCTCGTTAATGTAAATGCCTGTCCCCTTAAGATTTTTTCTGTTATTAAAAACTTCATTGTGTTTTAAGACTGATGTGAATGAAACTATTACTTATATGCTTCCGAAGTTTCTGGAATACAGTTCGGACCATCCTGTATATTGCTGTATAGTTCTAGCCACATTAACAAAATCCACAGATAATTTTAGCTGAAGCTAAATTTTACTGGTTATAAAAAGGGTAACTAAGCTTTTGAGGGTCCAAGTTTATCTACTGCAGTTATACGAACATTGACGGTAATACAGATGAAACGGTTTCGTTTACGATCCAATTTCCCAGCCTTTTGTTTCGCAGTATTTCATTAAAATAAGTTTTTATTACTTTGTGGTGGTACCCATCTGCAGCAAAAAATGCGGAGTTATCAAGGATTATTACTGTTTATTGTTCTAATCGTTATGTGTTTATGTTATGTGTTTTTGTTTGGTTTAATTAATTTTTAGTGTTAATTTAATCGTCACGATAATATTTTGTATTACTCAGAGTTTTTATACAGAGCTATTCTCGCTACGCAATGCGGAGTATTGTAGTTATATGATTGTATTTTTAGAACTGCAAATACTGTAGTCGTTAAATGACTACGCTTTGAATTTATATTCAAAACGTAGAGAGTATCCTAAATAAGTGAAAAATATTAAAGTTTTATTTTTAAATTGTGTACCCTGTATACTATTACTTATTTAGTTACTATTATTAAAATTAAGGTAATTGTATGATTAAAATAAAAGTAAGGTTTACCTTACTAAAATATTACTGCTTTTGATACATTTACAACAATTTCAAAAATTAATTTCTAAAGCCTTTGTAAAAAAATTGTTTTGTATAAATTTGCTTTATCGATACGACTACGTATTTTTTTCAGGTGATTGCGAAATAACAAACCCTTAAAAAACAACAAAATTTTGCGCATAACATTTTCTCTCCCTTCCAAATTATACTCGATTATTTCCAGCTGATAAACGAAAAGGGGACAAAATTTAAAATTGGACTTTGTGTAGTGGAAGAGCAGTTTTTTCAGTTAGGTCAATGCGGTTTGCTAATTCGGTATTTTTTTTTAGATACTTTTTGGAACATGTTTAACAATATATGGTGTGGTGAGAATTAAATGGATGAAGTCCAATTTCCTACTAAATATTTTAAATAATCGTCTTTATACGTTTATAAAAAATTGTTTTTTCCAGTAGAGAAATGAACGAAGTCATACTTCACGCATTAACCCCCAACTGGCGTGGTGGGGTCTAGCGGATCCAAGAACTATTTAAACTTCTGTAAAATGTTTATGTTTAATAAGAATTAGGCCTCGCCGCACCATTTACCTTTAAGTTAGGGTACCAATATGCAACCGTTAAAGACGCACTTGATTTTATCAAGTATTGTTTCTACCAGCGCGAGCGGGGGCTAAAGTTTCATTGGGTGGTGTGGCACCACCACGCTAAAAATGTTTCATTATGAGGATGGTGGGTAGTCTAAAAAGTGTGCCTCAATGGGACGCTAATTTTGAGGAAGCATTAATTGAGTGGTTTGATGAACTTAAAGAGGCTTAAGTGAGATGAAGATCATCGAGACATTGATTTTTCTGCTAAGAGTAACCATAACTCCGATTTTGAATCTCTTACTTATAGGAGAGAGAAAATTGAATAATTAATACCAGAAAAGAAAGAGATGTAGTATATGGCAACCATATGTCAATGAAGAAATGACAAAAAACAAAAATCTCATGAATCAAATATGCACGATCCATGTTTGCCGCACATGGATCCATGTGCGGCAAATGCAGATCCTATATTAGCATGAACTGTATTAAAAAAGTTATGTACATTCAAGGTTTGCAGTTTTGTTAAAAATAATTTATGTCTATTACTCTAGCTTCACATTTCAGTTGTTTGTACTTTTAATAATACGGTAAAATCATAAAATATATATTTTTTCATTTTTTAGGGTTTCTTAGCCAAGTTGTATTTCTGTTGTCAAAAATTGTGTCCGTTCTTATTAATTCGTTGGAAATTAATTGTTATATAATTATATAACATATAGTTAATTGTTATGTAATTGATTGACGGCTGCGGGACGGTATGACCTTGTCATGACGTGAAGCATCAGATCAAAGAAGGAATCGTTGAGAGGAGATATGCCTTATTTTGTTTTTGTCTTGTATTGTTTTTAAGTTCGTTTAATTTTTAGTTCGTAAATTTTAGTTAGTTCTATTAACATGGATTTGAACGATAATAGGTAAGAACACTGAATTGATTCGAATAACTCTAACATTTGCCTATAAATTAGTGTCGCTATCTTAATTTCTATGAAAATGTGACATCTGGTTTTTCCCATGTAGTCTTCAAATGGTCTAAAAATTAGCAGGAATGACCCATTATGCAGTAAAGACATTATTGTTGAATCATTGGTAGGTCTTTTGTAGGAATTTCACAAATAAAGTCAATTGTCTCATCAAAAACTGAAAATGCAAAATAGATAGTAAGCCTTATAAATATCTATACAAATAACCATACTTACGTCTATTTATCTCCTACAATCCAACCATGTTTTAACCAATATTTTAATATCCTCGCCCAAGTAAATAATCAAAAATGCACTTTTTATATCAAGAATAATAATGGGTATACCCAGTTTCCAAGGATTTCAATAAATCTTTAATATCCAGGATTAAAAAAAACATTATTATTGATTTGATGTTAGGTCATTCATTACCAACACGGGCCACGGGTTATTCTGTCACCTAACTCGTAAGGGGCTTTCTTTTAATATATCGATAACACATTTTTCTAACAGAGAAAAATGCAATTACGCATGGGCTACTCTCGTTTTTCCCTTGTATGGCAAAATAACTAAATGTAAAACATTCATAAAAATACATATCCTTCAAATCCTTCAAATCCTTCATAGCCGGAGAGCTGGCGACATATTTAGAGAACATATTTTAGGCAAGTTAGAATAACAAAAAAAAAATAAAGTTTAATAACTTGTGAACCCAGAATCCTAAGTCTGGCTGGGGGGTTGGGGGTATTTCGCTACTGCGCAACCCATAATATTTGCAAAAAAATAAATCCAAAAAACATTCTTTAGGCAACTTGAAATTTGTTTATTCTTAAATTTTAGCATCTATTTAACCTAGAAATAAGTATGCCAGACTTTTTTTTTCGGGTTTAAAGTGTAACCCGACCATTCCAAATATGTTTAATTATTATACCTGGAAAACATACTTTAGGCATTCTAAAATTTTTACAGCGTATTTATTAGATGATATTAAAAAATATGTGTTAATTTCCAAACGAATTCCACGGGTTTTAATACTAGCCTGACGCGAATAAAGATTTTAAATGAGCGCGACAAAAAAGTCTTATGAGTATTTAAGCGCGAGAAAGAGTTTATTGAGACCCGTCGCGGCGTCCGTCCGTTGCGGTCGGCAGCCGATGCAGCTGACGTAACAGTATTTTGGAGTACTTCAAATTTTCATAATAACAATTTTTTTTCGGTTTCATTTTAATTATTTGCAGACTTTTAATTCAGAGATTATTTTGTTGGAATTAAGTTACCATGTACAAATATGTATTTATAAATTATATATTGATGTGCATAGTGTAAATAGTTTAGAATAATTACTGCAAATAAATATTTTAGTAACTACTAATTTCGCTACTAACTACTAAATCACAATGGATAAGAACATTTAAGTTGTGTAGTTTGTAAAAAAGTTATTGTTTTTGATGAAGGCAGACTACAAAAATGCAAAGAATTTTTAAAAGTCGGCAACAACATGGTTTAAAATTTAGAGAAGTGGTTTTACCAGAAAACGTAGTCCCGACAAAAGGGTACCATGTACAGTGCTAAAAAAATAAGTACGTATTCTGGAATTTTATTAAAGTACCATTGTTAATCTTTCTAAATAATCTTTCAAAAGTAAGTAAAAGTGCTTTACTTTTATGCTTAGGCGTTAAAATGACTTTTTTATATTGTCAATCAGGTAGCAAAAATTAATAATAATATAATATATCACAAAAGTATTATAATAATAATTATACTTTTGTGACGTTTGAAAAAAATATATTTTATATTATGCTAATTTTTAAATAAAATTATTTGTCTTTTTATTCTTAAAATACTTAAATTCTTCTTATTGAAAGGATTTCAATCATACATTTTTATTAAAAAATGTTTCTTTTTATTTATTCAATATTAGTTAGTTTTTTTTTAATTTTTACGACTCCCAAAATGCTGTTAGGTCAGCCGCATCGGCTGCCGACGACGGACGACAATAAACTATCTTTCTCGCGCTGATAGATACTCATAAGACTTTCTTATCGCGCTCGTTTAAATTCTTTATTCGCGTTAGACAAGTGTTAAATCCCATTGAATTCGTCTGGCAATTAACACATATTTTTTAATACCATCTAATAAACACGCTGTACAAATGTTAAAGTATGTTTTCCAGGTATAATAATTAAACATATTTGGAATGGTCGGGTTACACCTTAAACCCGAAAAATAAGTCTGGCATACTTATTTCTAGGTTAAATAGATGCTAAAATTTAAGAATAAACAAATTTAAAGTTGCCTAAAGAATGTTTTTTGGATTTATCTTTTTGCAAATGTTATGGGTTGCGCAGTAGCAAAATATCTCCAACCCCCCAGCCAGACTTAGAATTCTGGGTTCACCAGTTAATAAACTATACATTTTAAGTTATTCTAGCTTGCCTAAAATATGTTCTCTAAATATGTCGTCAGCTCTTAGGCTATCAACATAATAGCTGTTAGTAAGAAGTTTCACTTCAAATATGCGCACATAGTGCACACACTGTTTTTTTTATAGCCAAATTTTAAATAACAATGAGCCATATCCGTTTCGAAAACCGCGCGCTATTCAATTTCAGTTTTCAAATTATATTCCAGCGTTAATATTTTATCTTCAAGAACAGGAACTTCTGCATATTTTAATTAGAATATTAATAAAGGCGAACGAACGTTCAGCTAGCGAGGACGCTTTCAATAGATTAAATATCACATTCTAATTTTATTAATGCACCACTTTCATTAACAAATAACCTCCCTCACCGAAGTTGGAACTGTTTAAAACGTATTATTCGTTCTTAATCTTGTTTTATTGAGCATAATAACGATTATTAGCTTTATATTATACCCATATTTTTGTATAAAACTATAATAAAGCGCATCATAAATTCGTAAATTAATGTAAATTAGATACTTAGTAATTTTAATATTGTTTATTGTTTATATATTTGTGACGAGATCAATTTTGTTAAATACCTTTGCTTAGAATCCAAGCGAACTAGGTGGTCAGTGGTTTTTTACCTAATCAAACAAAAAATGGTTAACGTAAACTTAGAAATATCAAGATTATTTAAAATAAAAAATGGGTCAAGGGCGAGTCGGACTCGCGCACGAAGGGTTCCGTACCATTCATTATCTATACAACATTAGACACTATATTATTATAAACTTTTTTTCCGATTCAGCTGAAATTTTGAATGCGCGTATAAGTAATTAATAAAATTGAAGAAACACATTACTAAAAATTGTATTAATCAATAATAAATATGTAAAAAGTAAAAATAAATATGTAAAAACTAAAAAAAACTGTTAAAAAAAGTCGCCTTGGCTAGGATTCGAACCTGCCTTACTACGGCTCCAACGTCATAGCAGCGTAAAGTCCTAACACTTTAACCACGCGGCCACCGAGGACTTGAAAGATTCTATGTAAAATTCTTACTTAAAAGATAATGTTTAGTGAAAGTACTTTTTTACTTATAAACATTATTTAATTTTGTTTTTAGTATTTGTTCTTATAGCGGCAGCATAGATACATTATCTGTGAAAAGTTCAACTGTCTAGCTATAACGGTTCATAAAATCGACCTTTGTGACAGACGGACGAACGGACGGACGGACGGACGGACAGCGAAGTCTTAGTAATAGGGTTCTCGTTTTTACCCTTTGGGTACGGAACCTTAAAAATTATCGATGCAAATTTAAGATTTGTCATCATTTATAGGACATAGGACACAGAGGAAAGCTTAAAATTTCTGTATACTAAACATTTTTACTTTTATTTTTACCAAGATTTGTGTTGTAGTGTTAGTGTTGTTGTTTCTTTTTTGTCCTATTTTGACTCTATCTATTATAAAACTTGTTTCGTTTTACGTTTAGCGGCTGTAGGTTCCTTCATTATAATTTTCGCATTGTTAAAGTTTATTCTGTGACATTTGTCCAATGACTGTGAGAAACGTCTTGACAATATCTAAAATCTAAATTAGATCCTGTACATCTGTTCTCTCCTAGAGGTTATGATATGCAGATAATTGTATAGTGCTATTATCAAATTGAGTTCCGAATGCGGGAAACGTCTTAGATAAATTTTCAGTTCTAATTTGTGTTATAGAACAAATGAACATTATACCGGGTGCATATCAAAAATGGCTCACTGCAATAACTTTTTTATTTTTTCATATAAAAAAACGAGATTTGGTATACTAGTATAAAAAAAACAACGCTTTATTGTACAAAAAGCCAAAACAGCTTCATCGACAAAGCAAAACAAAAAAAGCACAAAAACCAATATACAAATAAAAAAAAAATGTCATACAATACAAATCAATTGAAAAAAAAATTATGTCATAAAATTACAAATAAAACATATATGGACATTGCAGAACACAATTATATATGACATACATAAATTAAGTTTAATTGACGTCACCGGAAATGACTACAGCTTTTGATATGTATATGGCAGCCTCAGTATATTTGTACTTTATTCGATAAAAAATGACCCTCTGAATACAATGACATATTATTTGTCAACTTTTGATATTTTCGCATATGGTTTATTTGAAATTGTAACATGCGGTTCATAACGATAATTTGATTCGAAATACCAAGTGTGTGGTACAAAATTATTCGTAAAAAATGTGTTTTCCAAATATGCTAATGAGCCACCCTTGTTCCATTTGAAAAAATTGAGATATGATTAAAAATATGATTTGGGCATCTTTTAAACGGCCAGAACTACCTGCCTGATACGAACACATTAGACGATCAAATCTATTTTTCTAAGGCTCCTTGATTAAAAATTAGTGTTTTAAACACAACCGTGGCTCTCTAGGTTGAAATTTAATATACAACTTTTTAAGCGAAAATGTCAAAAGTTGATATATGATATGTCATTCTACTTATTTTTAAATAAATTGATATATGATTAAAAATATGATTTGAACATCTTTTAACCGGTCAGGACAAGACACAAAAAACATATGACGATCAAAATTATTTTTCCAAGGCTTCTTGATTACTAATTAGTGTTTTTAGCACAGCCATGACAATTTCGATTGCAACATAAAATAAGATTTTTTTTAAAGCAAAAATGTTTTCTACAGCGAAAATGTTGACACATAATATGTTATTCTATTCAGAGTATTAATTTCTGTCGAATAAAGTAAAAAAATACCGAAAGTGCCATTTAAAACACCAAGTTGAAGTAATTTCCAGTAAAACAGGAAGTGGCCAAAAACAAATGAATTCGTCAATCAATCCTAATTTATGTCATATACTAACATACCAGATCTCGTTTCATCTGAAAAAAATAAACAAATTATAGGGGTGAGCCACTTTTGAGACGCACCCGGTATAGTTCATATCAAATAAACTTTTAGTCACGTGATTAAGCTTGACCGGCACAGCGTTGTCGGCTTTTACATATTTTCGTTTAATCAAAATATTTTAGGAAACAAAAATAAATTAATTATTATTTACATCAATAAACAGTTATTATTTACATCAACAAAACTCACCTTCTTAAGGGACATAAAGGGCCATTACTACCGGTTTCCCGTTCAAATTATTCTAATAAAGTTGCGATGAATTTTTTACGGCTATAAAGCTATCTTGTACACTTCGCACTAAAAGAGGTTCTAAAAAGAACAATTGTCCATTGCAAGGTCACTATTTATTTAAACCAAAAACTCGTAACACAAAACTAAAGTGTCAAAACGAATAAAAATGTCAGGAAATAAATAAATAAATATGGCAACTTGATATTTTTCCAGCAGAGCTACCACCTGAAACCCTAGCGGGAAATTTAAATTCCAGTTAGTCAGCGCGGCGCCGAATATGTTCTTGGTTGGTAACAATGAATTTAAGAATCCCGCCCTCGATTACGTAACTAATAGTTTAATTGATATCAAATATAATTATATTATTTGTCTGAGGAAAAAGCCTTGTCAAAATATGAATTCTAAATTCAATGTTTTTAAAGAGTTTTTTTAGTTCAGTGTTTAAAAATCAAAAACTTCATTTTGTTCTGATTTTTTACAGGAAAATAATTTATTGCGTAAATAAAACAACAAAAGAATGTGGAAAAACAAAGGCTCATTTATTGAAGCGGACTTTCTCGAAGGAACGATATAGAATAATAATAAGAGATGATGCTATTTACATTAGAAGCGGCCCCTAGGGGCGTTAGGTAGAACTGGCAGGCTTCATAAACAATTTAGGGGATGACGGTGTGGCGCTCTTTAATTTAAAATATAGCTGGAACAGCGCGAAGCCAACCAGAAATTTATATTTTGGCTGGAAAATGTTCTAAGGCATTAAATAAAGTGGCACTTTATGATAAAATATCGAGTTTTAGAATACTTAAAAAAGAAAATGGGGCACCTACTGTTTTGTTTACTTGCTAGTTTACTACAGAGGGTGAGAAAAAGGTTTCGTGTTCGATACCAAAAATTGTAGAAAATTTTAGAACATTTCAGATTACTTTACATAATCCTATGATATAAGTAAATATATTTAGATAGTTTCAGAGATATTAATAAATAAATAAATCAAAAATAAGAATGAAATTATTGGGCAAACCTACAGTAAGATTAGCCATGAAACATAGCTAAAATACGAGTAGTCGTAATATTACTGTAGGTTTGCCCAATAATTTCATTCTTTTTTTTATTATAGTACCCACGATAACATCCTTTGTTTATTGTTTTCTCTGGGCCAAGGCGACAGCGGCGAGGTATGTTGAAGTACCTCCGCAGCGGTTTTTTAGTGGTAACGCTTGCGAATTGCAGTGGCGGACTTAGGCCTAGGCCAACTAGGCCCGGGCCTTGGGCGGCAGATTTTTAGGGGCGTCAAATTTTGAGCATACCAAAATACTTATCTTTTTTTTTAACTTTTATTTGTTCATAAAATATTTCGAAAATAGCCTTAGCCGATTACATAAGCTTCAAATGGTGGATATTGATCTACAACTTGCTGCAGATTTATATAGCTCATTGGAAAAATATTTTTCTGAAATTAGAAATCTAGATAATACTAAATCATTTGAGGAATATGAAAAAAGGGCCATAGAGTTGTTCGGTGAGAAAGAATAATATGCGGGCAGATAAAAAGAGAAAAGTGGAAACGGAAAACGACAATTTGATGAAACCAGTGATAATGAAACTCTATTTAACGCTAAGGACGATTTTAGGATAAATGTATTTAATGTTAGGTATTATTGATAAATTAATCCTTGAAATTTCCTACAGGAAAAGTGCCTACAATGACTTTTCAACCAAATTTGGTTTCTTTAGTGATTTATCTACTTTAAGTATTGACATTACCGATAAGTCCAGACATTTAATAACCTGTTATCCAAATGATTTAGATGAGTCAATGCTCAATGAATGAATACATTTCGTGAATTTATAAAATGCATTAAGTCAGCAAAACCATCTGTTAGAGAGCTTCTTAAAATAATTTATGAAAAAAACGCTCAAAACCTGTTTCCAAATACTTTCATAGCATTAAGAATCTTCACATGTACTTTTATTACTAACTGTTCTGCTGAACGCTCGTTTTCTCGTTTTCTGCATTGAAACGTATTAAAACTTATTTACGCTCCACTATGGAAACAGAACGTGTAAATAATTTGGCAGTTTTACATATTGAGTCCGACCTTTTAAAAACTATCAATTACAATGTAGTAATTGATAATTTTGGGAACAAAAAAGTACGTAGGGGAAACCTTTATAGGCATATAAGCAAACCTTATAGTTTTGTTGTTCGTTTGTTTGTCATTTTATATAAATATTTTAATATTTATTTTATGTTCTGTGTTGATCTGTTCTGTCAGTCTATTCTGTTGTTGGTCCTGTATTCAAATAAATGTTTTTTATATCCGAATATCCTTCATTTTTTTAATTAAAAAAAAAAATGTTAAGGGGCGGCAATTTTTTTTTAGCCTGGGGCGGCAACTTCGTTAAGTCCGGCCCTGGTGAATTGTGAGCTATTGCTTAACCAGGTGGTAAATGGTGCCTAGTGCCTCGTTTGCTTACCCTTTTTTTTAAGATCGCTAGTTCATCGTTGCTGATTCCTCCCGTATTGATGAAGCCAGAAGGCAGAAAGACTAAGTGTCTACAGGTAATCGTATTTTAGCCGTGTTTCATGGCTAATCTTACTGTAGGTTTGCCCAATAATTTCTCATTTTTCTTTTTTATTATAGTCCCCACGATAACATCTTTTCTTCAAAAAAATATTAAAAATACAAGAACTGTTCTGAAATCAATACAATATTAGATATTTTCTTTAGATGGTCACTTTGCTATAAATATGGTAATCGTAAATCATACAGGGTGTTCAAAATTCTACGTTAAACGTTCTAAAATATAAAATAATTTTTCTTTGTTTTTTTAAACGTAACACCCTGTGTATTATATTTGTATTAGAAGGAGAGTTAAAAACGAACAATTTTTGTATTTAAACTATTTCAAAATGTTTAATGGTTTCGCAGATACACGCAGTATTATTTCATATGGTGCTTTCAATGGTAAAATACGGGAGAAAAATCATTGGGTGGTTTTGATAAAAATTTACTGTGGAAAATGCCATATGAAATATAAAGCCCCGAATATCTGAGAAACTGTTAAGAATTTTTGAAATGCTTTAAATACAAAAAATCTTCATTTTTTAACTCTCCATCTATTGAAAAACTAATATACAGTGTGTTCCATTTTAAAAATGAAGAAAAATTATTTTATATTTTAGAAAGTTTGGCGTAGGATTTTGAACATTGATTTACAATTTCTATATTTATAGCAAAATAAGTACAGACCAACTAAAGTAAACATCTAATATAGTTTTGATTTCAGAACAGTTCTTGTATTTTTAATATTTTTAATAGGCTAAAAATATATATTTTTTTTATTTATTTATTAATATCTCTGAAACTAACGAAATATATTTTATATCATCCACATCCACTAACACTTTTTTGAGCCACCCTATAGAAGTGAAAATATTTTCCTGAAATACATCCAAGTACATATTTTAGGTCTGCACTTAAACAAAATTCTCAAGTTTTTTATTCTAGGACCTACAGATGCCCGACGCACTTTTGCCGAACCCTGTATTAAAAAAATTTAAAATTTAAAATTTTACAATGAAAATGTTGATACATATTTTAGTTGGATTTCAATATTTTGCACTTCTAATTTGCAGTTATTTTGTTGCCATATTTTTTTTAATTGAATATACAAATTGGCAATCTATTCTGCTGTTACTCTCTATGTTGATATTCGATTTTTTGCTGTTTTGATTAAATAGAAGGTATACGATCGCGCAAATTGTGGAAAACTCTTTTTAATGTTTTAAAAACTGTGGAATATATAAAGGTAATTTAAAACAAGACAAATAAGCGGGTTTGATTTATTGTTGGCTGTGAATTTTCCAATAAATGAAAATATGAATACTGCAGTATATTGAATTGTATTTCGCTGATGGAATCATTTTAGAAGTGTAAAATAATATAAAATCTCCTGGATATATGTGGATGTGAATATGAAAAGGCGTGAGTCAATTTTTTTATTTTTTTTTCATGAATTTAAATAAATTACAACCTGTATCGTATATGATAAATTTAAACAGTTTTAATCGTACTATACCGAGGGTTAATTTAGCCGTGGTGGTGGAATTTAGCATGCGGCAGTGGGGTGTTTCGGAAAAATGTCTCACCCCAATGACTTTCTTATTGTTTCGGATAAAAAACAGATTTGGTATGTTAGACCAGTCGACAAGTGGTTTTAGGTGGAAATAATAAGGGGCAAGCTGCAATAACACTTATTCTCTTTGTTTTGCTTTGTTGAATACTCGTACTAAATTTGCACGGTCTATCGATCCCGGATTTGGCCGCCATATTGGAAAATTCTGTCAAAATATGACATTTTTATGTTTTTTTTTAAATAACTCGGTCTGAGTGCACTGTACAAAAAATTTGAAAGAGACCAAAAAGAAAGAATTATATATATGTAAATTCTTTATGAAAAAGGTCCTATTCACCGATTTCGTGCATGAACAAGTTAACGAGATACAGGCCCTTAATTACAAAGCATATATTTTCTAGTGGTTCATTTAATATGAGAAACTAATCCTATGTAAATTTGAATAATTTCCTAATACAACTTTATGTTTTTCTTATGCTCGTTTCCACACTACCTGCCGGTAGGGCACTCGGCGCACTTTTTTTAAGTGGTTTCCCCTATAGGCCTAATCCTAATTTTTGTGTCTTACTTCGGAATAGTATAATGAAACACTAAAACTAAAAGTCGCCCGAACTGGTTTGCGTAAATCGCGCTGTTGTCGAATAGATCAAGTATCAAATTTAACGCTAGCGCACATTAAGATGTACTTAAAAAAATTGGCGCCGGGAGGCACGTATAGCCGCCCATACTTTTCAATTCCAATTCTTTTAGTTTCAAAGTAAAGGAATATCTAAAAAACTGCGACTTTGACTGCTTTTGATGTTATTACAAATTTTGTTACAAATATTCCTAATCTTAAATTGAAAACCGCGTTTCGCTAGCTACTGCAATTTTGGAGTTACGATTTTTTTTTAAATTTTTAACCCCCTCCCAGACCCCCTTACCAACCCCCCACCCCCACCAAAAACTAATGGCCAGATTCTCGGGTGCCACAGTATTTTTGTACCAAATTTGGTTAAAATCGGTTTA
>NW_022147488.1:1443966-1643276 GCF_002938485.1 Sitophilus oryzae
CCTCCCAATTTAACATATCACAAGCACAAACGATAACAAAAACTTTTATAAAGTACCCGGCGCGTCTCGTGTCGCAGAAAACAAACAGAAACCCAATGAAATGAAGATAAGAATCAGGAATGCACTGTTGCGTTGTTGCTGTTGGGATGGCCACTCTAATATAAGAATAGTAACTCTTTGAAATGGGGTGTTATTCTCGTGCCGAGAATAATATACTCCTATTTAAAGTCTTAATACACCGATTTCAAGTAAAAGTTTTAAAAAAGTTAAGCATCACTACTTTTATTTTATATAAAAGCATCTATACTTCATTTAATAATAGTTTCTTAGTTGCTAAAGGATTTATTCATTTGATAGTAATATAAGTTTTTCTAAATATAAGTAATTTCATTCTTTTTGTGATTCAAAATTACTTAAAAGTGACTATAACTATATTTAAAAAAGCAAGTGTAAAAGTAAAATAGTTCCAAATATTTGTTGTACTCATGGAAAGAATACTATCCTTAAAGAAAGTGTAAAATTTTAAGTGCATGATTGTTCTTGAATATAGAAATTATTTTTTTCCGTGCAGGGAGACGCAATATCCCTAAAGCTGTTTACAGCAACGCTAGAAGAAATCTTCCGTCGACTCGACTGGACCAACAAAGGATTAAGAATAGATGGAGAATATCTTAACCGTCTAAGATTCGCTGATTACATAGTTCCAATAGCCAATAGTCCTGAAGAAGTACAAGTACAAATTAATGAACTAAATACAGCCAGCAATAAAGTGGGTCTCAAAATGAACTTAGCAAAAACTAGAATATATCTGAAGAATATCTATAGAAGAAAACATCCGACCAATGTGTACTCAGTCATGACGTTTGCATGCAAAACCTGGATACTTAAAACGGGCATTATAAGAAAACTGCAGGTCGCATAACGCTCAATGGAACGAAATATGCAGGGAATGACCAAAAGAGACCGTAAAAGAATTGAGTGCATACGACAAAAGACCCAGGTAATAGATGTCACCCACAGAATCAAATCCCTCAAGTGGCAATAGGCAGGACACCTAGCAAGGAGAACGGACCATAAAAATTGCAGCATGGTACCCACGAGGAATCAAGAAACCTAGAGGGAGACAAAACCTGAGATGGGGTTTGGGACCATATATTATTAGGAGATTAACATGGATAACTTGGGCCCACATAGCCAACAATAGACCCAACTGCAAAGATAGTATATAAATATGTGAGGGAGGCCACACCATAATCGGAAATGGTTGAATAAGCTGAAAATGATGATGATACGTCGCAATGCACTGAAACTAGTTGGGTTGACATTTTCAAGGACTGGAAGGAACTAATATATAATATAAGGAAAAAAAACAAAGATAAAAAAAAATATATCTTATATGAAGCTCTTTGGGACGCTGCACCACCTTGGATCCATACTTTTTCCCCTTTAGTGGCTAATAAAATAAATCACTCATTCTAATAAAAATTCGAAACCAATTTTTCATTCTTTATTACTGCCAACTGACACTTATATAACAAAAATTAGATACACCACTTTGGCCGTTTGCCAATTGCACTCCATCCGGAAAAAGAAATTTTCGTCAGAATTGGCTCTTCATCGCATTTTCTATCGGCAGAGGAACTATAAAGCCCCTAATCGATATAAATGGGATTATTTTATACGAGTAATAAAGGACTGTAGTACATATCCCAGATGCGATTTTATTGCTGGTATATTGCTTGGTCTAATGCCACAGAAGCGAACAATCAGAAATCAAAAGTATATTTTTATTTCTTTTAAAATTACGTCTGTAATTTGTAGTGATGTGTCGGTTACTCAAATAACACGATTTTGAAGTGGTATTTTTTTTCTGGATGGATAATGGAAGGATATTGAGAGATCCAATAGAAGAAGAAAAACAATGGGGATTTAGGACCGAAAGATCATGTACGGACAACGTATTCTGTATGAAGCAGATAATAGAGAAAAGATCAGCAGTCAATTTGGAAACACATATTTTATTCATTGATCTCTCAAAAGCGTATGGTAATATACCCACTAGCAAGTTATGGGAGACCAATAATCCTACACGCTTTTGTTCATTTGAAAAATTCATATTTTTGTTTATTTTAATTTACAAAGTTTGGATGCGACAGCTTTACATTTCTGAGAGCAAAGATGATTGAACTTGTTTCCATGGCTAACTAAGTGAAATTGTTTAAAAATTATAAGAATTGGCTATAACTCAGTAATTTTTCGAAAAAAACGTATTACAGCTTATATCGCTGAAAAGCTTGAAAAATGGCGCTTTTTAGTCATGGCCAACTATGGTTTCCATTTAAAAAAAAACATATGTTTGTGTTATATCTCAAAAATTACAGGCTTTAGAAAAAAAACGGAGGATATAATCTCATCAAGGATGTGATTATCTACAACTTTCATCTGAAAAGTTTTTGTCTAAAATAGCTTATAATTGAATTAGGGACAATTTTTAAAATAGCCAAAATTTGTTTTTTTCGAAATATCTAGTAAGCCATGAACTTTTTCAAAAATTAGGAAACTCACCCTATATATAACACTCTAATTAAAAGTAATTTTTTATACGATTCAGAAACTTGGAGAACGACAGAAAAGAATAAAAGAATAATAGAAGCAACCGAAATGGATGCACTTCGAAGATCGGTCACAGAAGATCGGTCAGAGTGTCCAGAACAGAGAGAGAGTGAGAAATGAAAATATCCGGGAACAAATGGGAATTCGGGACACGATTTTGACTGACATCGAAAGAAGGCAACTTGTCTGGTACGGCCATGTACAACGTATGAATGACAACAGATTACCCAAAAGACAATGCACTGGATACCACATTACCGGAAAAAAGAGGTCGCCCAAAAAGAACTTGACACGAAGGATTTCGTAAAGCCACGAGTAAGAGAAACTTAGACGATGGCCAATGGAAGGATAGAAAACAATGGAGTCTAGATATCGGACAACGTCGCCGCACGTTCTAAACCGATTGAATATATATATTTTTTCAACGAATCAGGAACCTGTTATTGAAGGACGACGATCATAATAACGAGGAAATTATAGCATCTATTTATTTAATCTGCCAAATAAATGAATTATATTAATGGTCCTGAGTTGGCTCGCGAACCGCAGTAACTGACATAGCGGCGTGGTTTCAGGTCCCATCCGTTGGCATCCTAGGTCGCGAATTTTGGTCTAAGTCGCCGAACAGTAGTAGTTTTTTTTTTTATTTACGTGGAAACTGTTTGTAGGATCTGTAGCGACGCGCGACCTCGATTCTCGACCTTGATCTCGACTTCTAGAGTCGCAGTTTCGTCTGTCGCGAACAGATGTAACTGGTAATGACTTAGACCGCTACGTGTTTCGCTACGATTGTCGCGCGACTGCTGGAACGCTTCTAGAATCGACTTTTCGTCTATCGCGTTTTTGTGCTCTCGTTACAGTCCTTACGTTACTTTGGAGATCGCGATTTTTGATACTAGGCGTTTATGATTGATAATAAATACATGTTAGGTACATTAGATAGCTACAAATAAACATTTTTACAAAAATAAGAAACAACAAAGGAGAAATATGACCGACTAAAAAGAAAATGGTAAAGTTACTTTCAATTCATTAAATATATAATACCCTGGCACCCCCGTGCTCCCCTGTAGTTACGCCAATGTTTATTGTTTAGAAATTTGTTTATGAATGGATATTGTTTATGAATTGGGGAGTAGGTAGGTCCAGGGGTGACCATAAATACAGCGACACTTTGGAAACCGGAACCTCGGTTACAAATTCGCGGTATTTTTCTGGAACGGTCGCTATTGTCACGCGACTCATGTGGAACCGGTGCCATCACTAGTAACTTGAGTTATATTTCCATATAAATATTTTTAGAGTATAACTGAGATTGTCGACTTTTATTGGTTTAATTAATTCTTGTAGTGACGTATTGATAAGCTGGTAAAACTTTGATCAGCTAAAGGAAGTCACACACATACAGTTTAAGCACCCTACCTTAGGCCGATTTTATTACCATAATATGAATTCACTTTGAGAGTAATTATTTAGTGCGATTTTTATTTTTCTTTTGCTCAAAAAATTACAAAGAACTCAAAACTGCTAACCCAAAAATATGTTTTTAACTCTAGTTGATGAAAAGGTGTTTTGTGGTATCGGAAACATAAACAAATACGTTAATTGGTTTGTCTTTTGATGCGTTAACTGTTGGTCGAACCAAAGAGTAAGCTACTAACAACATAATTTGTGTGAAACAAGTATAAGTGAACGAAAGGCAATAATTGGAAATAGCATGTACCTAATCGGCGCGGCGTTAGGCATTCCAATAATTGCTTAATTAGTCTGTTATTGCAGATACTGAGCTTAATTACAAATATTTACTCTTTTACCAGAATGGTTCTGTTTTAGAGATTTTTTTAATTATTATAATTACTTTTATATATTTAAATTAAATATTTGTTTCATTTGAATAAATTTTAAAATACAAAAGGTTGTTAATTTTTTTTCTACAGTGTTTGGCAATAGTGCGTCGGGAATCTTTAGCTTCTAGAATAATAAACTTAACAATTTTGCTTAATTGCAAACCTAAAGTAGGTACGAGGATGTATTTCAGGAAATTAGTACTTTTTCTTCTATAGGGTGGGTCAAGTGTAAGTGTGAGTGGATCGGGATGATTTATTTAAATGGAACACCCTGTATATTATTGCATTTTGGCTTCCTTTCAGATCACTTTATATAATTTTAAGATATGAGTAAATATATCTCGATAATTTCAGAGATATTAATGAATAAAAACAATATATGTATGATTTTCAACCTTCCTGAAAAAAATGATTAGAAATACAACAACTATCCTAAAATCAAAACTATATTACGTGTTTACGTTAGATGGTCTATACTTACTTTGCTATAAATATCGTAATCTTAAATCATACAGGGTGTTCAAAATTCTACGCCTAACTTTTCAAAATACGAAATTATTTTTCAATCTATTATCTATGAGCTAAACGGAGAGACTTAAAATAGCGTCGAATATTTCTGACAAATATGTTCTAGAACAAATCTGTCAATTCTAAACTGTGAGTTAGACAGAACAAATTATATGCTTGTCTAGGGGGCCATACTTGTCGTAGGGAGAATGACAGGAATGACAGTTTTCACTTTTCCTATTCCACTGTCCCATCTCACAACAAGATTGAACAATACACTTTTTTAATCCAATGGAATAATAGAATAAACATAAAATAACAAAATGAATAAACATTTAATAAAATAAAGATAGTTTCATCTCTTAAAAGAAGGATATCTAATACTCGTAAAAGAAGAGGAATAGTTTTTGGCAAACAGACAACTGTCAGTTTTATTGGTCAAACCTCTAGTTGTTTCCCATATATTTCAAAAAATATGCTTGAGTTTATATAAGATTTTTATTTAGCTTATATGTATAGCACATTTTGTCTGATCCGCTTTACTGGATAGACAGGCTATCTAAAATATTCGGCGCCAAGAATTATTTCATATTTGGGTCATTCCGACACTATAGCAAATAACATAAAAAGAGAAAAAGCTTTTCAAAAACAAAAGAGAAATACTTATCCAACAAAAATTAATGCCACGTTAATCAAAACTTTTATTACACAATTATATAGAAAATTTGCAATAAAAAGGAGAATAAACGTATCGGAGAAAAGAATACGTATTTTTGTTCGGGATTTATTAGTATTTGGTTGTGCAATATTGTGATAGGGGTTCAGTGAAAAAAATATAATGGTGTTTGTACCCTGTACTGAAATCTGAAGTGTACGAATGTAACAAAAATCTGCAAAACTGCAAAAAAAAAGCATTTGATTGGGTTCAACTAGAAGATGTTGTACATTTATTTTATGACAGACAAATACCCCATAACTTAATTAAAGTCATAGACATTATATACAGTGTTAACAAAATCCAGGCTAATATCCACGGGGAATACGACAAGGCGATTCATTAAGCCCACTTTTTTTAATACAATCATAGACGAAATAATCAAACAAGTGCACCATTTAAATGGATACAAAATAAGAGACCGCAATATGACAATTCTATGTTATGCCGTCGACGCGACGCTGTGCTATTCGTAGAAAATGAGGACGATCTCCAAAGACTAGTATATCGCTTCAATCTAGTAGCAAAATCTTATAACATGATAATATCTGCATCCAAAACAAAGAGCCTGACAAAATCAAAAATACTTATCAGATGCAAAATTGTCGTGGATAACACAATAATACAGCAAGAAATGAAATTTAAATATCTCGGTATAGAGACATCCGGTTATGGCGATACCGAAACAGAGGTAAGACAACAAGCAAGAGTGGCTGAATATCTGAACGACAGCATATGGAAAAATAAATTCATAGGTGTCGAGGTCAAGTCAAGAATATACGAGGATGTCGCCAGACCCATAATGACCTACACAGCAGAAACCAGACTGGTTGCAGCAAAAATTTCCCATTATGGTTCTTAATTTCTTCATTACAGCGACTCTCAACATGCTTTTGGTTTTGTTTGTTTCCTCTGGGATTTCTATGCCATATGTCATTATTGGTCTGATGCAGTTCTTATAAATTTTAATTTTGCTGTCTGTTCGGATGGAAGGGGTTTGTCCACACTATTTGCCTCAGACATTTTAACATGGCTGGTGCTCTGTTTATTTGGCTTCTCAACATGGGAACATGAACCTAACCAAAACAATGGGTCCAACTACAAAGAGAGTATCTAAATATGTTCATTCACAATATAAACAATAATAAAATATACGTACAACCACACACACACGTGTTGTCATCAAACATGAAGTCCAAACAAGAACAATACAATGTAAAAATAAAAAATATATGTACCTATAAAAATTACGAAATTAAATTTGTGTGGAAGTGACTGTGGTGGATTAAAGGTGGATGTCTAGCGCCTTCATCCAGTCAACTGCCTCCTCGGAAGCTTCATGTATGTCAGACATTGTTCCCGGAAATTTTCGCAAGGGGCATTCTGTGACAATATGAAATGTTGTTTGTTGTTGGTGCCCGCAATCACAGCTAGCATCCTCTGATATTCCCCACTTCTGCTTCATATACTGGCATCTTCCGTGACCGGTACGTATACGGTTAAGGGTCGTCCATGTTATTCTGGAGAGGTTGAAACCCGGGGGCTTGTGTGACGGATCGATAATTAAATTTGCCGAGTCGGGGTTTGACGTATACCATTCATTCTTCCAGGCTGTTTGAGGTAGAAAATCATTACGGATTAGTCTTTCGCCCAGTTTCCAAGAAGGTCTTCTAGACTTTAGCCTTTGCCTTTGGTTATCTAGGCAATCCTGGTCGGCAGGATCTGCAGAACATTTTCCCCATTCTTTTTTTAGTGCTGCTTGGCGACGTATTTCTCAATATTTGACAGAACAGGCAACCATTGTGTCGGTGTGGACTTCACTGTGCCTGATATAGTCCTCATAGCTTCGTTGAGCTGGGTGTCAATAATATTTGTGTGAGCACTATTGGCCCACACAGGACAGCAGTACTCAGCGACCGAGTATACGAGTGAAAGCGCTGTAGTTTTTAGGTCTGGTGCGTTTGCTCCCCAACTTTTTCCAGATAGATTGTAAAGTACGTTGTTTCTAGTTTTCAACTTGTAGGCTATTTTAGTTAGATATTGTTTATATGTAAGGGAGCGATCCAATGTCACGCCAAGATATTTTGGGAGATCGTTGTATTGCAGTACATGATTTGTGAATTCAATCTGCGGCCTATAGTTCGCATATTTATTGCTTAGATGGAACGTAGTAGATTCTGTTTTATTTACGTTGATCTTGAGCCTCCATGTATGTAGAAACTTTTCTAGCATTTGCAAATCACTAGTGAGCACTGCCTCCGAACTGTTAAAATCATTCGCGCGATTGTGTCACTAGGGCTATGTCATCGGCGTAAATAAACTTTCGTGCTCTCGTTTCCGGTAGATCAGAAATGTATAAATTGAAAAGGAGCGGGGCCAGTACTGATCCTTGTGGTAATCCGTCATTTAAATTATATAGCTTGCTTACAATTCCATTTACGTAAACCTAGAACTTCCGGCTAGACAGCATGCTATTTAGTAGTTGAGCAATTAGCTTACATGGTATCACCCTTATGAATTTTAGGACCATTCCCTTTCGCCATACCGTATCGTACGCCGATGTTAGATCGATGAACACAGCCACAGACTTCTTCTTCTCTTGAAATCCCCTCTCTATATGAGTTGTTAGCGCTAGAACTTGGTCGCTGCAACTTCGGCTTGGAGAGTTGCTTCAACTTCAGCCAAACCAAACCGGCCTGTTCTATAGGAATCTGTTCTAAGATAGTTGGTGCTAGTCTATTATACAGAAGTCTCTCCTCCAGCAATTTGTAGCAAACACTCATGAGTGCAATGGGCCTGTAATCCTCAGCGTTGTGTCCAGATCTAGATGGCTTTAAAATGGCTACTACCTTTGTCCTTTTAAATAACTTCGGGAGCCTGCTTGTTTTTATTATTTCGTTGAACAGTTCGACCAGCCACTGCACAACATTAGAGCCAGCATACTTGAGGAACTCGGGGTAAATGCCATCAAAACCAGCTGCTTTGCCCAGTTTTATATCACGTATGGCTAAGAGCATTTCTCCTGAACAGATCTCTCTCGAAAGTTCGGATGGCTGCGCTTGTAGCATTTTGGATTTTAATTCATATTTGATTTTCCTGGATTTTTGTTTATCGTTATCTTTCGGTGTTCTCGTTAGGTTGACAATTCTGGCTGCTATTTTGTTAGGGTTTATTTTCGACTCGATGTTGTTGATTGGAATGCTACTTCCTAATTTTCTTAACAGATTCCAAGATTTTTTACTCGAATGTTGAAGATTCATATTTTCTGTTAATGTGCACCATTTCTCTTTCCTGGCCGAATCCAAGGCCAAGATCAGTTCGTCTGCCACGTCAGAATCCTGTGTCGACTGAAAATCGTCATATAGTTCTTGGCATTTTGGGCTACATCCAGGGATAGAATACTTCCTAAAGCCTCTTGGGACATGCTTTTTGGCAATAGAGGGGTTAAGTCCAACAAAACGCTCATAGGAGGCTGGCTCCGGAGGGATCCATTGGATATTAAAATCCAATTCTTCGGAAAACTCCTCCCAATTGGCTTTTTGAAAGTTCCATCGCGGTTTTGGTATGGATCTCACTATGGGGATTTAGAGGCCAATATTTATCAGGACCAGTCTGTGTTGACTCCTAGGAAATCCGCTCAGTACTTTCCTACTACTATGTAGCGGCAGTCCTTTGCTGTCGAGAGTAGTAAAACAAAGATCAGGGTTGTAATCTTGTACCCATCTGGCCGAGTGAAAGGTTCCTTCATCCTTGACGTCAAAAAGCAAGAAAAGGTTTTCTGTTTCAGCCCATTCAGAAACTCTGGCCCCATCATCATTTGTAGCTCTATAGCCCCATTTTGTATTATGGCTGTTAAAGTCGCCTATAACTAATCCCGGATGTTCGATATTTTGTATATAGTCATTTATATCTATTTATATCGTCATTTGTATCGGCGCCTTTTAACCTGATGACATACATGTTGTTGTCCGATTGGGTTCTAATATTTGTTACAGTTATAATGTCATTTTTAATGTATGTTGCAGTGCCATATTTCGGGTGATATGTAGCAGCAGCTAATGTAAATCCTGGGATCTTGCATCTAGTGTTGAGCTGAGATTGATCCGAGCATTGTGTTTCCTGCAATAAAACAACATCCACCTTATTTTCTGTCAGTATCTTAGCAAGGCAGTCGCTTTTTGGTCTACTTACGCCCTCTATATTCAGTTGTAAGATCCGGAGGGTATTACCCAAATCCTTTGTCAGGTAGTTCCGAGAGGAACTGTTTTGGATCACATTGTGGGAGTTATGGTTGTGGTTGAGTATCTCTTATGAAGCTGGGATATCCTCAAATAAGCGTACAGAACGCCAGAGGTCCAGCAGCCAAGTTTGTAGACTATTTAGCCGTAGCTTTATGCTACGTTGCCCAGGGTGCACCACGGGGAAGCTAGTCTACATGCACCCATGATGATGATTATGTAAAGTTTATTTCATTACATCTACTTTCTCAAATCGAAATCGATTGTCAATTATTTCTTCTTCTTACTGTGCAGTGCCATTATCTAACTGAAAAAATATAGAGCGTAGAATAACTGAAACTGAACTTTGTATTCAAGTATTGTAGGTATAGGTAGACATAGGGGATATGTATTTTTTCTCATGAATCTTTTAACGTCTTTGTAAATATTTTGATATATAACCATGCTGTAATATGGAGAAACAACAATATTTAAGTAACAAGGCACACGGATCTTATAGGATTTTGGCCTGGCGAGACGGAACTCATAAATAATTTAACCCGTCAAGATACAGGTATTAGAGCCTGAGGTCGTTCTAACCGGATCAGGGGCAAAATGGATATAAACGATGGCCGGGATAACGCTAAAATCCGGTTGATAAAGACAGATAGGAACAGTTTTGATACTAGTACTTAACATTACGGACAGGATATACCTAGTGTTTTGTTAAGTTACTTGTGTAACAAATTGATAAAAAATAAAATATCCACACACCATAATAAATAAATCGCCAAGAGATGAAGGCATGGTGCAAACTGTACGTCTAGTAGATACAAGTAAACATAGTCAAGAGTACTAAACATTTTCAAAACAAAGAACGCCAATTCAGACCGTTTGATGAAAATCTGTCTTTAGACCTAAGATTTTATTTTAATCTAATTTTCACAAAAAAAACTTGTGCTAAATAAATTTTAGTGACCATTTCTAAGACATTACTGAGAGTAGGTTAGGTTAGGTTGCTGGGGTTTGGGATCTTGTTTGATCCCTCACTCGGAGGCCTTGGGCCCATTGCGATACCCCTGTATTGTTGTACCAAACGTTAAAGCACTTCCAGCTCTTTGCAAAGTTCCCGATGTCGCTGATGTTGGCTTCTGATGCTTCCTCTAGTCCCTCCAAAAAACCTTGCCCTAAAGTTTTAAAGCGTCGGTATTCCAATGCCGAACAGTGGCACGGCAGGTGCTCTATGGTTTCTTCTTCCTCTCCGCATTCTCTTCAGTAGTCGTCGTTGGAAATTTTCCATCTAACGAGGTTTACCCCCGTGGGACAGTTTCCAGTGACGACACCTACAATTATGCGTAATAAGTTCTTTTTGTGTTCTAGTAGTTGTTTTGTCTTTTTGCTATCTACCAGTGGCCATAGTCTTGGAGCTCTAGCGCAGTCCTCACGGTGTTGCCACGTCTCTTGCTGCTTGACCTTGATGGCAGTTCCTATAGCTTGCTTTAGTGTGTTGATCATCAAAAGTGGTGGGTCATCTGCCACGGCCTCTCCCCTGGCCCCCTCTTTGACGAGTCTGTGCGCTACTGACTTTTTTTTCTTTTGATATCAAAATTGTATAGGCCATTTTAATGCCAATTAAAAGTTGTATCTTGATATTTTGTCGATCTTGATCTCTTTGATGAGATAAATGCAATTTTATTAATCACAATTAATAAATCTAAAATCAAAATAAAATTAATAACATACATATTTTATCTGATTTGCCTATTATTAAATATTATTACTATTAGTTATTATTACTATTATACGTAATATAGCAAATTCAAATTAAAGTATAATGGTATTTACAATAATTGCAAAAGACCTAATTTTAAAAAGTTTTGACATCCTGTAACTTTATAAAAAATTACAGTAGCTAGCGAAACGCGGTTTTCAAATTAAGATTAGGAATAATATTTGCAACAAAATTTGTAATAACATCAAAATCAGTCAAAGTCGCAGTTTTCGAGATATTAACATATTTTAGTATGGGCGGCTATACGTGCCTCCCGGCGCCAATTTTTTTTTCTTAAAGATATATTGGATCAAAACAAATAATTAGTAAATTGCATAAATTGCAAGAGACAGCTTTTAATCGGCATTAAACTGCTTATACTATTTCTCTTAACAAGGAAAAAAAAAGTCAGTGGCGTACATGCTTTTTTTAGAAATTTTTTTTAGTAAAAATACATATGCACGTCCCTGGTAAATATATCGATACTTTTTTAGCATTAAAATAGGTCACATTTAACTTTTACCCTCAAAATTTCATTCGAATCTTGGAAGAAAATTGTAATAAATCGAAAAAATATTAAGATTTTAACACCATGTAGCTACGAAACAAAGCAGAATCGGACCTATGTTGATATGGAAAATAAATCTTATTTTTATGTGATGAATCCATCCATGAGAGATGACTGATGTTTTTTAAAACACCCTGTATAAAAGAACGTGTTTTGATTTTAAAAAATATACTCAAAAAAGTTGAATTTAAATCGAAGCATTAATAGCATTAATGTTGACAAACTTGTATTATTGTCCTGGTACAAAAGAATCTGGATTACTCTGTAGATTTGCCAAAATAAATAATTTATTTTTCAATCAATTTAGTTACATCTCTTTCATCTCGTACCGCATCTTTTTATATTTTTTATGTAGTCTTTATAGCACTCCAGACTCTCAATTTCGGTTTTTTCCACGGAGATGTTTATCTGGAATCGTCTAAAAAGAATCCAGTTCTCAGTCTCTTTTCCGATAACTGTTTCTTCCCCAGACTCCAAGTTATTTATTAGAGTTTTTTCGGTCTCTATAGCATTGGCCAAATATATACTGACTTCCATTTATGTTATATTTTGTCGTAAATGTGATTGCTAGCATCTTCATGTCCTATTTTTTCTCTACATTGAGTTAGACCTAATATCAGAAAAGAAATCTAGCTGTTCCTAAAAGCTATAAGTTAATTAAATCTGTGGTGACAAGAAGTGTATCTTACTTTGATGGGTACCATTGCGATAAAAAAAAAGTAGTACAACAAAATATGATTTAATCTGATGGTCTATAATAAAATATTTTCTTTCAAGCTGATAACTCAGTGTCATCAGAATTTTTATACTTTTATTTTGCCACGTATACCTACCAATTATTACCAAATCCAAGGTAACGCCCAAAAAGTTAGGTGGCATAATTATATTATATCATATATCGGTAGCATATCGATATCCTTATAGACCAGGAGTTCTATCTGGGACTACTAATTCTTGTACTCCTTTTTTTTATCGCAGTGGAACGATAAAAATACAGTAGCATAATAAAACAACAGCGTTAGCGAGTCCGACATGCAGCCAAGCCACAAAAAGTCATTTTTACTCCGCATAGAACATGCTATTTTTTCAAACGCCACAAATAATTTTTTAAACAATTTCAAACGTTTCCAATAATACAAAAATATTTGAAAGTCATACTTTGTATGTAATTCTATATCGAGAAACTATGGTTACCCTGGTTGAATTTACCCTTGTTTGAAAAAAAAACAATTTTCAAAAAAAAATTCGAGAAAAAAATCTCATAATCGTGTTTCTGGGGTCGAAATATACTACCCCAAAAATATTTGCACTTATCTAAGATTCACCCTGTATATTAAAAAGAACGTATTTAGATTTAAAAAAAGTATACTCAAAAAGTTGAATTTAAATCAAAGCATTTCAACGCACACCAAACCAAACCAATCCTAATGTTGACTTACTTTTATGATTATCCTGGTACAAAAGAATCTGGATTACTCTGTAGATTTGCCAAAATAAATAATTTATTTTTCAATCAATTTAGTTACAGCTCTTTCATCTCGTCCCGCGTCTTTTTATATTTTTTATGTAGTCTTTATAGCACTCCAGACTCTCAATTTCGGTTTTTTCCTCGGAGATGTTTATCTGGAATCGTCTAAAAAGGATCCAGTTTTCAGGCTCTTTTCCGATAACTGTTTCTTCCCCAGACTCCAAGTTATTTATTAGAGTTTTTTCGGTTTCTATAGCATTGGCCAGATATACAGACTTCCATTTATGTTATATTTTGTCGTAAATGTGTTTGCTGGCATCTTCATGTCTTATTTTTTGCTCTACAGTGAGTTAGACCTAATATCAGAAAAAAAAATCTAGCTGTTCTTAATACCTATAAATTAATTAAATCTGTGGTGACAAGAAAGTATCTTACTTTGATTGGTACGATAAAAATACAGTAGCATAATAAAACAACAGCGTTAGCGAGTCCGATATACAGCCAAGCCACAAAGAGTCATTTTTACTCTGCATAGAACATGCTATTTTTTTTCAAACGCCACAAATAATTTTTTAAACAATTTCAAACGTTCCCAATAATACAAAAATATTTGAAAGTCATACCTTGTATGTAATTCTATTTCGAGAAACCATGGTTACGCTTGTTGAATTTGACACTCTATGTTAATTTTTTGTAACGTTTGAAAAAAAAACAATTTTCAAAAAAAAATTTGAGAAAAAAATATCAAAATCGTGTTTCTGGGGTCGAAATATACTACCCCTAAAATACTTGCAGTTATTTAAGATTCACCCTGTATATTAAAGAGAACGTATTTCGATTTAATAAAAATATACTTAAAAAAGTTGAATTTAAATCGAAGCATTTAAAACCTAATGTTGACAAACTTTTATGATTGTCCTGGTACAAAAGAATCTGGATTACTCTGTAGGTTTACCAAAATAAATTATTTATTTTTCAATCAATTTAGTTACATTTCTTTCATCTCGTCCCTTTTTATATTTTTTATGTAGTCTTTATAGCACTCCAGACTCTCTATTTCGGTTTTTTCCTCGGAGATGTTTATCTGGAATCGTCTAAAAAGTATCCAGTTTTCAGTCTCTTTTCCGATAACTGTTTCTTCCCCAGACTCCAAGTTATTTATTAGAGTTTTTTCGGTCTCAATAGCATTGGCCAAATATATACTGACTTCCATTTATGTTATATTTTGTCGTAATGTGTTTGCTGGCATCCTCATGTCCTATTTTTTCTCTACAGTGAGTTAGACCTAATATCAGAAAAGAAATCTAGCTGTTCCTGAAAGCTCTAAATTAATTAAATCTATGGTGGCAAGAAGTGTATCTTACTTTGATTGGTACATAGCAAAATAAAACACTAATTTACCACAATACACCAAAACAATTTACTTTTAACCCTGGAAGGGTGAACACTCTAACTACACTCACTGCTCTTTTACTTATAAATTTCAGGCAGAGTACGGCACTCCTTTCATTTCATTTAATAAAATAAGTAGGGCTATTTACAAATTAAGCGTTTGATTAACATAACCTATTCTCCTCAAATTTCCCAAAATATTGCTTGTGTCTGGCGCATCCGAGGTAAGCAACGATAAAAAATATTTAACACAACGTAGGTTCCTTTATTTCATTTAAATTGTTCTTTTAGTAGGCCAAAGTATTATCTCTTCAACTTTGTTGACGACCCTGGGTAGTATAACAAACTTCATTATAAATACCGTATGATCGAAAAAAACGGCGTACAGTTGGCGGGGAAATGAACAACGGTGACATTTCCCATGTAAAATTACATATAAAATGACAGCGACCTTCATTCCATAGCCATCGCTGACGCCGTTTTTTCTCGATCATACGGTGTTATTATTTAATCAATATTATTTTTATAAAACAAAATAATGAAACATTTTAATTGCTATTAGAATTTTTGGATACGACTGAGTCAGGTTCACTTTTTCATGCTACTTTGCAGGCTAAGCTCGTTATAAGTTTTACAAACTGGTTTTAAATTGCTAATTGTTTGAATGATGGTATCCATTACCTAATGGAGGAAAATGCTCGTGTGTATCGCATGCAGCGAAAACGAACTTTTTATTTGGATACAAATCGACAAAACGTCCGATCCATTACCTTAATTAATTTCGTAGCTAGTGGGAAACATTAGTTTATTTTTATTTTTCTGTTTTTGTTATCGCTTGTGATAAGCTACTATATTGATCTTTAAATAATTTCTCAAGATAATATAAAATGATATTTTCCTCCAAAATTCTATACTGTAATATAAAACACTAGCGTGTACCAGCGACTTCGTTCGCGTTGAATTAATCATTTGTAAGGGATAAAGCAAAGCAAGAATTTCCATTAACATACAAACTGGATAAACTTTTCTCACATTTATGTCAGCATGAGGAAAAACAATATGGTGATATTATTATATAATTTGGTAATATTTGAGGGGTAGTTTTATCTCGTTGGAATTTGACTTTCGAAAAATCCGTTTGCCAAAAATAAGTTTTTTACGTCAGGCAGTTTAAGCAGAATCGTGGTTAAGAAATTACCTAACTTTTTGGAACACCCTGTATGATATTTTAAAAAATTTCGAAATATGTAAAAAAACCAAATAAATTATGCTTGTTCAAGCGTTTTCCCGAAAGACTAACCGTTTTTTAAATAACAAATATTGTAATATTTGAGGGGCGTTTTTACCCTCTTGGAATTTGATATTCGAGAAACCCCTCCTTATTGTACCTCTACACCCCACAACCAATCCGTTTGCCAAAAATCAGCTTTAAACGTCAAGAAGTTTAAGCAGAATCGCGTGATTGCTCAATGGTCATATTTTATGAAACACCCTGTATAAATTTATAAAAAATCTTAAAATATGTAAAACAACAAAATAAAATATACGTGTTTATGAGTTTTTCCGAAAAACTCACCGGCTTTTAAATAAAAAATATTTTAATATTTGAGGGATAGTTTCACCCCCTTAGAATTCGAGTTTCGAAAAATACCTTCTTATCGAATCTCTACACCCTAAAGTCAATCTGTTTTCCAAAAATCAGCCTTTTACGTCAAGCGCTTTGAGCAGGATCGTGATTAATCAATGACCAGCTTTTTCGAAACACCCTGTATACATTTTTTAAAATCTTAAACTATGTAAAAAAACAAAATAAAATATACATGTTTAAGCGTTTTTTCGGAAACTTGGCCGTTTTTTAAATAAAAAATATAGTGTAATATTTGAGAGGTGGTTTCACCCTCTTGGAACTGGAATTTCGAAAAATCCCTTCTTATCGAACCTCTACACCCTAGAATCAACCTGTATGCCAAAATTGAGCTTCTTACGTTGAGTGATTTGTAGTGGTCCAAAACGTGGCGGTATCTGTGCCCAAGGCAAAGAACTTTTTTTTTCATAAATCTCAGTGAACTAAGTAAGACTAGAAAAACTAAGCCGTTTCTAAAATATCTGTTGTAACGATGATAGTTCGTTAATAACAACTCGTTTTATGTTGATATATGGTCCACAAAATTAATGTTTGAACACGCGTTGAACAACCAAACAAGTCGTTACATTACAGCGCTAGGCACAGGTGAATCTCCCCCTTAATATGTAGAATTAAAAAAATAATGGACCGGAATCACGTATTCCACTATTGAAACACCAAACCTTGCTTATAAAATGACATGCATAAAGTCCTGAATTTTTTAAGTTTTTTTTTAAAGAATAATATCATTATCTATTGATTTTAAAACTTTGCTCCGCTTTCGAGTAAATGACACGTCTGTGATTCAGATTTGGGGCAACCTTCACCGCTCTAAATTTAGACTCGAACCTTCAAAGTCGTCATCTTTTTTTACAACTTTTTGCCCTGTAATAAAACCGACTTTATTATTTTCAGTCACGATAAAGAACTGACAGCGAAAGTCTCTCTAATTCTAAAGAGAATCAGTTTTGTCAATACTGAATTTTTTACAGGGTGTTTTGAAACGTGTGCGAAACACACTAAAGACTTCTTATTAAAAATGAATTGTATTTTATTAAAATGTAGGGTAAAAGTCAACCATTAGGGCGATATTAAGGTATAAGGATGATAGAGAGATACTTTTTTAATTTTAACATTGAAAATGTTTCTGTTATCCTATATAAGGGAGCCCAAATCGTATTAAAATGCTACATTTGCCACACCATGACGTCATATATACAAGGATACATGTGTATACAATATATGTGTAGATTTGTTATGAAGTATTTTTATAGTGCTTAATGGTTATTTCTTTGTGTAAAACGACTAAATACTAAAACATACCTGAAAAACACCTACACACAATACCTCCAGAAATAAATTATTTGTCATTGTCAGTGGTTTGTCAGTTAGATTATATATTACGTTTTTAGATATTTTAGAGTGAGTTCATGCCGCCAGCTTTAGATACATACATATTAGCACAAAGGTTCGTTTAAACGACATTAGTGAATTAGCTACACAAAGCGATTTTAGGAAATTCGTCCTCTTAGAGAGTAAAATTATCTCGGAACAGTTTGTTGTATGAAAATTCCTTACTATTTGCTCTAGAAGAATGAAATCCTACAATAAGAATTAGAAGAAATTTTTGAAATTCATCAACCAAATGGGTAAAGTTAGTAAAAGTTTATATAAAACTTGGTGACCTCTGGATTATACACATAAAAATTGGCACAAAGGCAAAGCGAATTTATGAAATTTATACCCTTAGGGAGTAGAATAGGGAATGAAAGTTTGCTGTACGAAAATGCAATACTATAACATTATAAACCAGACAGTATAAAATTTTATACAAGGGTTTATTTAGTGACATCATAACGAAATATAGCTTCCTCAATTATCCTTCAAAGAATAAAAAATAACCTATAAAGAAAAAGTATTAGTGCTCTTAATAAATAAAAAAGATGAAAATAAAAAACATCTATACTCACTAGCTCTCTATAAAGAAGTAAAAAATCATTTAAATCAATGCATGAACGATTCGAGGTGTAACGCGAACGTAGTCGCGAGAAAAAGCTAGTAATTTAAAATTATTTTATTTAACTCATTAATTTTCATTGAAAAGGAATTTTTGTAATTCGCCACTATATTAGTTAAAAACTAAGAAACTCATATCAAATTTAAGTTTTGCGATTTTGACTTATACTTTTACAAAATCTGAACACATTTTAAAAAGAAAAAAGTTTCTGATAATATTTGTGTAGATTGACTATAAGTTGTATAACATAAATTTCTACGACCGGTTTACCTAGTGGTCTGCAGCATCGCCTTGTGGTGCAAACGTGGGCCTGTTAATCTGTGACGTGACGCACAACAGCCAAGAAAAACAGAAGCGTGGCTAAGAATTTAGTAATTTAAAAAAAGTCTTCTAGATACAGTAGTAGGTATTAAAAAGTTTTGTGTTTAAATGGGGTTTGCCTTTAACAGTTAAAAAAATATATCGTAAAGTGTAACTTTCCGTAAGAATTCTTTTTCTGATCATTGATCATGATCTGTCATCATATTAACCTGATGTTTTGTATGTTATTTTGTTTTTTTCGAGGTTTTTTTGCTTGCTTGTTTTACGGATAGGTGCGATCGCATAATTATTATTGGTAATGTTTTATTTAATGTTTGGTTTGGTTTGGTTTGGACATTATTACTTTTTCGGTGAATCTTTAAATCTGTTGTTTTTTGTTAAGTTCGCTATTTAAACATAATATGTATGTAATACACTCATATTAACACTAATCATATTTTTACGTTTTTATTCATCATTTTCAATGCCCCCCCCGGTTGCATCTTTGTAAAGGACTGTGATTTTTTTATCTTAAAAACTAAAAGTGATTGTGTAATAAAATGTTATACGTGCATCACTACTACGGAAATTCACTTCTTTTTCTCTTTCTCAGCCAGGTTCCATCCAGTATTGGATATAGGCCTCTTCTAGGTTTTTCCATGCTTTGCGATCTCTATAGCCAATCTTATCCACACATCGGCCCACACTTCTTGTTGTTCCCCTAGGTCTCCATAGAATGACTTTTTGAGGCGATCGGTCTGGATCCTGCCTTGCCACATGTCCGATCCATTGCCACTTCAGACTTGTCACTCTTTTAACCACATCTATTAGTTTTGTTTTTTGACGTATGTGGGTGTTGTGATTTTTTCTCTCATGGTGACTCCTAACATGATTCTTTCCATGGCTCTTTGTGCAACTCGCAGTTGTTCTGCTGTTATTCGGGTAATTGCCATAGTCTCTAAGCCGTACGTAAGCACAGGTAGGATGCAGCTGTCGAAAGCTTTTTTCTTTAGGTTGATGCGAAGGTTGATGGGCACCTTTTTATCCTTGAAAATATCACTCATATTTCCAAATGCTACCTATGTCAAATGGATCCTGCGTTTGATCTCCGTATTTTGGTTCTCTTTACCCAGCTTGATTTTGACCTAAATATATATAATGATCTACGTTTTCAAAAACAACGTTGTCTACGGTAATGTTATGGCTATTGTTGCTCATTCTCTTGCTCTTCTTCAAGTTCATTTTAAACCAATTTTCTCGAATTGATCATTTAGCTCCTTTAGCATGGTGTTTAGTTATTGAATGTCGGTACTCAGCAAGACAATATCGTCTGCGAACCTAAGATGGCTATCGATGTTTAGACCTCTATTTTCCCATTCTAATTTCTTGAAGACATTTTCCAGTGCCAGTGTAAATAACTTGGGAGATGCTACCTCCTTGTCTCACGCCCTTGCCGAGTGGTATTTTTCTGTTTTGAGGTCATCATCTAATTTAACTTGAAATGTTGCACTATCATAGATATTTTTAATAATGGAATACTATCTGGAATCGATTCTCGCGGCCTCCATTGCAGCTAGAAATGACCAGGTTTCGATGCTATCAAAGGCTTTTTGGTAGTCTACAAAGGCACTAAGGAAATTCACTTAGACCTGTATATATTTTGATTTTTTTTTAAATGAATGGAATGGGTTGAAATAGACTAGTCCTATTATTTTTGTTAAATCTAGTTGGTTCAATCATTCAAATTTAGTTTTACGTCGTACTAATATTAAGTTTTATTACATTTAGAATAAAAAAACAGCACATAACTATTGTATTATATAGCGGAATTCAATTACCTCGGTAGCTTGATTTCGGAAAAGCCCAATACCGACTCAGCAATGAAATTCAGCACAGAATTAGCAGTGCCTCAAGGGCATTCTGGAAATTAAAAGACAGGGTTTTCCATAATCATGATTTGAGCACAAAAACGAAACTTGCATGTACCAAGCAATAATAATCCATGCTATGTGGAATACCGGGTGCCATACCGCCGGCACACGTTTCTCAAACATATCGGTCCTTGAAAAAGCTAGCTGCGAGTGCGCGCTGAAGTCATGATTACTACATCCCGCTTCAGATCACGTATAGGATGCAAGAATGCCTACCGAAATTTCTTCTTTACGGTGAGCTTGCAGATGGTAAGAGGAAACCGGGTGGACAACTCAAAAGGTATCTACAAGGATATTTTCGATAAAAACTTAAAGGGGATAAACATGCAATATCAGTGGGAGGAAGCAGCGCACAATAGAATGCAATGGAGAAGAATTGTAAACTCAGTTAACGATAACCAAAAAGTCAACAGGCAACACAGTAATGAGATTTTTGAATGTCCGGAGTGCCGAAGAGAGATAACATCATGTATCGAGCTTTTCAGTCACAGAAAAGCTCATGAAAGAAAACGCCTTGCGTAATCATGGTCTGATGCGTGTCAAATACTCATCGGCGAGTAATGTCAGTAAGTAAGTAAGTAAAGTAAGTAAGTAAAGTAATGAAAAATATAGTGATTTGAAAAAAATAATTTCAAATTTCTTCAACAAAAAGCAATGAAACG
This sequence comes from Sitophilus oryzae, assembly GCF_002938485.1. Taxonomy (NCBI): domain Eukaryota; kingdom Metazoa; phylum Arthropoda; class Insecta; order Coleoptera; family Curculionidae; genus Sitophilus; species Sitophilus oryzae. Next base: position 1,465,599 of record NW_022147488.1, read on the forward strand.
GCAGTTTGTGTAATAATTTTTGTTCTCACCGGGTATATTTATATAAAAAGTATTAATATCAGATATGTAATAATGACAAAGAGCTTACGTCTAGCTCTATTTAAACTTTTTCAGTTCTATTAATCAAACTAAGTTCTAGTGGCGTGCATATAATATAGGCAAAGAGGGCGTTGCCTACCCCTGAGATTTTTTTTGCATATTACATTACAACTCATTACTAATCCAGCACATGATATGCAGTAAGCATGTTTTATCTCATTTTTATTCTAGAGATTACCATAGGTACGATATCTGTGATCGGAAAAAAAAACGGCGTCAAAGACGGTTCGGCAACGACAATCGATAATAATTTTGGCGAGATCAATGTCTAGACGTCACTAAAAATTGTCAAAAATTAACACTAATTATAGAAAAATTAAAAATTAATCGAACGTTTAATAAATTCATTTCCAAAAAAAAATGTTTTTCTGGAATTTTAAACTGCACCATTCAAAAATAATTGAAAAATAAATTGATAAATAAATAACTTTCTTAAGGCAAACTGGCAGTAAGTGCCATTAAAAATAAAGAAAACTAAGGACAAGTAATGACGTGTAGGGCTTAACCTCGCCAAAATTATCATTGATTGTCATTCTATTGTACTTCCCATAAAAGCGCTCCATATGATTTACGCGAATTCGGATTGATTTGTTTTATATTGTTTTGTATTGTTATTAGGTTAATGCGCAAGAAAGAGATAGGTTAAAGAAGTAACGGATGATTTAATTTCGTCGGCGTTGACATCTGCCAAGCGCAGTGATGCCAAATCAAAAATATTTTCTACCATTTTAGAGTAAACAACAATAATATATTCTACTTTTTGTAATGTAATGTAAAATGTTTAGGAGGGAGGTTCATCACCGCGACCTTAAATATCTATTGTATGTTCTTCTTTCTTGAGTTATAACAAGACACAACTTATCACACAGTCTCAGGGCTTTGACAAAAGCCAGTATCTAAGACGGCTCCACAGAAGCCAGCTCTCCATCTCCGACATCAGCCGTACCAAAGTTTATAGCACGAACGGTTATCGTCTTAGCACTTAGAGATGAGATGTTCTGGTGTTTCTCCATTTTCCTCACAAAATCTGGACTCGCCGTTGTTTTTCAGCTTCAATCTACTGAGGTGTTCGTTGAAAGAAACATGTGTCCTGTTAGAAACCCCGTGACAATCCGAATATTGTTCTTACTGAAATCAAAGAAAATAATGGATTTTTCTCAGTCGTAAGTTCTGAGAACTTCCTTAGAGTGTCTTAGACCGTTGGAAGATTTCCATTCCAGGTTACGGATGGAATCTTCCAGATTCTTAAGTTCCGCTTTAAGTTTGAAAGCCTCTATTGTTGTATTGTATCTTCATTGTTTTCTATCCCTTGGTGAGCGGACACCCAGAGTAGGAGAACTTTATTTTCTATGCCTAATTTGTTCAGTTCTAGGCATTCGTTGAGCAACTTCGAATTGATAGTTACTGAGTTGATGGCGTTTAGTGCTCCTTGACTGTCGGATAAGATGGCTATTTCCTGTTTTTGCGATAGCGTACATTTCTGCCTGAAGGATGCTGGGGTAGGTGCCCATTGATTCGGAGTATGTATTTAGTTATCGGCCTAAATACTCTTATCCCTGTCCCTGCCTTGGTTTTGGAAGCATCAGTATACCACATTATGGTATGGTCTTTTACATGCTGAGCAAACGCTTCTTCCTTCCAATCCTTTCTATTACTTAATACTACAGTGAGGTGTTTCTCAAAGTTGTAAATTCGTGGTATGTCATCCACTGGGAGTTGGAGAAGTTGAATTTTCTTTTTGAGGGTGTTCCAAGCCCCTGACCTGAAACCGTTCTAATCATTGTCGCATTGGCATAACTACCGACGACAATATGCAGTGGTGTTAGGTCTAGGATGACCTCCATTGCTGCTGTTGGGCATGTTTTCATGGCACCTGTGATGTGGAGATGCATGCTAGTCCCTGTACTTTGCACAGGTTTTGCCTTGCTGTACGTTGCTCTAGTTTTGTGTACCAAGCAACCGCTCCACTGGTAATCACGGGTCTTACTATCATGGTATATAACATCTAACGTAATGTTAGAGGCGCAGCTCTATCTATTTGCTGCCAGTCTTCTGTATATCATGAGAGCATCTGGCTTTGCTGGTAATGTTAACTCTCTAGGGTTATTCCTAGATATTTGACTTCCTGTGATGGCAGTATTTCCTTTGCATCTAAGATGGATTCTTTTCAAGCTTTTCAGACTTCGCTTTCTGGTGAATGGCACTACCGCGATTTTGTCTCAGTTGATGCTCAGCGCGACAGTCCATATGATTTACGCGAATGCGGATTGATTTGATTTATATTGTCTCTATTGTCTCTACGCCTTTTGCAACTCTTCCACGTACTCTGCAGACCGCAACGATCAGAAAATCAATGTGTAAGAAAGTGATTAAGGAAGTAACAAATATGAAAGAACATCCTCGATTTAGAGAAAAAATAATTATATTGACTACTTATGCTATTCTCTTATTTTATTATTTTGCCAATTTTTGCCTACCCTGCTTTGATTTGCACTGCACGCCACTGCTACGTTCAATATACCTTTGCTTACATGTTTTATTTTTATCATGCACGAGCTTTTTTATATATCTACCTAATACGATTTGATAAAATAAAACTGAAACGAATGCCAGCCATAATTTTAGTTTCAGAGCGGTTTCATTATGGGAACGAGATACCGCTGCCTGGCCAGGATTTGAAATGTTCCGCCAGACTTTTACGTTTTAATTACGTTTTATTTTTCGCTAGTATCCGACTTTTGGGGCATGATGTTTACGTATTTTCTTCTGTTTTTACTGGGATGAAATGTGTAGCTAGTTGCAGATAAACTTAGATAATAAAAGTAGATACGTCTTGCTATATGCCGTATTACATTCTTTGTTTGAAAAGTTTAATGAAATGATTTGACTTAATTTTTAAAAGATGGTTAATCTTCTTATTATTTTATATTGTACATTCTTATTAAACAACTTCTATGTTTGTATTATTTTGTAATATGATGCCGTAGAGAAAATACACTAAGTATACAAGGTATCGATTGAAACTTTGAATAAAATGATTAAGGAAGAAGTCACATACTGGTAGTATAACAACGCATGATCGTTCAACAAAGTTGAAAAGGTAATATTTTGGCCAACTGTATAGCAAATAATTTAAATGAAGTAAAGGAACCTACGTTGTGTAAAAATATTCTTATTGTGATTACCTCGGATGCGCCCAACCGATGCAATATTTTGGCAAATTTGAGGAGAATAGGTTATGTAAATCAAACGCCAAATTTGTAAATAACGTCTAGAGATTAACCTCGCCAAAATTATCACCAATTGTCATTCGCACTTATTAGAAAGAAACACCATTGTACCGAGAACACTGCTTATTCTAAATTTGTCAACTAGTTTTTTCACAGAAATAAGTAAGTGATGAAATACTAGATGCAAAAGAATCCCCCATGAACATCTAAATAAAAGCATAAACAGTATATTAAAGAATATTAAAATATTATTTTTCTGTTCTGTAAAGGTGCGTACAGACCTGACGAGACGCGAGCGAGACATTCCAAATTTGCTAAGTGGTCTCGCGAGACAACCCACGCAGTCTTGTGTCTCGCCCTCGTCTCGCTCTTGTCTCGCTCTCGTCTCGCTATCGTCTCGCGCTCGTCTCGTCAGATATGTATGCACCTTAAGATCCCAACCTATAAGTGCATAATATGTGGCTTATAATTTTTTAATAAAAATGTTCTTTTTTTCAGTGTGAACCTGGCTTAGGCGCTAGTGTGATGTACAACCTGCTTTACAACGAACCTACGAAGCTCATGTTGCTGGCTGGATGTAGTACAGTGTGTACCACTGTCGCCGAGGCTGCAAAAATGTGGAATTTAGTTGTGGTAAGTAAAATATATACAGGGTGCGCCTTAAATAAGTGAAAATATTTTAGGGTCATATTTCAACCCCAGAAACGCGACTATGAGGTTTTTTGAAAACACAATTTGTCGATAATATGGCAACATAGGTAATATATTAAATTTACAAGAAAGATAATCCAGAAAAGATCTAGTGGTTCTCAAAATTTTAGCAAAAAAATCTTTTTTTTTTAATTTTTAAAGTAAAATAACTTTGTTGTTTTGGATTTATTTCAAAAACGGTAAGAGAAAATGTGTTTCTTTTATCGAGATCCACGAGCCCTGAAAATATTTGCACTTATTTAAGACTATATACTACCTTTAAAACTTTCGAAGCGAATTCTGTCTAGATTTCATTAAAATTTGGGAAAAATTCAACGAAAAAAAGTATTTTTCAAGTTTGTATTCCTTGCTTGGGCAAAATGGCTAGAACTAGAACTAGCTTTCACTTTTACTGGAAGGATAAATATACTGTTAAGTTTAAATGAGAACGTGTGCTCATTAAGGTGGGCCAAAAAAATCGATTACTTTGTTTTTCACTTTATATTCTGAAAAAAAGGTTGATAGACACCTCAAAAAAATTCTCTCCAAGTATGGGTTCTTAATTTTAATAGAAAGGTTCTTGGCCCTTCAGTCTTCAGTTTTCTAATTTTTCCTTATTATTAGAAAGAAAAAAATTATATTTGGGTATCTACTATTTGGTATCTATTCGACTCATATATTTGTAGAAAATTGAATTCTCTACACAAAAGGTCCTTGACAATTAAAAAAATTATTGCGATACGCGCAACACATGGTTTTGTAGGAAATTTAGTGCCCTACAAAAATGGTTTATAATAATAAATAACGTTTTATTGTACAAAAAGCCAAAATAGCTTCATCTACAAAGCATTTACAAAACACACAAAAGCACAAAAAATATACAAATAATAAAAAATATCAGACAAGCACCATTCAGAGCTTTACGAAATGCGGGAAAGAATCAAAGTGACTTGATATTCAAAGGCAGATTGTACAGTATTGAGCCTTTAACTAGTTCTGAGCTCGGGGTTGGCAGATAAAGATCGTGCTCCGCATTCCTAAGTGAATAGTTGTGAGATGGCCTTTCGGGAATAACAGATATGTGCTTGCGGATTAAGCAAACGGATTCAAAAATGAATAAAGAAGGAAAAGTCGGTATTTTGAATTTTTCTTTTCTTTAAAGAAATTCTGGCAGTGAGTTCTACTGTTCAGTCCCAATAAATATCGAACTGCTCTCTTTTGAAGTTTCAAAATAGGATCAAATTTTGTTGCGCAGCAAGTACCCCAGAATGGAAGGGCGTAACGGAGATGCGACTCAAAAAGGGCCTATTCTAGAGGTTGATAAGTTAAGTTCCTTAGAAACTGATCTTAGCGCAAAACAGGCAGCGCTTAGTTTCTTTGATAAAGGTTTCTTATGGTTAGTTGATTAAATTAACCGTTTAAGAGATATTCATCGTCAAACTCCAATACACAATAATTTTAACCTTTTTTGCAGAGAATTAAATTTTCTATAAATATGTGATATATTTTTTCCAAATGGTAGGCACCGAGATATGATTTTTTCTTTCTAAAAATAAGAAAAAATAGAAAACTGAAAGACGGAAACATTCCTGTTAAAATTAAGAGCTCATACTTAGAGAGAATTTTTTTGAGGTGTCTACCAACCTTTTTTCAGAGCATAAAGTGAATAAAAGTAGTCAATTTTTTTGACCCACCATAATGCCCACAGTTATTCGCTGCGTCCACCAACCTCAAAACTATTCTGAACGTGCTAAACGAAATTATATTTTGTATAAATAACTATTATCTATTGCAAAATAAAAACACTAAATCACCACAATACACCAAAACACTTTTACTTTTAGACTGGACGCGCGTTTCGCTAACCATGTTAGCATCATCAGCAGATGATTATAAACTAAAGTATAATCTACATGTTGAGCGTTTATATACTTGCTCAGTGGGCACCGAGTGGGCGTGGCAAAATCTAGCCAACCGAGTCAGAGCCCACTGAGCGTAACAGTTAGATTTCCGCCACTAGAGTAGTAGGAACAAAGAACTTGAAGGAATTGGACCGTTGACTCTGTTCATACTATCTTTACATTTATTAATTCTGATACTTTCATATGCATCTAATTGCCTGTAATTTGAGACGTGTTTAATTAATTTTAAATTATTAAGATCTATACAATGTTGTTTATCAACAATATGTTCGGCTACGCAAGATTTATCCGGTCTACCATATCTTATCTGAGCTAAATGTTCTTTAAATCTAGTTAATATTGATCTTTTAGTTTGCCCAACATATTTCTGATTACAATCTTTACAAGAAATTTCATAAATACCCGACCTTTCCAGTGGAGGTGTTTTATCTTTTGGATTACCTAATAATTGTTGTAATTTATTATTAGCACTATACACAAGTTTATAATTGACATTCTTAAAAATTCTTTTTAGACCACGGGATAACTCTCTATCAAACGGTATCGAAAAATATTTAGACGTATCTTTCTCCACTTCAAAAGTCGAATTTTCAGAAATCATTAACCTATACCTACGTTTTCTAATTAATTTATCAACTAGTGAAGGAGAATATCCATTACACTCAGCTACATTCCTAATGTAATCTCTTTCTATTTCATATCTTTCGTTGGAAAGTGGGAAACAAAGTAATCTATGAACTAAGAAATTTAAACTAGCCATTTTATGTTCAACACTATGATGTGATTCATTAGGAATATATCTGCGTGTGGTCGTATTTTTCCTATAGATCAGGCAATTATTAGTATTTCTAATAACTAATACATCTAGAAATGGTAATCTGTCGTTGTTCTCAATTTCATGCGTAAATTTAATGGAATGAAAACGATTATTTAACTTAGAAATAAAATTATCTATGGTGCCTGAATGTGTGTCAAAAACAGCAAAAATATCATCCACATACCTAAACCATACTCTTGGAAAATACTCAAACTGATTCTTAGCCTCCAATTCAACTGATTCTTAGCCTCCACTTCTTTGTACTTTAGTTTATAATCATCTGTTGATGATGCTAACATGGTTAGCGAAACGCGCGTCCAGTGTAAAAGTAAAAGTGTTTTGGTGTATTGTGGTGATTTAGTGTTTTTATTTTGCTGTGGTTCACACCAAAGGTTCCAACCCTCAACTGTAATATTATCTATTGTGCAACGAATACTTTTTTACCCAAAATTTACAAAAATTAGTAGTTTACACATCACAAACTAATCGGAAACTACTAGTAAAATACGAATTATAACTTCGGCTCATCTAATATTTAAAAATCGATCGCTTGGCCAAAAATAGATTGGTTGGCTACGGTTTCGGTTTTCATATTTCCCGTTATTAAAATTAAAACGTTTCGATCTGCACGGCAACATCAGTTTAATTAACGTTGAATATGTCGTCGGCCGTATAATGATTTCCTGTAGGTCCGTAACTGACCGCTGAAACCCAAATGTTTCAACCTGAAAGCAAATTGAAAATAGAATGTCCATAGGTATTCATTCTCTGCCAATCTTAATCATAAAAATAAAAATTCGCTTAATTTTTTTCGTAATTATCACAGAAAAACAAGTAAACATTGCAGTACCTTGTGTTTTATATTTATTATTTAAATATACTTTACTCTCATATTTGGCGAAAGTACAAAATATTTAATAATAATCATAAATTGCATGTATTTTAACCAATGGATCCGATTGGTTTTAGAAAATTGTTTAAATTATGAAACTTTTAGTGTTTGGTCTAAATCACCATAAACTACAGATGGGGATTGCAACCTTTCGTGTTACAACAGCAAAATAAAACACTAAAGGTTGATTCTCACATACCTTCCATATAAGCTCCCTTCCATTTTCCTTCCGTTTACATAAAATATTATATCATATAAATTAATAGGACAGTGCACACTATCCGTTCCGTTTCCCTTCCGTTCCATATTCTTTCCTTCTATACATTTTTTTGGCGGACTGACTGATGCGTATCGAAAACTGCGTTCTCAAGTCCTTACATTTGTACCAGCTCTGTTAAAATTTCGCTGATATTTGTTCATTCTTCGCCTTTTAATGAAATTTATTACTTTTTTCAATAGATACAAATTTTTAAAATGAAACTTTCATAATCGGTAATGTTTCGCTAACTATAACAGCATCAGCAGAAGAGGATTTAAACTAGTTTTAATAATTTGCTGATGATGCTAACATGGTTAGCAAAACGCGCGTCCAGTGTTAAAAGAAGATGTGTTTTTTGGTGTATTGTAGTGATTTAGTGTTTTATTTTGCTTTTTATTTTGCTGAAACACCGTATTCTAATAAATTGTACAAAATAAAATGTATGGAACTGATACGGAACGGAAGCTTACGTATAGAGTCAATACAATAAAAGATACGGAACGGATATGGAATAGATACGGAAGGTATAGTGAGAATCAACCTTAATTCACCACAATACACCAAAACACTCTATTTTTAACACTTGACGCTTGTTTCGCTAACTATATCAGCATCAGCAGAAGAGGATTTAAACTAGTCTTAAGAATTTGCTGATGATGCTAACATGGTTAGCAAAACGCGCGTCCAGTGTTCAAAGAAGGTGTGTTTTGGTGTATTGTAGTGAATTAGTGTTTTATTTTGCTAAAACACCGTATTCTAATTTTCGAATTAAGAAAGGAACGGCAGAACCAGTGGTGGGAATACTGGTTCCGCATGTATCGCGTTATATTAGCTATCTTTCCCCAGAAATCATCATCATTTTTAGCTTATTCAACCATTTCCAACATACTGTCTTTATTACCTGGGTCTTTTGTCGTATCCACTCTCTTTTTTATGGTTTTTCTTGGTTTATAATGATCGATATATAATATCGGTCCATTGAGCGTTGTGCGACCTCCATTTGCCTTATATAGTATGTTTTAAGTGCCCAAGTTTCGCATGCTTATGTCATGACTGGTACTACACATTCGTCCTCCTCAGTGACCTAATCATCATTATTTCCAGCTTATTCAACCATTTCCAATTATGGTGTAGTCTTGGTCCCTAGTTGGGCCCATTGTTGTCTATTGTTGGCTATGCGGGCCAAGGTATCGGCAGTTTCCGAATATCATGGTCCCACTCAGGTTTGGTCTTCTTTTAGGTCTTCTAATTCCTACTGGGTACCATGCTGTAATTTTTGTGGCTCATCTATTTTCTGTCTTTCTTGCCAGGTGACCTGCCCATTGCCACTTCAAGAATTTGATTATTTGGATGACATCTATTATTTGGGTCTTTTGTCGTATCCCCTCTATCTTTTTACAGTCTTCCTTGGTTATTCCCTGCAGTTTCCTTATAAATTCTGTTTTAAGAGTCCAGGTTTCGCATGCATAGGTCTTGACTGGTATACACATTAGTCCTCTACAGTGACCTAATACCTACTTACAAATCTGCTTTTAGCTACCTTTTTGCAAGCAGCGCGATACCGCGTCGATCAAGCCTCGAGATGCTGAAACATAGTAGAACGGCGAGGAATAGCGAGGTACATGCAAATTTATTATTTTTATTTGCTTATTGATAATTTAAAATGTTAACAGTAGCTAAAATTCTGGCCAGTAGTGTCGCAAACATTTGGTTGACTTGAAACCAACAAACCGGAAATGGTGTGGAAAGAGTGTGGAAAAAAACCGGAGAGAGTGTGGAAAGTTTTTTAACCTTTACGAAAATTTGTTGCCACTTCACCTCATATCTTTCTGGTCCCATAAAATCTCTCAATACTAAATCTATTAATTTTTGGGAATCCATAATTTTCTACAGCGCGACATAGCGACGAAAACAAGGATATTTTAATCGATCCCGCCGCTTGATCTAACCGCTCGAGCAGATCGCTTTACTATGCTCACACGTACTTGTTTTCACAGATTTGTTTTGGACGCGATGTCGTGCTGCTTGCTTGCCGCTAGCCTCGTTGCTCGAATATGTTTTTAGCGTTAGGCCTTAAGCTAAGAACATAGTGGAGCGACGAGGATAGCGGCGAGCAAACAGCGCGATACCGCGTCTAGCAAGCCTCGAGCGGCGAGGAAGAGCGAGGTACTTGCAAATTTATTATTTTCATTTGCTTATTAATAATTTAAAATGCTAACAATGGCTAAAATTCTGGGCAGTAGTGTCGCAAACATTTGGTTGATTCGAAACCAACAAACCAGAAGGTGTAATGTACATGAAATTTTCAAAAACAGGAAAGAGTGGCAAGTTTTATAACCTTTAGGAAAATTTGTTGGCCAATTTATTTCATAACTTATCTAAAATATACCGGTTATGGTGATAACTATCTTTCCGATCCCATAAAATCCCTTTTACAAATACTAAATGTATTAATTTTTGGGAATCCATCATTTTCTACAGCGCAGCGCGACAGATCTACGAAAACAAAATTATTTGAATCGATCTCGCCGCTCGATCTAACCGCTCGAGCAGATCGCTTTACTATGTTCACACGTACTTGTCTTCACAGGTTTGTTTTGTACGCGATGTCGTGCTGCTTGCTCGGCGCTAGCTTCGTCGCTTCACTATGTTCTTAACCTTAGACAGTGATAAGCCTTTGATAAAGAGCTATATGAAGGTTCCAGTTTTCATGTTAATAGACTTTTTGAAAAGGATAGGAATGGAGAATGTAACTTAGAGATCAGAGGAAGGACCAAAACAGATCTGGCAAGGCCGCAGTGGAACGAACTTATGGTCACTTCAGAAATACAATCTAATGTAATACTAAAAGTTATGTTTTTGGTAAAATAAAGCAAATTTTGTAGTTAGCTTGAATATTTTCTTCGAAAATTATATCAGACAGGCCTAATTGAAACTAATTAATTTCGGAATCATCTCAGATGAGTTTTTCTGGTCTCTGCCTTCAGGACGTTCTTCCTTTTACTCTGCGTTTACCTTTCTGTTTTTTCAAAAGCAGAAAGGAATAATAAAACTAAATAATTGGCATTTTACTTCTAGACGTTGGCGGATCTAAAGAGGAAATTTATTTTCGCCTTAATTATACCCTTGCGGCTTAGCAAGACTTTTTTCATCTTTTTTCTGCTCGCCCGTGTTTACAAAGTCGATTAAATTAGAGAAGTCCGTAATAAAATGGGCATTTTTGAACTTGAAAGGATGATGGAATAATAAATGACTAATTTAATAAAGATGTAAAAGGAACATGATATAAAAAGTGATGTCTGTATTATAAGCAAATTTCTCTGAAGCTTTTGCTGAAAGAAAAAAAAAATAATCTAAATAAAAGAAATTGTTTTATATTTTAGAAGGTTTGGTATGAAATAACCCTGTATGGTTTAAGGTTACGATATTTATAGCAAAGTAAGTACATAGCAACTATAGTAAACATTATTATAGTATAGTTTTGATTTTAGAACATTTCTTGTGTGTGTATTTTTAATATTTTTTTTTAAAAAGGTGGAAAACACTTCTTATTTTATTTATTTAATAATATATTTGAAACTATAGAAATATATTTAATAATATCCTAGGACTACGTAAAGTGATCAGAAAGGAAGCCAAAAATGCAATTATATACAGAGTGTTCCTCTTAAAAAAATTATACCAATCCACTCACATTTTTTTCAGCCACCCTGTAGAAATTAAAAAATACTTTCCTGAAACACATCCTAACACATACTTTAGGTTGGCACTTATACAAAATTCTTAAGTTTCTAAATAATGATATGTAGAAGGGGCATTAAAAATATGAAAGTACATTATTAAATTAAACGATGAATTTGCTTTTGACAGACATTTTTTGTGCGAGAAAACCTAAAAACAAAGATTTTAAGGCAAAAAAGTTATGGCGGAGTTCGACATTGTTAATGGTTGTTTTCATTTTGAAATCCACATACAGACATAGACTATTTTAGTTTGGTATTTTGTTTCTTTGCATTTAGAAACAGTGCCTACTGAAATCACAAAATGTTTTGAAACATTTCTTCTAAAAGTTTTGATTCCGCATCAAAACATATCAGGAAACGGCTAGTGCCACCATATTGGATACACATGTAATAAAGCCATATAATAAATAAACAACGTTTTATTGTACAAAAAGCCAAAATAGCTTCATCGACAAAGCATTTACAAAACAAACAAAAGCACAAAAAAATAGAAACAAAAAGAAAAAATAGAAAAATTTGAAACCTATATAAAATATGTTTCTTATTTGTGGCATGCTTTTTCTTTTTTGTTTCAAGAAACAGACACGATTATTAAAAACATTACTATTAAAAATGTGTCAAAAATTGCTACGTGGAACTAATAATAATAATCCTGCGGCCGGATCTTAGACAGTGATAAATTTGTGTACTATTTTATTAAAATGTGGACATTAAAATAGATGTTACTTTTGAAAATTAATATCTTGTTTTGTCATTACGTCTAGGTTTCTATTATATTGACCCATCTTATTAATTAATTTAAACCGTCTGCGTCTCTATGAATTTAATTTGCCGGCAAACTTCCAAAGTACATAATCCCGTAGTTTACGACAACAAAGTTGGAAGATCGAACAATTCTCGATGCGTTTCGGTAAGTTGCAGTAAATCTAGCAATTTCCGCGTTTCAAATCGGCAAATCCACTCCCCTTTCCGTACGCCGAACCGGAGGAAACTTTTACGACAAAATTGGAAATTGTAAAATTGAATTGCTAATTCAACGGATAATTCAATAATGGTACAGCGACAACGTGCTAGACCTAGAAGGTTTGATTACTCGGAGGAAAGTCGGTTTTAATCAATTAAGTCTCTAACGTTTTTGAATTTAATTGATTAAAGCCTTGGTTGTTAACTTAGTCGCGTTTTTCAAGCTGTTTATTTTACTTAGTTATTATAGTAATTATAACGTACAATGTTTTATTTCATACTGCTTATATTATATTGTGTTCTAGTTGACCGATTTTGATGATTTTTAAAGCAATTTGTAGCTAGATTATTTGACTTTTTAGTATCTCTTTCTAAATTAAAAATGAACGTTGTCATCTGTCAATTATACGAGGGAAAACAAAATGTTGATATTTTGGTGAAAGTTTGATACATCCTGTGGAGAACGTTAACACTGCAAGGAATTTAATAATCATTTATTTTTATCATTTAGGTGTATTGTATTAAAATGACCGTCACTCAGTCTGTCCGTCTGAGGACTCCATTCGGGTACCTTTACCCACGTGTCCAGTTTGGTTCCTATCGACCCATAATTAAGAAAAATCCTGATGATTTCGTCCATTTAGAGGCATCGCATCGGTTTGAAACGTCAAAGGCGCCAATCCTATAGCCCGCCCCCAAATATGCCAAAATCAATCCACATTTTTCTTCAATTTCAAATCCTTAGTCCCACCCTAATGAAGATGTAAATGTACATTAAATTTTGACGTTTCTTACGTCAAAACTATCGTACACGGTCAAGTTGGCCCTAGTTCAGTCTATCGACATACCAGATTTTATAGTGCACGAAAGGTCGGCGTCGGCGTCATCAAAATATCGTGAAAAGATGCGACTCGAAGAGTTTCAACCCCCTAGCTCACATAGGGCCCGAGTTATTCGATCTTTATCACTTTTGCGACGCGTGTCATGACGCTAGCTCGTGTGTCGCGGTCATTTCTTGACTTGTCAAAAAGGTGAATAAAGTGTATATCTCAAATAGAAGGTATAATTTTACAGACCAGTGGACAATTTACCGGACTTATTACTGTACATACATACATACTGCCTTTACTCGCTGACGAGTATTTGACACGCATCAGAAGATGGTCACGCAAGGCGTTTTCAGTCGTAAGCTTTTCTGTGACTGAAAAGCCCGATACGTGATGTTATCTGTCTACCGCACTCCAGACATTCAAAAATCTCATAGCTTTGTGGCCTCTTTACTTTTTGGTTGTCGCTGTTAACTGACTACAATTCTTCTCCATTCCGTTCTATAGTGAGCTGCTTCTTCCCACTCATTCTGCTTGTTAATTCCCTTTAAGTTTTCGTGGAAAATATCCTTGTACCTTTTCAGTTGTCCACCCGGCCTCCTCTTACCGTCTACATGCTCACCGTAAAGCAGAGATTTTGGTATGCGGTTTTATTGCATTCTGCATACGTGACCAGCCCATCTTAAGCGGGACTTTGTAATCATGACTTCAATACTCTCGCAGTTAGCTTTTTCAAGGACCGATACGTTTGAGACAGGATGGAACCATTTTATTCTTAAGAGTTGTCTAAAATGTCTTTGTTGCCACTTGTTTAATGCATTCGTGTGTCGGCGGTACGGCACCCAGGTTTCGCTCCCATATAACATGGTGGGGATTATTATTGCTCGGTACACTGCAAGTTTCGTTTTTGTGCTCAAGTCATGATTGTAGAAAACCCTGTCTTTTAATTTCCAGAATGCTCTTGAGGCGCTACTAATCCTGTGCTGAATTTCAGAGTCGATATTGGCCTTTGGCTTATTACTGTAAAACGTTATTTTGCAGACTGGAATCAAATACGTAAAAGTGTGCTTTACGCCACTGTATGAAATAAAATATATTGAAGTTTATTTTTAGAATTGTTACTGTAAAAAGCCGACTAATATGTTCCTTAAAACATCAAAGGTAGTGAAAAATTGAATAATCAGTGTTCTCCTCGCTATAAACGAAGTAAGTTTTAAACTTCGAAACAACTTCCCCACAAGGTGACGGTAAACTAAGAAGTTATCAGCGTCTTCGCCATAATTACGTCATCTCCTCGTCTTCCATTTACCTACTTTATCGTTTTAAAGGAGAACCATCCATATTATGAGTTTAAGTGTATTTTAAAGTGAGATTTAAAACAAAATCTAATACACAATGTAAAAAGTTATAAAATGAATGGATTATTGGAAACTAAACTCTATTAACAGAATTAATTTATCATTAATTCAATCTGAAATATCTTATTAGCCACCACAATAGTAGCACGAGTAAGTAGTTACTTACACAGGGTGTCCCAGTTCAAACGAAACAAGACAATTTAAAGACATTTCTGGTGTGAAAAGGACAAAACGGTGAAACACGTCAACTTTATTTTAAGGGGTCATAATATGCGACTATTTTTGGAGCCCCTAAATCAAACCCCACGCGGGGGTGACATCCACCCTTAAAATCTTAAATGTAATGCGGGGTCGAGTAGCACATCATTTGAAAGGTTAATTTTAAGTGCCATCTCATTTTTGCAGTTTTTGTCACATTTGGTGGAATCGGGCTGAAAAATAAACTTTTCATAAATTGATGATGCTTTGATATTTGATTAATTGTACAGGAATCAAAATGGGGTCTAAAATAAGAAATTTAGATTAAATCAACAAGATTTTGCTTAATGAATAATACACAAAAAGTAGTACCCTGCTTTAAAACAATTACTTGATTAAATGTTCGAATTGACCACCCCCTGCTTCCATACACGAATACAGGTTCTGCTCAAAGCGTTCTCGGACGTGTTGTAATATTTCGGGTGTTATTAACCGGGCACTCGTGTACAATTCTTTGACGTAATACTTCTACTGTCTCCGGTTGCGTGGCGAATACTTTTATTTTGAGATGTACCCATAAAAAAATCCAGCGGAGATAAATCCGGTGACCTAGCTCGCCATTCAAGAAAGGGTCCCCTGCTTCCAATCCACCGACCAGGAAATGTTTCATCAAGATACTGCCGCACACGTACACATAGTGTGGAGGAGCTCCATCTTGTTGAAACCAAGTTGATTTTCGTCATAGTTGGTTAGGTTAGGTTAGGATTTATGGCATTTTCCAAAAAATCCAGATACATATTTCCATTTAGATTTACATCCAGAAAGAACGAGCCCAACTAATCTAGTTGGGCTCGTTCTAGATAGTCGCCAAAGATTCCAGCCCACACATTAATTTTTTCAGGGTACTGAGTATGAACCTCACGGAATTCTCTAGGATTGGTATCAGACCAGTAGCAATGTGCATTTCACTTAGTTCTTCACAGAATTCTAATCATCTGTTTTAATCATCTTCGTTCAATTCTGGTCCAAGAAGTTTGTAAGGATGGAATTTGTGGAACTTTAGTATTCTATGAACACTACTTTTACTTATTCCTGTGTCTGTTGCCAATTGTCTCCAACACTCATTCTTGGTTCGGCATGGATTTGTCCCAGAACTACTATTTCTATCACCTCATTGTTAACTACACCAGCTGGAACTTCTTGCTTCCTTGTAAGAACACTTCCAGTTTCTCTAAATTTAGCTACTAATTCCAGCACGTACTTTCTAATGACATGGTTATCTGGATGTCGGTCATTAAATAACTGTGCCGTTCTATTGTCACATCCCTCATGACTAAAATAATACCAGAACACTTATAATTAATAATTTTAAAGTTGAAAAGATCCACATAAATACATGCACAAGAACAAGAAATATGTAGAAAATAAAGGTAACTTCACACTTACACTGCAAGTAAAGTTATAGAGTCACATTCTGTTAGTTTATAAACTAGCTATTAATTAAATTAATAAGATATTTTTGATGGCTAAAACCAATGGAGTTATTAGAAAAATAATTATAAAATCTTGATATTAATAGAAACAAATATATTGTTTGTGAACTAATCAGCAAGTTTATAAACTAACTGTTGGCTACCGTCTATTTTGTAATAAAATTGACAGATTCTGTCAAATTAACAGCGCATTTAGTTAGTTTGTAGAATAGCTGTCTATGTATCATAACAGTTATGTCCATCATTGTTTCAGAACAGCTTAAAGAAATTCATTCTGAAAAATGTTTCTCTAATAATAATATTTATAGAAATAAGGCGTTTGTGAATGAAGTGTCAGCATTCAAAAAGCAAGAAAAAGGAATTGATAAATTTTCCACCGCATTGAACCGAAATTGTTTTCATTCCATTTATCTGTAATTCCTCTTGACTTCTCATTGATTTGAATTCATAAAAATTCTCTTTCTCTTTAGAAGTCAATGTTTTGTTACAGAGATATATTTAGATTATATTGTTATTTTTGCCGCAAGATAGCAAAAACTTTAAAAAACTTTAGTTTTATTTAAAAATAAATATGCTATATTCAGTGTTGTTCACCACATACGACACGGAATCTTGTAGTTAAATGATTAGATTTTTACCATTTGTAAGTTTTGGGGTCGTTGAAGGACTATTAGAGCTACAATTTAAAAATAATTTTACAAGATACAGAGTGTTCCAAATAAGTGAAAAATATTATAGTTTTAATTTTTTAAATAGGACACCCTCAGATCGGCCCACTAGAACAAAATATATGAAATTTAAGGTTTGACGACCGTAACCAGTTAAGATTATAAACTAGCTAGTTTACAAGACTGATGGTTAAGCTTCATTCAAAACCTCGCAATTAGTGGAATAAACTAGTGGTATAATTAGTGTAGAAGTTTGCTCCTTGTAAGCATTCAGAACGTCAAAATTAGTGGTAGGAATTTTTAATTAATGAAAAAAGTTAACAAACTTTTGATTTTTCCACTAATTATACTTCAAAATTTGCGAGAAATGTCATTTTGGCCTTTGATTTGAAAAGTTTATTGTTTTATAAGCTAAATATTAGGCTTTCTCTATGTATATAACTGATTACTTCAAGCTGTTGCGAAGATATTTTAGTAATTTTAATTGTGTTTTTTAAACATTGTGAATGATCGTAAACTAAAAACATAAATATATAAAGTGTAATTGAAATATGGACGTGTAATTAAAACCACTAAAGTGTAATTGAAACCACTAATTTATTCCACTAATTGCGAAGTTCTGAATTATTTATTTAAATGGTTATTATTTATGCAAATTGCAAATATTTATTTTAGCCGTAACATAATAATAACCCATACAGCACGTCCAAATGAAATTACGTTTCTACAAGGGAGACACATGAGAAACAAAATATATTAAAGTGAACCTAAGTGTTCATCTAGTTCTAACATATACATATGAGATACACGCAGGTTTATATTGATAGAATTGTGTGGTACAGTGTTTACTAGTTGTATACCGTATGCACTCAATATTCTAAAGGGTTTTTTGTAACGTAACAAATAGTTATTAAAATGATGAAACCTGACGTCGGTATATGAGACATACAATGTATAAGTCATATGTATGTGTGATACTTCGTATCATAGTTGTGCCTATAGTACACACCTTGTAAAAATGTGACGTATACACATAATATAGATATCTATATAGACACTTTGTAATAGTGTACTGTTGTGTCTACATTCTAGCATGAAATGAAGGTGTGCGCACGCGCGGATAACCCCAGCGTAGACACACCGACCAAGTGTATCTTATGTGTCCTCTCTCCTTTCTCCTTTCTAGGAGTGGTATGTGTTAGCAGCCATTATTGTTTTATCATTCGGAAGCTCTATATAAATGTTCTGTTTGTGTATAGTTTTAAAGAGATTTTAAGGTAAGCACAAGTTTTTAATTACCTTGTTACACCTTCCTAAGAGTATTATTAATATTATAGCAGCGACTCTTCCCTTACTCGATACCTAATTTACCAAATTTTGACTCCAATGAATGAAAATTCCAAATATTCTCGTATAATGATAAAGAGGTTAGCTCTGCAATATATATATTTCTTTTAATTTGGAAATAATAAAAATCTAAATGGACCAGAGAAAGAAAGATTTAAACACTTCAAAGAACTTCTTACACTGATATTCGGTAAGTTATTGATGGATCAATATACAGATATGTTTAATATTCAATAATCAGTTTCATATAAAATTTAAGGGTGAGATTGTTAATCTGGAAATAAAATACAACAAAGTCCAACAGAGTGCTCGATGAATGAGTATGCTAACAAACCAACTGCTTGGAGGGAAAGAGGAGAAAAAAATGACTAAACGAGGTCCACCAAATCGTGGCGATATACCAGTGTTTACCATTTTAGTATGTTGTTATACTAGGTACTTATATTTTTAATACATTTTGATACAAATTCTGTTCTTTTACAGTGTTTTCTTACTTCTGGTTTCTGCAGTGTGAATAATTATTATTATTGTGTTATTTGCGCTATTGCGTTTCATGATATAAAGAAATATAAGAACTCTATTTTTTAACCATTTAATCCATTTTATGGAAGAAAAATAGTACATTTAATACAAAACAAAAATAGAACAATTTTAAGGCTACTTCTCTTGAACTTACGATCGAGATACTTTTGGAAAATACAAAGTTTTGCCTTCCTAATTTTCGTTCTAAAAAGATATAATTGGTATCATTGAATAAATATTTCTTAAAAAGAACGAAAAGTTAGGCATCAAAACTTGTATTTTTTTCTATATTCTTTCATAATAAGTAGTTTTATCTAGCACAAGATGTATATACGAAGCAAAATACATACGTATACACGCGGTAGTCACAACTGCAATGTGTAAACAGAGTTTAAACGTAATACACAAGCACTCTGTATCCTACGGCACACTGTGTATCCCTTACTTTGTGTATACGTAAATGCTATACTGTGGCTACATTGTGAGGCGGACGTTTAACCTTTGTGCATACGTGTTGAACTACAATGTGTAAACGTAATATATTTACATCGGGGGAATTGTGTCACCCTGTGTCTACATCTAATAATGTAAACACATCGTAAATGTGATTTGATGTGCTGTATGGGAATATAATAATAGCTCCCGTATATAGCGTTTAACGCCTTGGGGGTCAGCAAGGTACAGCTTGCCATGCTAGAGCCGTTCGGTATACAAGGAAGGTAATGTAGCTAGCACTACGCCTCAACCGCCTATTATTACCTCAGGATTGTGAATCCGAAGTACTCATTTAAGTCAACCTAGGTATCCAAACTATTTTTATTTTACTAAAAATAGTCGGCGGATGAAATTCCGGGTGTAGGATTCGAACCCACAACCGAACTGCAACCAATCAAAGACGAGACTGTGCCTCTACGCCACCGGGCTTCACAGCTACCTTAACCAGCCGTAACATATATCCAAAATAAATTCCAAAACCAGCAAAAAAACTGGATATGACCCAAAAAATATCTAGTTCTTTGTCTTTAAATATGTCACTCTTTCCTAATCCATCTCTTTCAAAATCACGATCAGTTTATGCGAAATGTGTGTACGTGTGTAGGGACGAATTTAAATGGAATTTGCATTAGCGATTGACAGTAGATTAATGCGCTATCGTTCTTTCTATTGTGCCGCTCGAATAGATCTTTTATATCATCCGTTTGTCATTCCTTTCACGATATTATCGATGGCATTTCGTTTTGTTGATTGAGCGACGACAGGCCGAAAAGGCAGAATGTGATTTGCTCAATCCAGAGGCGTACGACTATTATTATACAATAAATACGTATACATAATTTAAATTTTTATTAAGTCTAATATATAGAATGTTTTTTTATGTTTTATAACAATAACTCACTATTTCTTGAAACTACATATATTTATGTGTATATTAATACATAAAACTCGCTTTTTTTATTTAAAAAATCCATTTAAATCTGTCAAAAATCAATTTTTTAATCTTCAAGGTATAACAGTTTGACCTTCACCCTTGGAAAAAAATTAATAATCTCTACTGCCCTGTAAAATGATCAATAGTGCGTCGGGCATCTGTAGCTCCAAGAATAAAAAACATTAGAATTTTGTTTAAGTGCAAACCTAAAGTATGTTCGAGGATGCATTTCAGATAAATATCCCAACTTCTATAGGGTGGCTAAAAAAAGTGTAAGTGAAACGGGATGATTTTTTTAAATGGAACGCCCTGTACATTATTGAATTTTTCTCTTCCTTTCAGATCACTTTACATAATCTTAAGATATGAGTAAATATATTTTGATAACTTCAGAGAAGAATTATTAAATAAATGAAAAATGTTTATTTTTCCACCTCAAAAAATTATTACAAATACAAAATCTTGTCCTGAAATCAAACGTATATTAGGTATTTACTTTAGATGGTCTATACTTAACTTTGCTATAAATATCATAATCTTAAATCATACAGGGTGTTCAAAATAAGTAAAACGCCAAACTTTCTAAAATATAAAATAATTTTTCTTTATTTTTTTAACTGGAACACCATGTATATTATTTTTTTTATCAAATGGAGAGTTAAAAGATGAACATTTTTTGTATTTAAAGTATTTCAAAGTTTTTAATGATTTTGTAGATACACGCAGTATTATTTCATATGGCTCTTTCAACGGTAAAATAAGAGAGAAAAATTATTGGGTGGCACAAATGTAAATATATCTATTGGTTTCACGTTAGGCATTCTCAAATATTCTGCTTCACAAGAACAAATAAAGAGATATACATTATAATAATTTTATTTACTTCAGTCTATCATAATTTATTTGTATACGAACTAACAATTATTATACAAGTTTCCAATGGTTTCAGATTAAAATACATATTAATCATGTTCCTTAGAACTTAAAACGAAAAACGAAAAATAAATAAAAATTAATCTGTTATAATACCTTTTCTGTTTTGTAATTTTTAATTCCCTTTATGTTTAGTCGTTCAGGTAACCACTTAACTTAATTAAGTACTGATAATACGTTAATTTAATTATAATTAACCAAACTAGCTTTTACTAAAGTAATTTTGAGTCTCCTTGTTTCCTAGTCATAGCTTAACCAACGAAAATAGAGCCATCAAATGTATATTGCAGTAAACATTGGCCATTTGTCGGCAGATAGCTAGAAATAAACCCTGTCTATATATTTCTGGTCCTCGAGCAAACATCTTGAAGGGTTCTTCTTCACAAGTAATGGACCGAATTTGTAACACAGTCTTTTGGGACACACTTGTTTAAATTTTCTTAATGTTACTGTTACGTCTACCACATAGACAGATTTATTTCTGTTGAAATATTTTATCTTTGCTGAACATAAATGTCATGGATTTAGTTTTGGACCGTTTTCTATTGTATTTTAATTTAAATTGATTATTTCTTTTGAAATTGGTTTTAAGTTTTGCAATATAACACTTTTATAAAAAATGTCTATACTTCTGTGGCGGATTAATCTCGTCCAAAATGCTCTATGAGTATTTCGCAACTTACAATGTAGAACAATCTAAAAATTAAAATATATATATTTTTTCAAAACACCCCTACGTTAATCCAACGGAGACAAACTTGTCAGTGGTGTTTCATTAATAAACCAAATTTGCCTAATGGACAAAAAATTCTTAACGGTTTAGGAAGTATATCTCTTCCCATTGTCGTAAGCAAAAAAACGCAAAGTACAAAAAACTGTTTAAAATATGTAAATACAACTATTCAAAGACACTTTAGTGTTTTTTCAATAGATATCTCTATAAAAACCGTTGACCTTCTGTTAATATAACGTTATATCAAGTTAAACTTCAAAATTAAAGCTTCATTCAGAATCTCGTAATTAGTGGAATAAATTAGTGGTTTCAATTAGCGTAGAAGTTTGTTCCTTTTCCAAATTTCCTTCCAAATTTCAATGTTAGTATTCAGAACGTCTAAATTAGTGGTAGTAATTTTCAATTAGTAGAAAAAGTTAACAAACCTTTGACTTTCCGACTAATCATACTTCAAAATTTTCTGGGGAAAAGGAGTAATAAAATACACCTAGCCGGCCGAGAACGTAGCACAAGGGAACTATCGTCGCAGTCCTCACTGTGCCATAGCCATCCCGTGCTACAGTTGCAGCCAAAACTGTGCGGCAGCGTAACCGCCACAGTTAAACCTTTCACGCAAAAGCTTACACACAGCAATGATGGAACATTCGAGTGGGACAAAATTATCGTCCGGAGGTAAATACCCCTCAATCGGATCTCCGGGAGGGGTGCCTACTCGAGCGTATCATCGGAGAAACAAAAAAAAATCAATGTTTCACGTTCGCGCCGTGGAACGCCCGCACTCTACTGGACAAGATAAATTCAAATCGACCAGAGAGAAGAACAGCACTGGTCTCACAGGAACTCCACCGATTAAATATAGATGTTGCCGCTCTAAGCGATACACGCTTTGCAGATGAAGGTAGTCTCACTGAGGAGCATTACACCTTCTTTTGGAAAGGTCACCCCGCAACACACAGGAAAATTCATGGTGTAGGCATTGCGATCAAAAACGAAATCGCCACCAAGTTAACAGAAGTACCTATTGGTGTCTCCGAACGTCTTATGACCCTAAGGTACCCCATATCAGACAAAACTTACGTCAACAACATTAGTGCCTACGCTCCCACCCTTGACGCTAAAATTGAAGATAAGGATAAATTTTACCAAGCATTACAAAATGCCTTTCAACGAATTCCAAAGCACGAACGAATCATCTTGCTAGGTGACTTTAATGCCCGTGTAGGCAAACAACAGGAAATATGGCCTGACGTATTGGGAAAACAATGGAAAACGCAAATAGCAATGGTGAACGCTTATTAACAACATGCGCAGAGTATAATCTTTGCATCACCAATACGTGGTTCATGTTGATGAACAAGTTTAAAGATACCTGGAAACATCCTAGATCAGGCCACTGGCATCAATTGGACCACATAATCGTTCGAAGGATGCATCTAAAAGATGTTAGGCTCACAAAAGCTAGAATAGATGCCGAATGCGGCACTGACCACCGACTTTTAATTTCAAAAATGAAAATCCAGTTAAAACCCAAACATCCACGCTGTAAAAAGCAAAACAACATGACCAGATTGAACGTACGGGATCTAGAGAACAAGAATACCGCCGACGCCCTCCGGGAAGCCATCAAAGAATCACTTCCACCGATAACTTCAATCTCAATATTGGAAGCTGAACAAGACTGGACACAATTAAGGGATGCGATTCATAAAACCAGCGAAGCAGTACTGGGAAAGTCGAACAAAAAGAAACAACCAGACTGGTTTGACGAAAATCAACAGCATATACAGGCTTTTTTGGAACAAAAGCATAGAGCACATCAAGCCGTCACTGCAAATCCACTTAATCCAAGACTGGTAGATAACTTTAAAGCAGCCAACAACACCCTTCGAAGAGAACTGCGCCAAGTAAAGGATAACTGGTGGTCACAAAAAGCGAATCAGATTCAAGAGTACGCCACTCATCACGATTATCGTAAATTCTTCGAGGCTGTAAAAGAAGTATACGGTCCAACTAAGAAGGTAAGCTGCCCAATCATGGCTCAAAATGGCGAACTTCTAAAAGAGGAAGAACAAATCAGAAATCACTGGAAAGAACATTACAGCCATATCCTTAACCAAGAAAACAACCCCAATATGGAAGCACTAAACACAATACCTCAGTATAACAGCCTCGATGTATTAGACATCCCAATAACAGAACAAGAAATAAAGACCTCCATAAAACAGCAACAAATCAGCTGGCTGTGACGCGATTCCGGCGGAAATCTATAAGTGTGCAAGTAAAGAAATTATGGATCATCTTAAGGCTCTCTTTGATGTCGTATGGGAAAGCGGAGAGGTACCTCACGATTTTCGCAACGCGAATATAGTGAATATATTTAAGAACAAAGGAAGTGCATCAGACTGCGGTAATTACCGGGGAATTTTGCTATTAGCTATCGGCGGAAAAATTCTTGCAAAAATAATGTCAAACCGCCTGCACCCATATATAGAAAAAAAATCCTCCCAGGATCGCAAACGGGTTTTCGTACCAACCGCGGCACCGTCGATTCCATATTTTCCATCCGTCAACTACAGGAAAAAGTAAAAAAGCAGCAGTCTAAACTTTATGTTGCATTCATCGATCTAACAAAAGCCTTCGACTCTGTGAACAGAGAGCGCTTTGGGCAATTATGGAAAAGTTCGGAGTACCCAACAAATTTCTTACAGTGTGTAAAAGTCTCCATAACAACAACAAGTCAAGAGTGTCACATCATGGATCACTGAGCGACCCATTCCTAACAAATACAGGAGTTAGGCAGGGATGTGTCTTAGCGCCTCTCCTATTCAACATATTCATGGCAGCGCTCTCCATTATAGTGGACAGCAAACTGCAGGAGAGAGGATTGGGCATTAGATACAGATATGACGGCGGTCTGTTCAACATAAAAAGACTCAGGGCAAAAACACGTACAAAATTTATCACAGAACTTCAATACGCTGACGACTGCGCTCTAGTTGCAAACACGGTACAACAATTACAAGAAATGTTGAACACATATACCTGGGCATACGAGGCTTTGGGCCTTAAGCTGAACATCGGCAAAACTAAAATCATGTGCACTCCCCCGGAAGATCACAACAATGCTATAAAAATCGGAGAAGAACTATTCGAATATGTGGCGGAATTCAATTACCTTGGCAGTTTGATTTCGGAAAAGGCCAATATTGACTCTGAAATTCAGCACAGGATTAGTAGCGCCTCAAGAGCATTCTGGAAATTAAAAGACAGGGTTTTCTACAATCATGACTTGAGTACAAAAACAAAACTTGCAGTATACCGAGCAATTATAATCCCCACCATGATATATGGGAGCGAAACCTGGGTGCCTTACCGCCGACACATGAACGCATTGAACAAGTTGCAACAGAGACACCTTAGACAACTCTTAAGAGTCCGGTGGTTCCATCATGTCTCAAACGTATCGGTCCTTGAAAAATCTAACTGCGAGAGTATTGAAGTCATGGTCACAAAATCCCGCTTAAGATGGGCTGGTCACGTATGCAGAATGCAAGAAAACCGCATACCAAAATCTCTGCTTTACGGTGAGCTTGTGGACGGTAAGAGGAGGCCGGGTGGACAACTGAAAAGATACAAGGACATTTTCCACGAAAATTTAAAGGGAATTAACATGCAGAATGAGTGGGAAAAAGCAGCTCACAATAGAACTCAATGGAGAAGGGTTGTAAACTCAGTTAACAGCGGCAACCAAAAAGTAGAGAGGCAACAAAGCAATGAGATTTTTGAATGTCCGGAGTGCGGTAGGCAGATAACATCACGTATCGGGCTTTTCAGTCACAGAAAAGCTCATGAAAGAAAACGCCTTGCGTGACCATTTTCTTTATGTGTGTCGAATACTCGTCAGCGAGTAACGGCTGTATGTATGTATGTATAACGTTATATCAAGTTAAACTTCAAAATAAAAGCTTCATTCAGAACCTCGTAATTAGTGGAATAAATTAGTGGTTTCAATTAGCGTAGAAGTTTGTTCCTTTTCCAAATTTCCTTCCAAATTTCAATGTTAGTATTCAGAACGTCTAAATTAGTGGTAGTAATTTTCAATTAGTAGAAAAAGTTAACAAACCTTTGACTTTCCGACTAATCATACTTCAAAATTTGCGGGGAATGTCATTTTGACTTTTGATTATTATCCGTCAAGAAAAATTGTGGTTAGAAATGAAAGGTTTATTGCTATACAGGGTGAGTTTCCTACGATGTTCTCTATGGGTATTTCGGAAACTACTGGAGATAGAGAGTCGATTAAATGGGGAAAGAATTGCAGTTTTTTGGGGTCATAAATATGCGCCTCCCTGCTAACTTAATTCTTCTGTTGATTTCTGGTAGTAGAGATCCCGAGCTGCGTACTAGTTATCTCAAATATATGTAAATATCATTATATTATTTCCAGTGTTGTGTTATTTATTGGAACCATTGGATTCCACTAGTTCGTTATACATTACTTTAAATTTTGCTAAATTAATTTTGAGACCCACTTTATTTTTGGCTCATTATTAGTTCATTAATTTGTACTTGCAGATCTTCAGGGCTATTGGCAATTCAGACTATGTTATTAGCGAATCTTAGATGGTTGAGATATTCTCCATTTGTTTTTAATTATTTGTTGGTCCCAATAGTTTCTATATAGTATTTTATATTATACTTCTCTATAAACTTTTAAAGTAAGCTCAGCCAGAAACCATTCAGTATAAATTAAATAATATACTAACAGTTTTAATCGTAAATACACAAATTTAACATAATTATATTTATTCAAAAATAATAAAAATAACTTGGCATAACTTCTGTGTATATGATGAACATTTTGTTATAAAACCTACTCGTATTATATAACCGCATAAAAATAACTTATTAAGGGTACTAAATCACAAAAATTAAAATTAATAGACTCTTTTCTCTATATAACGATAAAATAGCGTGTAAATTGATGGTTGGTACTGACAACGTTATAACGGTATAACTATAACGCTATTATGTCGCCGGCCTTTGAATGCAAGCGTCAAAAACAGCTAAGAGAGGAGATTGACTTTATAGCGTTCCGGTTTATTTAGTTAGTATTCGAGTTAAACTTCAATCTAACTTGCAGCGTTTCGGCTGCTTAGTTTGCGTTTTCCATGCTCAATTGACTAGTTAAAGGGGACCTAGCAAGTAAGTAGATAAGATATAATACAAAGACGCTATTTTGTCGTGGACAATATTTTATTTATAAAACTAGTTTTATTTTTATATCGTTTTTATATCACTTAATAATCATTTCAATTTTCAGCATATTCAACTATTTCCAATTATGGTGTAGCCTCCCTCACATATTTAGATACTCTCTTTGTAGTTGGGCCTATTGTTGGCTATGCGGGCCCAAGTTATCCCTGTTAATTTCCTAATATCATGGTCTTATCTCAGGTTCGATCTTCTTCTAGGTCTCTTAATTCTTCGTGGGTACCATGCTGTAATTTTTGTGGTCCATCTGTTTTCCGTTCTTCTTGCCAGATGTCCTGTCCTTTGCCATCTGAGGGATTTGATTCTGTGGATGAGATCTATTACCTGGTTTTTTTGTCGTACCTACTCTATTCTTTTACGGTCTTTTTTGGTTATTCCCAGCATATTTCGTTCCATTGAGCGCTGGGCGACGTGCAATTTCCTTATGATGTCGGTTTTAAGTATCCATATTTCGCATGCATAGGTTATGACTGGTAGTACACATTGATCGAATGTTTTCTTCTTTATATAGATTGGTATTCTAGATTTAAATATGATTGAGTTTCTTTCATAAATAATCTCCATTCTCCATTTAGTTTTAATCCTTTGTTGATCCAGTCTAGTTGACGGAAGATTTCTTCCATTTTTTGCTGTAAAGAGCTTTGGGGATATCGCGTTTCCCTGTCGTACTCCTTTCCCAGTTGGGAACTCTGGAGTTGTTTTATATATCATTACTCTGGCTTTAGTTTCTTTGTATATATTGGCGAGAGTTTCTATATAACTCTGTCAATACCTTGTTTTGCTAGGGCTGTCTTTATATAATGAAGGAAAATTCTATTTTTTTATAAATACAGTACAACTGTACAACAGTAGTATATTGAAACAAAATACATATCCTAAACTACACAATTTTGTGAGTTATTGAAGCGTTAAAAAAAGCAGTTATTCAGCAGAAGATATTAAAACATTAATTTGTATTTATGAGCATAGAAAATGTGTTTCTGCCCAGATCAAACTTAAAAATTCATTGTAATAGCTCAATAACCCGTTAATTAGTAATAATATGGTAAAAAACGGCGTCAAAGACGGCTGGGGAGTGATAATCGATGATACTTTTGGCGAGGTCAAGCTCTAAACGTCCTTTACTTGGCCCATACTTTTCTTTATTTTTAATGGAGCTTACTGCCAGTTGACCTTTAGAAGGTTGTAATTTATTTTTATATTGAATAAAAATTATTTTTAAATGGTGTAGTTTAAATTTCGATTTTTTTTGTAAATTGATTTGTGTTTGGAAACGTCCTATCCTTTTCAATATTTCTATAATTAGTGACAATTTTTATGTTAATTTTTTAATAATCTCACTAAAATTTTATCGATTGTCATTCCACAGCTGTCTATGACGTCGTTTTTTTCACTCATACGGTATTGTTTTAACCGTTATTAAGAATATTTATAGAAATAATGCTACTATGCTATACTATACTATACATAAAATAAAGTATCATATTTTGATTTTAGTAACCCGCTATACAGTATGTCCCCGGATTGTCTTTACAAGAGGAAAAAAACTTTTTTATTATTGACATTTTCAGAAAAATTAATTATTCATAAAAAGTTTTGCTTGTTCTAAAACGATTAATCCCGTTTATACTTTACGAAATTTTTATACAGTTTTAGAGAAAATAAAAAAAACATGAAAATATGGTTGAATTTTTCCCAAAATAATCAAAAGTCCTAAAAATCAAAAGGCGTTTCTATGGTAATATAGTTTCGTTTTTTCGTTCTTTGGTAAATTTTTATTAATAGAATTTTAATTAACGTCATATTTTTTGCTGTTTTAAAATGTTAAAAAAGCACAAAATTTATTTAGTTCAATGCTACGAAAAGGGCGATAATAGTTATCGAAAATGTGATATTTTTACAACAGCAAAAAATATGACGTTAATCGGAATTAATAATATCAATCCGAGAAAATCAAAGAATAAAATCGAAATATATTACCATAGAAACGCCTTTTGTTTTTTAGGACTTCAGGAAAATTCAACCATAGTTTCATATTTCTTTAATTTTCTCTAAAATGGTATGAATATTTGAAAAAGTATAAAGGGGATTAACCATTTTAGAACAAGCAAATTTTTTTATAAAGAATGGATTTTCCTCAAAGTGTCAATAATGAAAAAGTTTTCCCTCTTGTAAAAGTAATCGGAGGACATACTGTATATTGTTCCTTTTCCTAACTAAATCGGAATATAAAAATTTATCTATAATTAAGAAAAGGAAAATCATATTCCGCAATATTATGCAGAGTATTCCGTCTTTGACGCGTTTTTTTTCTCGATCGTATGGTATACAAAACAGGAGTACATTTTCCTTATTAATTCCACTTTCAAACAAGAATTTCACACAAGCTAATTTATTTCGCATTAGTCGTGCGAAAGCATTATGAAAACAGCTCGTGTCCAAGTTAGATAAGGCCTCAGTACCGACCACATGCCACTAATTATGGCATAATTACATTTTTATCATTCCCCAGTTATCAGTTGGGACATGTAACGAAGAGTGCGGCTGGCGAAAATGGGCCTTTTAATAATTATATTTAATTTAGAAAATGCTTGGAAAGCGTAAAAGAGGTTGTTATTGTTTCAACTGATAAAATTGGAGAAAGGCCCATTTAACCTTTCGGAGGTCGCGCTTTATTTGTTACATGAAAGGAATCCCCATGCAAAATTCAAGAGGACTTAAGTGTTTCTAGTGATGTAAAGACATAAAATAATATGATAATCAAAATAACAATTATTTATAGACTTGCTTCATTACAAAGAGCAATCACAAACATAAAATATATAATAAAAAACACTCAAAAGAAAACAATTTAATAAATATTATTCAAAAACAAAAATAACTAATAATAATAAAAATATCAATCCGTATAACAGTGATTACAGAATATTTGTGTCTGCTCAAAATATACGAAATTGTGGCACTGTACAAAAGAGTTGGTCTGTTTTTCCGCTACAATTCTGTAGTGCCGATCTTCTGGTAATACTGTTTTCAGTGCTTCAGAATCTGAAATTTATTTTTCAGTATCAGAATTTATTTTGGGCCCTTGTCTTTCTATAATATCCACTTCTCGTTCTTCCTTTTCATCGTCATGTTCAGTAGTTAATTCGCCATCTTCTTCGAAACAGTCTTGCATGAGCTGTTGCAACCTTTCTTGCAGAGTATATCTAAAAAATAATAAATACTTATTTAATAAAAAAAGTCGATTATTCACCTTTTTTATTACAATTTGCTCATTTTCAATTAAAGCAATCAATAAAATAACTTACCTTGTTCGACATTATAAAATTATTGATATAAAAATAGTATCACAAACGGTCGCGCGCGGACTGACACTACGCATATCAGTATAAAATGATACTAACTACCCTAAACGATGTGCAAACGTACTTCTCATAAAATATGCAGAGACAGGAAGACTACTATTCGGCGCAGCATCTGATGTTTCCAGGTTTTCTGATTATTGGGAAAAATAGGTATCGACCTCCGGAGGGTTAAGAATATAATATCTAAGTTAAAATAAGGAATACATTTGTAATTAATTATGTGATGATATAACTATAGATGAACAAAAAATCGCAAACTGCGATTCAATCGCAGCGATTTTAGAATTGCAATCGCAACCTGCGATTGGCTGTTGTAGGAAACTGTGATTACAACTTCTTCTATTTGCGAGTTTCAACTTAGGCAACCAGTATTACTATAGCTGCGATTTGCGACATTGTTCCGAATTGCGATTTTACTACGATTTGCGATTTTGCTGCGATTGTGATTTTGTAGCACTGGGACCGTGATTTCTGTTCGCGAGTTTGAATTTTTAGGTGTTCCGATTTGTGATATTGTTGCGAATGTAATTTTGTGGTCTATTGAAGTATTTTATAGTAAACTGCGGTTGAATTTTCTCTCTAATACTATTTATTTATAGAAAAGCTATTATTTTCTAATGCCACGATCATAATATACCGGGTGTTTCTCAAGAGTGGTTTACCCCTATAATTTTTTTATTTTTATTTTTGATAAAAAACGGGATTTTGTATGTTAATATATGACACATTAATATTGATTGACGTATTTAATTGTTTTTGGCCTGTGCCTGTTTCACCGGAAATGACTACAACTTTTTAAATGGCACCCTCGGTATTTCTTTACTTTATTCGATAGAATTTATTTTCGAATTAAACCATATGCGAAAATGTCAAAAGTTGATAATATATGATATGTCATTCTATTCAGAGTGTCCTTTTTTATCAAATAAAGTAATAAAAATACCGAGGGTGTCATTAAAAAATCAAAAGTTCTAGTTATTTATATTGAAACAAGATCAACTGAATACGTCAATCAATCCTGATTTATGTCATATACCAAAAATAAAAAGGTACCAAATCTGTTTTTTTATCTGAAAAAAAAATACAAAAGTTATAGGGGTGAGCCATCTTAAAAAAATATTTCTTTTAGATAATTTAAGAATTGTATAAAGAATTAGATAATTGAGAACCGTAGAAAGAGTAGGTATGTGTAGTTGCATCAGTTGCAGCATATATAAAGTTTTAATACTTATAATATGTGTTGCAGATGTTAAAGAAACTTAAAAAATAAACAATTGATTATTATTAACTGTTTTTAACTGTTAAGCTGTGGATAAATACACAGATAGTTATATACCTAGTACAATATTTGAATATTAAAACCGCAATCGCAGGTTACAGTCGCTGCATTCAATTGGGATTGGAGAATCGCAGTTTTGCACATCTCTAGATATTAATATGTCCGTTATTTATAAAGTTGATAATTTCTCTCACGACGGCCTCTAAATGTTTATTTTTTAAAAAGACCATTGTATACCCTTTATATTCGCAATAAACCTTGCCTCAAAAGACGATTTCATTCGATTAAATTACATGGGAATTTGCCACTTTTTGTACATCTTTTTTTTCTCTCGATCTTGTTCTCTCGCAGCCATAACAATCACATATTCTTGTACAGAATTGAACGATCTACAAAAAGATCTATAACAATTTTTCGATAAACCGACTCCTTCAAAAGTTATTCACGGTTAAAATAACCTACTCGGTAAATTCCTAAATTCTTCAACTTTTTTTGGCAAAATTATGAATATTTTTGCAAAATTTAATCTATTATTGTAAAAATATACAATTCTGATGGTGTTAATGTTGGGAATTAAAAAATCTTCAAGTCTAATGATGTTTAAACCGTTTAAGTATAGCTGATTTATTTTAATAAACATTCTTTAGTTGAATTTTGATATTTCTTCTTAGACTCGATTACAATCACATTCACATATATTGTTTTTCATCTTCACTTCTAAATAAAATATTAATGTATTCTTCTGACAATTTAAAAGCTCTTGCTGCAGTATCATTAACTACCCTCAAATTTTTCACAATTTCTAAGCCTCTCATATATCCAGGATCCTCTAACCATTCCGTACTGTCTATCTGCAGAAAACTTGTATTAATATTAAACCGTGTAAAAAATTGCAGCGAATTTGAATTTATGAAATAATCAATGTTTTTGTTTATAAACCATTTAAAATAATCCTGATTAAAAATGAAGCGTTGAGAAATATAGAACTCTTGGTCATTATTAATTTTTAAAGCTTCAACCATTTTCTGCCTGATACTATAATAAGTATTATAATTAACTACAGGTCATGCATTTAATTGTTTTTCACTATTCAAAATTGTTTATCATGGTATCATGAAAATTGCTGTTTTTTCAAATAATAGATTAATTTTTTTTTTAAAAATAATCATACTTTTGTCAAAAAAGTTGAAAAATTTAGGAATTTACCGAGTGGGTAACTTTAAAATGAATAACTTTTCAAGGAGTAAGTTTATCGAAACTTGTAAGAGACCTTTTTTGCAGAGCGTTCAATTCTGTATAAGAATGTGTGATGTAGATCATGGCTGCGAGAGAACAAGATGGAGAGAAAACAAATATTTGCAAAAAATGGCAAATTCCCATGTAATTTAAATGGGTTATGGATCGTGTTTGGGGCAAAGTTAATTGTGAATATTAAGGGTTTACAATGGTCTGTTATTTTTTTAGACAATAAACTAAAAATTTAGAGGGCGTCGTGAGAGAAATTATTAACTTTGTAAATGCCGGACACCCTACTAGATATATCAGTACAAATATAAACAATTAGTCTTACATTTTATAATAAAATTTTTGAATTTTTTGCATTCATTATTATCTGCTGACGAGTCGCACGTGTCTCTTTTATTTTTAATTAACGCTTTTGAATCATTATACGGCGGCTGTTTTCAATGAAGCTGGCAGCATAAGGTAGCAATTCGGTAATTGAATGCTTTGTTTGATCATAAACAACAAAACAAGAGCATTTTCGCTCTATTTAGGGAGATATTGAGCGTTTTTCAATTTGATGTTTTCGAAAACGGGGATATTTACGCAGCGTTTTTACCCGAGGGATTATTTTTGGAAAAAAAAATTGTAGATTATGCTGGAAAAAAATTTCCATGAAATAAAATATCTTGTTGGACTGTTTTGAGATATCAATTACAGAGATATCAAAACAATAAATTATATTAGAAATTAATAGTAGGAAGTTCTACATATTTTTGTAAATTTAAATGGAAAAATGTTCATATATTTCATTCAATATATTTCATTTTCGTATGTTACTTACTGGTTAGCAGTGTTTTGAAATTGATACGTTTTTGATATTAATTAATAAATAACGGTGTTTGGAATTGGAAATCTATATTGATTAAAAGTTACTTTGCTGATTACGTTCAATTTCTAACCTTATTTTGAACTCCGAGGTAACAATTAGCCGTCATTATTTGCCAAGTGAGGCTCTGTTTGAACAAAAGCATAGAGCACATCAAGCTGTCACTGCCAATCCATACAATCCAAGGCTGGTGGACAACTTTAAAGCACCCAACAACACGCTTCGAAGAAACCTGTGCCAACTAAAGGATAACTGGTGATCACAAAAAGCTAATCAGATTTAAGAGTACGCCGCGCATAACGACTA
Source organism: Sitophilus oryzae (assembly GCF_002938485.1). Taxonomy (NCBI): domain Eukaryota; kingdom Metazoa; phylum Arthropoda; class Insecta; order Coleoptera; family Curculionidae; genus Sitophilus; species Sitophilus oryzae. The sequence goes on from NW_022147488.1 coordinate 1,500,056, forward strand.
TCGTAAATTTTTTGAGGCTGTAAAAGAAGTATACGGCCCAATCAGTAAGGTAACCTGCCCAATCAAGGCACAAAATGGTCAACTTCTTAAAGAAGAAGAGCAAATCAGACACCCTTGGAAAGAGCATTATAACAAAATCCTTAACCAAGAAATCAACCCCGATATGGAAGCACTAAATAAAATACCTCAGTATAACAGCTTTGATGTATTAGATAACCCAATAACAAAACAGGAAATAAAGGTCTCCATGAAACAGCAAATCAAAACAGCTGGCTGTGACGCGATTCCGATGGAAATCTATAAATGTGCAAGTCAAAAACTTATTGGTCATCTTAAAGCTCTCTTCGATATCGTATGGCAAAGCGGGGAGGTACCTCAGGACTTTTGCAAAACGAATATAGTGAATATATTTAAGAACAAAGGAAGTGCATCAGACTGTGGAATTTCATTACTGGCTATCGGAGGAAAAATTCTTGCAAAAATTATGTCAAACCACCTGCACCCACATATAGAAAAAAATCCTCCCAGAATCGCAAACGGGTTTTGGTACCAACCGCGGCACCGTCTATTCTATATTTTCCGTCCGCCAACTACAGAAAAAAGTAAAATAGCAGCAGTGTAAACTTATTTATGTTGCATTCATTGACCTAACAAAAGCTTTCGACTCTGAAAAGAGATGCACTTTGGGCTATTATGAAAAAGTTTGGACTACCCAACAAGTTTCTGACAGTGTGTAAAAGCCTTCATAACAACAAGTCAAGAGTTTCACATCATGGAGAAATGTACTGATTTCGATTTGAAATCAATATATTGAAAAATATATTGATTTCACAAATAAGAAAGTCAAAACTTGAAAAATTACAGATAAAAAAATACAGAGAAAGCGAGGTCATTGAATTGACATAATTTTTTAACAATTTTCGATTTTAACAATAAGCGATCGTCAAACAACTTCCTAACAAATACAGGTGTTAGGCAAGGATGTGTCTTAGCGTCGCTCCTATTTAATATATTCATGGCAGCGCTCTCCATTACAGTGAACAGCAAACTACAGGAAAGAGGATTAGGCATTAGATACAGACATGACGGCGCCGGCGCGGCGGTCTGTTCAACATAAATAGACTCAGGGCAAAAACACGTTCAAAATGCATCACAGAACTTCAATACGCTGATGACTGCGCTCTAGTTGCAAAAACTTTACAGCAATTACAAGAAATGATGAACACATATTATACCTGGCCATACGAGGCTTTGGGCCTTAAGCTGAATGTCGATAAAAATATCATGGATAAAAAAATCATGTGCACTCCCCCGAATCACAACAGTGCTATAAAATAATGTGTTCTTTTTTTATCAATTGGATTAGGATCGAAAGAAATCAACAGAAGTCCTTTGTTTTAAATTTGTCGACGTTTCGCAAAATTTATTTGCATCTTCAGGACACTACAAAGGTAAGAGAGCAAAAATACAATCAAATAAAAGTTTTTTCCAAAAATTTAACAAACAAATAAGTTTATCCAAAAAAACAGGAAAAAATAAAAATTACAACAAGGAGTCATAACACCATAAAGAGACGGTTCTTTTCAAAAACAAAATCAAAGAATAAAAAAGAACTGAAATCCGGCATAATATATAACATTCCTTGTACTCAATGTCCTAAAAGCTATGTTGGGCAGACCGGTAGATATTTAAAACAAATTAAACAAGTTGCAACAGAGACACCTTAGACAACTCTTAAGAATCAAATGGTTCCATCATGTCTCAAACGTATCGGTTCTTGAAAAAGCTAACTGCGAGAGTATTGAAGTCATGGTTACAAAATCCCGACTAAGATGGGCTGGTCACGTATGCAGAATGCAAGAAAACCGCATACCAAAATCACTGCTTTACAGTGAGCTTGTAGACGGTAAGAGGAGGCCAGGTGGACAACTCAAAAGGTACAAGGACATTTTCCGAGAAAAATTAAAGGGGATTAACGTGCAGAATGAGTGGGAAGTAGCAGCTCACAATAGAACTCAATGGAGAAGAATTGTAAACTCAGTTAACAGCGAGAACCAAAAAGTTAAGAGGCCACAAAGCAATAAGATTTTTAAATGTCTGGAGTGTGGTAGACAAATAACATCATGTATTGGGCTTTTAAGTCACATAAAAGCTCATAAATGAAAACGCCTTGCGTGACCATCTTCTGATGCGTGTCAAATATTCGTCAGCGAGTAATGGCAGTAGCTCTGCTGTAAAAGATGTCAAGTTGCCGCATTTATTTATTTATTTCCTGACATTGTCATTCGTTTTGACACTTCAATTTTGTATTACGAGTTTTTGGTTTAAATAAATAGTGTTGTGGTACATTAACCTTGAAAATGTTTACTAGCAGACCTTGCAGTCGAACATTGTTCTTTTTAGAACCTTTTTTAGTGCGAAGTGTACAAGATCGCTTAATACCCGTAAAAACTCATCACAACTTTATTAGGAATATTTTGAATGGGAAAGCGTTAGTAATGGCCCGTTATGTTCCTAAAGTGCTATTAAGAAGGTGAATTTTGTTGATGTAAATAATAACTGTTTATATATTTATAATTAATTTATTTTTGTTTCCTAAAATCTTCTTCTTCTTCTTTCTCAGCCTGGTTCCATCCAGTGTTGGATATAGGCCTCTTCTAGGTTTTTCCATGCTTCGCGATCTCTAGCCAATCTTATCCATTGTCTTCCCGCCACTGCCCTGACGTCATCGACCAATCTCTTTTTTGGTCGGCCCACACTTCTTGTTGTTCCCCTAGGTCTCCATAGGATTACTTTTTGGGGCCATCGGTCTGGATCCTGTCTTTCCACATGTCCTATCCATTGCCACTTCAGACTTGCCACTCTTTTAACGACATCTATTAATTTTGTTTTTTGACGTATGTGGGTATTCCGTATTTTTTCCCTAATGGTGACTCCCAACATGATTCTTTCCATGGCTCTTTGTGCTACACGTAGTTGTTCTGCTGTTTTTCGAGTAATTGCCATAGTCTCTAAGCCATACGTAAGCACAGGTAGAATGCAGCTGTCGTAAGCCTTTTTCTTTAGGTTCATGGGCACCTTTTATCCTTGAAAATATCGCTCATATTTCCAAATGCTACCCATGCCAAATGGATCCTGCGTTTGATCTCCGTATTTTGGTTTTCCTTGCCCAGCTTGATTTTATGACCTAAATATATATAATGGTCTACGTTTTCAATAATAACGTTGTCCACGGTAATGTTATGGATATTGTTGCTCATTATCTTGGTCTTCTTCAAGTTCATTTTAAGGCCAATTTTTTGGGATTGGTCATTTAGCTCATTTAGCATGGTGTTTAGTTCTTGAATGTCGGTGCTCAGCAAGACAATATCGTCTGCGAACCTCAGATGGCTAAGGTGTACCCCATCGATGTTTAGACCTCTATTTTCCCATTCTAATTTCTTGCAGACATTTTCCAGTGCCAGTGTAAATAACTTGGGAGAGATGGTATCTCCTTGTCTCATGCCCTTGCCGAGTAGTATTTTTTCTGTTTTGAGGTCATCATCTAATTTAACTTGGAAGGTTGCACTATCATAGATATTTTTAATAATGGAATAATATCTGGAATCAATTCTCGCATCCTCCATTGCAGCTAGAAATTACCAGGTTTCGATGCTGTCAAAGGCTTTTTGGTAGTCTACAAAGGCCAAATGTAGAGGTATATTGTATTCTGTTGTTTTTTCAATGACTGTTTTAATTGTTTGTAGATGATCGATGGTACTAAAACCTTTTCGAAAGCCTGCCTTTTCTATTGGCTGATAGGAATCTAGTTTCGTATCTCCTTGTCTCATGCCCTTGCCGAGTAGTATTTTTTCTGTTTTGAGGTCATCATCTAATTTAACTTGGAAGGTTGCACTATCATAGATATTTTTAATAATGGAATAATATCTGGAATCAATTCTCGCATCCTCCATTGCAGCTAGAAATTACCAGGTTTCGATGCTGTCAAAGGCTTTTTGGTAGTCTACAAAGGCCAAATGTAGAGGTATATTGTATTCTGTTGTTTTTTCAATGACTGTTTTAATTGTTTGTAGATGATCGATGGTACTAAAACCTTTTCGAAAGCCTGCCTTTTCTATTGGCTGATAGGAATCTAGTTTCGTAGACAGTCGGTTGTTGATAATCCTAGTGAAGAGCTTGTATAGATGCGAGAGAAGGCTTATTGGTCTATAATTCTGTATATTTGTAAAATCTCCTTTTTTGTATAATAGCACAACTTCTGCGTTTTTCCATGCGTCCGGGATTCTACCCTCCATCAGACATTTATTTAACAATACTTCCACGGCATCCACTAATTGTTTTCCGCCCATCTTCAGCATTTCAGGTATAATACGATCTTCTCCTGGGCTTTTGCCATTTTTTATTTGTTGAAGTGCGTATTTAATTTCTGTGGTTGATATTTCTGGCATATCTTCTGATCCTACGTTTGTGATGTGTTTTTGTACTCTATCTTTGTTTGGTATAACAGACTGATAAAGTTGTTCGTAGAATTTGTGAATTTCATTTCTAATTTCATGTTTGTCTGTTGTTATAGTGCCATGTGTGTTTCTTATTTTTATTATTTTTTGTTTTCCGCGCATTTGCTTGCGTTTTAACACTTTCATGCTTCTATTGTTTTCAATTGTTTACAAAATTTGGTTTCTCTTACTGGGTTTCCTAAAATATTTTGATTAAAAGAAAATATATAAAAGTTGACAACGCTGTGCCGGTCAAGCTTAATCACGTGACTAAAAGTTTATTTGGTTTGAACTGTAGTTTATAAGAATAAAATTCAAATATCGTAAGTTAGCCCTGTCGGAACAAAACCTTTTCCGAAATATACATTATAATTTAATATCATCCGTTCGATAACCTTATATAGCACATAATCTAATAAAATCGCCCGTATTCTAAGACGTGTGCATTTTAATATTTGAAAACTATTTCCGAACTTCGGAACGAGCCCCGGAATGGGATTGCGATAACGCGAAGCAAACCGAATAATACGAATCGGTCTGTTATTGAAAACGGATCATTTTGAGACAAGCCTGTTCTTAGCGATCATACGCGATAGCGGAATGAACGTGGAAATAGTTTTTCGGTAAATTTACATAGTTATAGGAAAATAAAGCGATTGAACGGTGCAGTGGAGTCGATTTTATACAATATTTTCGACGGGAACGGAAGAAATCTTATGTCGACGTATATAAGGGTTTTAGGAATATTATGCCAATACACGGGGGGGGTAGACTTAGACAAAAATGGAGCTTTTATACTAAATTCTTTTTCAATATATTATTTATTTCACAGTGAATGTATAGTTTTTCTTAACTTTTCCATCGTTCTTTTCATTTTTATTTTTGCACTTTCTATGGGTTAAAGTAAAACCTTACAACCCCTCTATTACATTTATAATTTTTTACTCCCCTTAATAGGTAAGCCTACAGGTATCAATATCTCTTAAAAATTAAAATTTTCTAGAGAATCCAAAATTTTCTGCTGTGTGATCTCACCCAGTGCGATTCCGGGGTTTACAGTAGGGGCCGCTAATTGAAAAAGTAGAATTTTGAAAAGTTGGAAGTCATTTCTCGGGGCAAAAAGGCCGGCAGACAACGTGAAAGAGAAATGAAATTTTGACAAAAAAAAATCATTGCATACATGCATGCCAATTTGTGGAATGTCATGTTTATTTATTTAAAAAGCCGTATGCAAAACGACAGAGAAAAAATCGTGGCTAAATCAGGAGCAGACAGTTATCAGAAGTGCGATGTTACTCTAATAAGTGCAAATATTCTCAGGGCTGGAGATCTCGGTAAAAGAAACATATTTTCTCTTAACCGTTTTCCAGATCAAAATAACCGAGTTCAAATTAGAAAATTAAAAAAAAAATGATTTATTTTTAAATAATCTTGAGAGTCTTCTGTTTTTTTTCTGTATTTGCATCCGTTTTAGTGTTGCAACTATAGAGTAAAACCGTAACCACTTCCCCTAGGAGATGCAAGACGTTGTCGTTGGTGGGGAAGCTCCTGGCCAGGTGCTGGGGGAATACCCCTAGCGCTTGGCTTGGTCTAACAAGCATCTAACTCATCGTCTTCACCTAGCTGTAGTGTCGTGGCCAGGGAATTGCACCAAGACAAATAACGATGCCGGACAGGGCTACACCGGCCCGTCATACCAGGCACCCTCTACTGACTGTGGTTATGTCTCGCGGGTAGAGGATGTGGGGGGTCTTGGCTTAACCGCCTGGACCAAGACGAGACAATCTCACCAAAAACCTAAATCCTACAATGGCGGGACCAGGTCAAAGGGATGCGTGGCTAGATTCTGGACTAGCCATTACTGGCCTCAACCTTGAGGCATCAGGGGACACCCCATTGTATTTACCTCTTACTTCTTTCTACATGCGGGGCTCTGTAGAAGTAGACCGACTATCCGTAGCGACTCGTGGGAACACTATGAGATCTAGCATTAAAAACACCACCGGTGAAGCTGTGGGGAAGCCCCCTAGCGACACTGGGAACATTACAAATGAAAGTTCCAAGGGACCAAATCCAAAGGAAACTACAAGAGGGGCGGCTAACAGTTGCTTGGGATCATCCTCCACAAGTGGCACACAGGCTACCACCTTCTCCAGCAAGGGTCGGGAGCCTACCTCTAGACTCAATAAGAGACACAAGCTACCGTTTCGCCTACCCGACCTGGGTGAACCAGGCGGGCTGGACGATCCTCTGAGAGTCGGTTTTAGCGGAGCAGAAGCACGGAGATACCTCCGACTGCTCCACGAACGACTTGTTCCAGAGGAAGCAAAAGCGAAAACACTCCTCCGAAAAGGGGGGAGTAAAGAAACCAAGAAACAACCTGACTCATCTCCATCAAAGGGCTTCAGAGGGAACGAGAATCTCTCACCTCTTCTCCGGCGGGGAGAGAAAAAACCCAGGATGGAAAGCCGTCCAGCACCGGGAGGCAAACAGGGACATATCACCAGTTTTGTCGCTATTGGTGGACAAGTGAAAATGGCGGTGCTGCCAAAGGATTTCCCAGAGGTTGCTCTAACCACCGACCAGCAAACGTCTCTAAAAGAGGCTATACAGGACGAAGTAGTGGCAGTCGGATCGCAACACAACGATCTACAAAATGTGGGTCAGCTGCGTTTTGCGTGGATACATTTTCGGATGGGCACGATCCTCATAAATTGTGTATCTCAAGAATCGGCGACTTGGTTGGTGGAAATCGCACCTAAGTTTAAAAATTGGCAAGGGCCGGAACTGGTTGCAGTGAAGGGAGAAGACATCTCTAAAGGGGCGGCAATCACGGTCTTTCTGCCGAGGAGCAAGGGGAAAGGCACCACCTACGTGCTGAGTCTTATCCAGGGTCAGAACTTCAATGTAAGGACATCGAGTTGGCGAGTCATCAACTCGAGGGAGGACGGTCATGATCAGGTCCTCACAATAGGAATTGACATCAAATCCAAGGAGGCAATAGAGAAAGAGGGACATATCCTCTATTATCGATACGGGACAACACCGGTATCAGGTCTAAGGAGAGACCAAGTTAAAGAGGTGGAGAAAATGAAGACAGATTCTCCAGCCTCCACTTCAGGGGTTCCTCAGCCGAAGGCATGCTCCTCGATTGTGAAGGGCGGCACGGAGGGCCAAACTTCAACCGTGGAAGGGTGTGTGCTCTCGGAGGAAGAACTGTCGTCAGAGGAGGATGGGAAATACCCTGTCTCCTCTACAACAGGGGTATGATGGGTTATAGATTGTGTGATGACTCAAGGAAGGGGGGCACAATATATCTTTAAGGTCGCAGTGATTAACCCTCTAGATTCTAGAAAGCCGTAACTATGGTAATATCAGAGATTAAGAAATTATACCGTGGGTAAATTTGCGTTGAACAGGCAGTTTTAAAAAGTTTTCAAAAATATACAGGAAAATTGCACAATTACCATTTTTGAGAAAAAAAACACATTGTGTTTTGGGTTTTGTGTCAAAATTTCACCTACTCGATCGGCCGCCCCCGCTTTAAGCACCCGGATTGCACTGGCAGACATGACTGTTGCAAAATAGTTACATAAAAGGATATTTTACAAGAAAAATTAGTCATGTAACGATGATAAGGTGTTTTTATATAGACAGCTATTAAACTATGAGTATATTAGTGGGAGCGGGAGGGGGGTTAAATGAGTATATTAAGACCAGCATAAACGCGTCATTCTCTCGTGTCTTTAAAAATGTTTGATTCTGTGAATGGGCGTTCTTCTAGAATATTATCTTCTTATGTTCATGGTGTGTTCAATTCTTTGAATTTTGCTTCATTCTATGAAAAACCTTATAGACTTTATATTGGAAGATTTTATTGTGCACTAAACAATGCCATGCAACTCAAAAATGCATCCAATTTTCACTCACAAAATATTTGTTTATTTTTAGAAGAGTATAGATAACAAGGAATCTCATTTTTTTGACAAAATAAAAAATATTATTTGCGCTGAATGCACAACGCCGATCGCGAATATAATAACGCAAATAAAATCGTAGAACATACCGTTAAATTTACCCGCTGAAAAGTTACAAAAGCAACAGTTTGAACGCTGGGTTTCGAGGGAGCAATAATAGATACGGCCGCTCGAATTTATACCGCAAATTCCCGTTAATTTTCGATGTCGGTTGTTTGTTATGGAACAACTGGAGTACGTTCGAAATGTTCCAATTAGTTGGTATTGTAACGGAGTGCTGGTACGTTCGCGACTTGTAATTGATTATCGGGTATCATTTTAGCAAAAAATTATATAGATAAAACCAAACAACAGCAAAGGATAGAAGTAAAATGATATAAGGTGTAGGTTAATGTTAGTCGCCGTGAAATATAATCCAGATTCCTATAAAAAAAGCTGTGTATGCACTATGTGCGCATATTTGAAGTGAAACTTCTTACTAACAGCTATTAAATTGAAGGATTTGACGGATATATATTTTTTATGAATGCTTTTTATAAACTTAATTTTTATTAAAAGAACGATAATTCTATCACTCGGACAGATAGCCTGGCAGCTGTGACCAGGCTATATCTCTGACTACTACTAACCAACAATTTGTTTTGTGTAGTCTGTGGTTCCTGTTTTTGTTTAAATGTTTTGTTCATTATTCGTTTTGGGGATTTATTTTTAAAGTAATGCTAATTGTTAGGCAACTCATAGAATTGTATTTTTTTTCCATAATCAAAATTGTCACTTTAAATTTTACCTAACCAAATTGTCACTCTAAATCGCTGTCTTTTTTGGACAGATGTTACTTGTCTTGTCCTTATTCAATTCATTATTCGAATTCTCAGAATGTTGTTAACAAAAGTCAAGACAAAAGTTTAAGAAAAAGGCATACAATTTTAATCAATCAGAATTGTTTATCTTCATCATTTACCGCAGTAATAATACAGAAATTACAGCTCAATTACAAACAATTCATTATTTATAGTGATTTACAGTAATTTTATTAAATTATACGAATATTATCGTTGATTATTATTGATTTGAAAAAAATACGACAGTGTCCTTCAATGAAAATGCGAGTTGTAAAATGTATGGGGGGGGGGGTTAATCACTGCGACCTTAAAGATATATTGTGCCCCCTTCCTTGAGTCCTCACACAGCCTATAACCCATCATACCCCTGTTGTAGAGGAGACAGGGTATTTCCCGTCCTCCTCTGACAATAGTTCTTCCTCCGAGGGTACACACCCTTCGACGGTTGGAGTTTGGCCCACCGTGCCGCCCTTCACAGTCGAGGAGCTTGCCTCCGGCTGAGGAACCCGTGAGGTGGAGGCTGGAGGATCTGTCTCCATTTTCTCCACCTCTTTAACATGGTCTCTCTTTAGACCTGATACTGGTGTTGTCCCGTATCTATAATAGAGGATATATCCCTCTTTCTCTATTGCCTCCTTGGATTTGAGGTCAATTCCAATTGTGAGGACCTGACCATGGCCCTCCTCCCTCGAGTTGATGACTCGCCAACTCGATGTCCTTACATTGAAGTTTTGATCCTGGATAAGGCTCAGCAGGTAGGTGGTGTCTTTCCCCTTGCTTCTCGGCAGAAAGACCGTGATGGTCGCCCCTTTAGAGATATTTCCTTCCTTCACTGGCACCAGTTCCGGCCCCTGCCAATTTTTAAGCTTAGGTGCAATTTCCACCAACTAATTCGCTGAAAAAATGCAAGTTACTAACTCTAAATTCTAATTCTGATATGGCAGAGAGCTATATGCTTTACTTAGACCGTTATTCAGAAACAACAAACTTATCGATGAAAATATGCACGAAATCATGGTTGGTACTGTTTCAAGCTTATTATAGTGATTTTCTTAGCCATGTATGGCACAGATCGTTCCCCAGTGTTGCCACAAGCTTATTTTTTATCGGGGTACATTGTCACAAAATAACGAGGTTAAATTGTTTTACAAAGGGTTAGATCTAACCCGAATGCGGTAGCTGTGGCAACACTGCCGCGATCACTTCTCCTCTCGCGCGTTACCGCCATTCATCCACTCGGTCGACTGAAAGCATACTGAATTAAGGTACAGTACAGGGCCCGAATTCTGTAACTTAGGAAACGCTAAGCGCTTTTAGATGCTCAGCGTATATGACGTTAATTTTTGCTCAGCGCGCACTTAACTAACGATTTGAGTATTCTCGTCTGACGCGCTTAACGTCTTTACTGATTGCGCTAAGCGCTTTGAAAACGGTTACCTTAAAGGATCGTTTTGCTTGTCGAACTGTCAGTGAAAATCGAAAAAATTGTGATTTCGTGCGTTATCTTGCTCTTTAGTGAAAACTACTACATGTTCTATAAATTCCTAAATAAGTAATCGACAAATTACAAGTTGGTAGCTATAAATATTGTTCAGAACATCGAAAATGCTGAGAAGCGTCTTCAACATTTCCCTCGTATAATAAGAATAATGACATATCCATAGAAAAAATAGGTTGACATAACTCAACAATATGTTATAAAATTCACGTAACATTGAAATTTTTCATGGTTTTAGTTACATTTGACTATTAGATACCTGCGAAATTACGATGCTGTCAATATGTGCTCAACGCGTATCCAGAAAACGATTCGCACAGCAACGAGAATACCAAAATCGACTGCTTGACGTTCCGCTTATCGCATACTTTCGCTCACCGTTTTGAAAGCGTAACGTTTTTATATCAAAGTTACAGAATTAGCGCAGATCGGCGCGCGGCTGAAAGCTGATCTAAAAATTTCGGACAGGCGGCGACGGTATCGCCAGCTAGATCACGGACAGGTTTTGTGCCACAAAATCGCCCATAAGGTTGGGCATCTTCTTATTTCTTTAAACAACGGTATTACTCAGAAATACCCCTCACCAACAAAAGAGAGCTCAGATAAAGAACAGTTTGTAGGGGATGCAAACAGAAATATCAATTTGCTATACAAATGCTTTATCATGTTGCCAATCAGAGAATTAATTAAAAATAAATACTTATCGTATTTCACTTAAGATTCATTTTTTATCTTGTAATATAATACTTCTGCCTTAATGACTCGACTTTTAAGTCCTCTAATCAAGAGAATTAAAAGGTATAAATTCCGTACAAAAATTATGTTTTCCTAAAACGTAAATGTACCAGCAACGCAAATGGGCCAAAGCTAACAATTAAGCATAATTAACTAAATTTTAAAAGGGTGAAATCGAGCTGGGGCCATCAACCCTCCTATCGGCCGTTTATTTTATCCCAAAACAACGCGGGTAAACAAATATCAAGCTGCCACGAGGAGATAATGGCGGAATTAATTTGGAAGAGGTCCAGTTTCCAAAAAATTAGGGGTAAATTGAAAAAAAATGCATGCAATTTGTGTACAGAATTGTTTTTTTTGAATAGATTTTTTTCTGATTGTGATTTTTTTCTGATTCGCAACCAGAAATATAGTGTTCATTGCTAGTTTCTTTAGAACTACGTCGAAACACCGGTTCCCATTAGACCACCGAAGATAAGCGACGTAAGGCGATACTAATGGATGGACGGGTGACCGGTTCGAAATTCTGTATCGTGCTGTTGTCCAATAAAGGCAGAAATGTAAAATCTATTGACACACACTGCTCATTCACGCCGGTTCGAGGCCGGATGAGATCGGATATCTCGTGAGTAAGAGTTGATTTAGACACTTGCCAAGTCGGTAGACCATTGACCATGATATGGCCGAGGACCGCGGTTTGGATTCCGCGTAAACAAAGTGGCTCCGTCCAGATTAGCCCTGGCAGCAAAAAGGAGACGTTAACTGAAATCTTTCCTTTACTTAACTTCAGTAGTTTTAGAAATTACAATGATTTTGTAATAAAATATCTACATATATTCCATACCAACTTTTAGTTACGTAATCCAAGGCGCGATTTTTAAATTTATTGTTCCCAACCATGTCTAACTGGGATTTAAATTTCTCGCTGTGGATTCAGGTGGTAGCTCTGCTGTAAAAAATGTCAAGTTTTCACATTTATTTATTTACTGCCTGACTTAAAAATGTTTAGTGGCAGACTTTGTAGTCGAACATTTTTCTTTTTAGAGCGAAACTTTTAGTGCGAAGTGTACGAGATAGATTAATAACCGTAAAAAATTCATCGCAACTTAATAAAGTTGTTTGTAGTAGGTAAAAAAGGTATACTATAAAAATTGTATGCCTGAAAGTTCTAATCATTGCATTGCCTGGAAACTTAGACGGTGAAATTTTGACAAAATAATTTAGTATTAACTAAAAACACCGTATATCGCTAGTGGTAGGAAAAATAATTTTTAGATTATTTGGTTGCCTAAAAATACATATAATGTCCTTTAAATGTATTTTACATAATTGTCAACTTGTCAATGAGTATTAGTAAAAAAATGTTTTATTAAATATGGACCTGGCGTTGAGAAAATACTGGTTTATTTTTGAATTGAAAACAGAATTGAAACCTCTGGATATACAAACGCCTTCAACATTAAAAGGTGAAATTTAATATTAGTTAATATGCAAGTTTTATCAAAAATATTGCGATTTAATTACTAGCTTGTAGACAACATTTATTTTTAATAAACTGTAAAATTTATCTATTTTTATGTTTTATGAAAGTTACTCTTAATACAATATATTTACAAATATATCAGTCACTTTAAAAATAAATGATTTGAAATGCTTATTACCAAAGGTTCCAACACCAACTGTATTAATAATAAACTAAATATAATAACTATCTACAAGTATAACTAAACTGTAAGTACTTTATTGTTTGTAACACTTTATTTCCATTTTTTTTCTGTACATAAAAAAGATATTATTTTATAACCATAATACATTAAGAGTTCTAAACAATTCTTTTTCAATATTTTCAATGATACAAACCCTTTTATCTTCTTTCATCATTGTTGTTTTGTTCTTTTAAACTTTTATATTTATAATGTTTCTTCTTTCTATCCGATCAGATAATCCTGTTTGCTTTTGAAAGAGCGGAACGAAAATATTGCATATTATTTCCGTAGTACACAAAAGAAATCGCCGAGGAGTTGCGAGATCAAAGGTTTTTCAGTGAAGTAAAGGTCGAATACCGTAAAAAATAATTTCTAAAGATAAAAGTTATGTTTTTCGATACAAAGTTAAATTTATTTCAATATAAAAGAAAAATATATATGTTACTGTAAATGTCCGAAATGCGGTAAAACCTAGGATTTATCAAAAGCAGGTGGTAGTAAAAACCAACCAACCCCACAAAATTAACCAATGCATTAACACCTCCCAAATAACCAGGCTAACCATTGCATTAACACCCTCCAAATAACCAGGCTAACTAATGCATTAACACCCTCCAAATAACCAGGCTAACCTAATTAGTTAATGCTTTTGGTAAATGGTTTAGCGCCTATGTTTAGCGCGCTTAGCCTAGGTTTTACCGCATTTCGGACATTTACAGTAACATATGTAAATGATAATATACCGAGTGTTCCACTAAGAATAGCTCTCGTCTGTATCTTGGAAAAAATTAGCCGTAGAGTCTGCGGAAAAAAAATTATAACTAAATAGGTCATGAGAAAATTGTTTTCAAGTTTGTAGAATGACCGCTAGAAAGCGACTGCTATGGCGAATAAGAAAATGGATTTTTTTTTAAATTTTGCCTAGATAAGGGGTACCTACTATAAATAAAGACGTCATAATCTTAAGCACTTTTCGGGTATTTTTTGTTAGAACAATCTGCTAAAATGAAGTGGTTAGGGAGGGCTGGATCTGTTTTGATTTAAATGTTCATAACTCCGGACCGGGAAATCGGAATCCAAACTAGGGTTCATTTAAAAGAGCATTCCTTATTCTATATTGCACCATATAATCAATAATAATAAGCATTTAACAGTAGACGCTAAGTGGGACTGTCTTAGAGAAAAACAAACATTGCGCGTTTTTACAAAAAAATTAATAAATGCTCTAGTATATGTAATTTTAGCTGATGGTAAAAAAATGCTTAAAAAATCAGTTAAAACCGTACCTTGATACCTTTGCATGGTGTATATGCTTACCCACTTAAACTAAATATTCAAAACTTTTCTTACTATTCTGCAGGTCTCTAATATTACCGATTTTTGCAGTAACTCAGTAAGTCTTTGATCAAATAGTTTAATTTTTTTCGCCAAAAAATCTTTTCTAAAAGAATCAATAGCCGATATTACCAACGGTATTACTATCATTTTTTTAAGTGATGTATCTGTTTATATTCTTCAGCGAACTCCTGGTATTTAGTAATCTTCTTTTTTTTCTTTTGTTCTAAGTTGTTGCCGTTAGGATGTGAAATATCGATAAAATAGCCAACTTTTTTTTATCAACTATGGTAATACGAGTATCTGGGCGATTTGCGGCAATGGGTTTATCTGTGATGATTGATGTGTCCAAATAGAGAAGGTATTAACTATTCTCAGCAACCGGTCGAGGTATATATTTATAGTATAGTTCTTTTCACTTTTTAATTTTGTCTTCAAAGCTAATTCTTGCTGCGGTATCGCTGCTCTCAGGTTGCGTCTTTTAGTGTAGTCAGTAGCGGCAATAGATGGACATCCCCTGCTATGATATGTTCTATGGTTTCCGACATTTTTCCACATAACCGGCACTTTTTTTATTTTTGGTAATTCCTTGTTGAAATTACACCATCCTGTATCGTGGTAATAAAACTCTCCGTCTCGGGAAACAAGACGCCACTACGCAGCCAAATTGTCGATAATTTCTTATCTGAAGTTGTAAGCCTGTTAGAATATTTCCCATGCAACGGTTTCGCTTTCTACATTTCAGTTCTCTTATGTCGTGTGGGTATATTTTTGTAGTTGTACTTATTAAGTTAGAGAGTACTATATTTAACACAGTTTTATGGAAATTCCAGTTGATCCTTGTTTCTCGAAAATATTTTATCAGACCATTAACTTGTGAGTCATGTAATAATTTAATGTTTAACAGTCCTCTGCCCCCTTGTTTGCGTTCAAGATAGAGTCTTTCGGTACAAGCTTATTTGTATTCCTTAAAACTAAATGTTTAATTATTATAATAAGTATTAGTGTCAGTGTATTTTTTATTTACTAAATGTTATTTTGTTTTTGTTCGATTGCTGTTTTTATTTATTTGAATATCAATTAATGAAATTATCGTTATAATTTAACAGTGTATGATACGCATATTTTTAATTTGGAAATATATTTTAACAAATATGGTTATCTCTATTAGAAAATCACATATTTTATTAAAACCTCTAGGCTTAGCGTTACTTTCACACTAAAAACGGAAAGAATGGAAAATATTTATTGACTTTAAAGAGGTGTAATTAAAAATATAGATTTAATTTAATTAGAATTATTATTAAATGATGATTCAATACAATCAAAATATATACTAAAATGTAACAAAACGAGTGATTTTATTTTTTTTCTTCCTTTTTATTTTTAAAATTATCTTTTATGTTCATTAAGTTTTATTATTGTTTTATTTGGCCCGTGTTTAAGGCTGTCGTTTCTTTTGTTCTACTAAAAGAAATATACCCCACAAACACATAAATAAATCAGAAGTTTTATTCATCTCATACAATCAATTTTTATTCAGCACTCTAAACAAACTGAAGAAACAAACAAAGACGTTTCCCGTCTACATTTTTCCACGAGCGTCAGCGATACCGCAGCAAATCTGAGAATAATACCTTCTTTTCTTTTCCCTAACAATTGCCACGTTTTCTGTGTTTTAACAATAAAAAAGTGAGAGATTCTTTGGGAACGAGGTGCATTGTGGCCTAAGTTGCTTCGCTGGCGTTAATCTCATGGATATTCTTAAATGAAATGGGGATTATCCCAAATTTATTATGCAACCCACGCTTTAGAGGAAGGGTATTTTGGAATCGATAGAAATTAGGGTGATGAGAATATAATTATAACTGAAAAAGCTTGGTTTTTTCTTTGTGAAATATATTTTTTTAATAATATTGTTATTTTACATGGCCATATAATTAATTTAACTATACCAATAAAACCTTTATTTTATATTGTAATGTTAACAAAATGATTCTGTTGTCTTCCATGTTTGGTATTAAATTTACCAATAATACAGTTAACAAAAATACTTGGTGTTGTTAATAATACGTTTCAGTAATAATTCTTAATATATTAAAACGCCAATTAAATTAGAGTAAAACAACCTTTTATAGGTTAAATTTATGTCATTTTGGTATTTTTGTTGGATTGCTGTTTTTATTTATTAGAATAAATTCATCGTTATAATTTAACAGTGTAAGATACGCATTTTTTTTAATTCGGAAATTTAAAAAAGATTTTAACAAATGTTGTTATGTATATTATAAAATCACATATTTTATTAAAACCTCTAGGCTTAGCTTTGTAGAAAGTAGAATGAGTGAAAGGGGGGGGGGTTAATCACTGCCACCTTAAAGATCTATTGTACCTCCCTTCATTGAGTCATCACACAGTCTATAACCCATCCTACCCCTATTGTAGAGGGGACAGGGTATTTCCCATCCTCCTCTGACAACAGATGTTCTTCCTTCGAGGAGTGAACATCTACCTCCTGCGAGGGTATACACCCTTCCACACTTAGAGTTTAGCCCTCCGTGCTCTTCACAATCGAGGAGCTTGCTTCCGGTTGAGGTACCCGTGAGGTGTAGGCTGGAGGATAAACCTCTTTAACTTGGTCTCTCCTTAGACCTGATACCGGTGTTGTCCCGTATCTATAATAGAGGATATGTCCCTCTTTCTCTATTGCCTCCTTGGATTTGGGGTCAATACCTATTGTGAGGACCTGACCATGAAGCTCCTCCCTCGAGTTGATGACTCGCCAATTTGATGTTCTTATATTGAAGTTCTGACCCTCGATCAGGCTCAGCAGGTAGGTGGTGTTTTTTCCCTAGGCTTAGCGTTAGTTTCACACAAAAACAAACGGAAAAAATGGGAAATAAATATTTATTGATTTTAAACAGGTTTAAGAAAAGAATATACACTTAACTTAATTGCCATTATTAAATGATGATTCTGAAACTTACAATCTAAATATATACTAAAATGTAACAGAACAAGTATTTCTAATTATTTTTTTCTTCTTTTTTATTTTTGTTTGTTTTATTTGGCCCGTGTTTAAGGCTCGCCAAACAGCTTTTTAGGGTTCCGTACCCAAAGGGTAAAAACGGGAACCCTGTTACTAAAACCTCGCTGTCCGTCCGTCCGTCCGTCTGTCACAAAGGCCTATCTTATGAACCGTTATAGCTAGACAGTTGAAATTTTTACAGATAATGTATCTATGTTGCCGCTATAAGAACAAATACTAAAAACAGAATTATATAAATGTTTATAAATCAAAAAGTACTTTCACTAAACATTATCTTTTAAGTAAGAATTTTACATAGAATCTTTCATGTCCTCGGTAGTCGCGCGGTTAAAGCGTTTATGACGGAGCCATAGTAAGGCAGGTTCGAATCCTAGTCGAGGCGATTTTTTTTAATCGTTTTTTTTAAATTTCACATTTTCTTACATATTTGTTTTTACTTTTTACATATTTATTTTTGATTAATACAATCTTTAGTAATGCGTTTCTTCATTTTTTTAATTACTTATACGCGCATTCAAAATTTCAGCTAAATCGGAAAAAAAGTTTATAATAAAATAGCGTCTAATGTTGTATAGATAATGAATGGTACGAAACCCTTCGTGCGCGAGTCAGACTCGCACTTGACCAATTTTTATTTTAGGAATATTGTTATTTTAAATCATTTATTTAGCTAATTCAACTCTACAAACAAAACTTTCAGTTTATTTTGTAATGTTAACAATATTGTTCTGTCGTTTCCCTTGTTTGGTATTAAATTTACCAATAACACAGTTAACAAAAATACTAATTTTAAGGTGTGATCAATAAAAACATTTCAACAAGTTTCAAAGTATATCTCCTCTCCGTCGTCAGAACTAATTAGAACGAGATAATTTTAATTGTGTTATTTCAGACATGTCTATACCGGGTGTCTCTCGAAGTAGCTCACCCCTATATTTTTTTTTTATTTTTTCAGATAAAAAAATCGAGATTTAGTATGTTAATATATGATATAAATTAGGATTGATTGACGTATATTTTTATTTGCTTAAAAACAAATCGTATTTTAAATTTTATTCTAAAGTTTCGTGGCTGTGTTTAAAACACTAATTTTTAATCAAGGAGCCTTGGAAAAATAGTTTTGTTCGTTTAATGTTTTTCGTGTCTTGTCCTGACCGGTTAAAAATGCCCAAATGGTAATTTTAATCATATTATCTCAATTTTTTTTAAATGAAATAATGGTGCTCATTAGCATATTTGGAAAAATTAATTTTTTTACGAATAATTTGGTATCACACACTTAGGATTTCGAGTCAAATTATCGTTATGAGCCGCATGTTAACATTTCAAATAAACCATATGCGAAAATGTCAAAAGTTGATATATGGCGTATATGGCATTCTATTCAGAGTGTCATTTTCTATCAAATAAAGTAGAAATATACCAAGGGTGCCATTTAAAAATTAAAAGTTGTAGTCATTTCCGGTAAAACAGGAGTGATCAAAAACAATTGAAAACGTCAATCAATCCTAATTTGTCATTGTGTCATTGTGTGTAATCCTGTAATGTCATATACTAACATACCAAATCTCGTTTTTTATCTGAAAAAATAAAAAAGTTATAGAGGTGAGCCACTTTTGAGACGCACCGGTATACATGATTGAAGTTGTGATAAATAAAAATAAATAAAAACTAAAGCTTCAGTTAAGTAGAAACATTGTTACAAAAAATAAAATTAACCATTATTAGATAAAACACAAAAGTATCATAATTGGTCAGTATATTATTACCATTTCTTATTTTTCTTTTTTAATTTACGTTAGGAAATATTAGGTATCTACAATGCGCAGTTGTTTAAGAAAGCTTTTCTCTATAGGGTGAGTTAACAATAAAAATAATGCTTACTTCATCTAGGTTACCGTAGATGGAGCTGAGGCCTGGTAGGGTATATATAAATAAACAAAATAAAAGAAGAAAAAATTAAGACCTTGAAAACCCTACATATATGCTTATTCTCTGCATTAAGTTCATCAGACCGAAGGAAACAGCCATTCGACGACCGGTTTCGGAGATTTATCTCCATCGACAGACCGACTTTGCTGTAACCCTCGATCTGACAAACGAAACCTGACAATGGAGATAAATCTCCGAAACCGGTGTCGAATGGTTGTTTCCTTCGGTCTGATGAACTTAATGCAGAGAATAAGCATATATGTACGGTTTTCAAGGCCTTAATTTTTTGCTTCTTTCATTTTGTTTATTTATATAAACCCTAGGCCTGAGCTCCATCTACGGCAACGTAGATGAAGTAAGCATGTTTGTCCAGTAGGCCGCTGGTTTTATTTTTGGCGGTACGATCTGTGATTGTCACAGCTGCCGCTAGATGGCGTAGAGCGTCTAGCACTCGCCATAGTAGTACGTTTTGTACTCAAATGCTATTCTCTGCTTTTCGTTTGTCAGATCGAGGGTTACAGCAAAGTCATGGTACAAAGAATACAAGGTATGATATTGCGCAGGTTGGTCGCTACGTCACAGGTGATAATTGGCGCTATTGGTCAGCACTCTTCGCGCGCCAGTTCAAATCGTCAAGATATTGTTATAAACCTGTTTTTTTGTTTATATACCGTCATTGAATTATCGCTAAGCAAGTTACTGTGGAGCAGTGCGTAAGGAGTCGGGATGGAGTCGGGCTAGGAAGCGAGAGACCGGAGTTCGAATCTCGGCCGGGACATAACTTTTTATTTATTTTTTAAATACTGTTGTATTCTAGTTTATTTTTGTAGTATAAAAAAAAGAACTATTTATTCTGTTATTTTTTAATCTCCGGTATTAATATAAATTGATTGTTGGTACAACACCTCATTTAATATAACATGATATTCTACTTTTTGAAATGTATCGGGCACTAATTGTACCTAAAAGTAATATATTTTTAGTGATATACCATATTGTAAACTATTTAATATTTCAGTCACTTAAAAAGTTAATTTGCATTGAATAATTGCCTACCATTAAAGGAAATTTGAGCTATATAATCCTTGATGGTCATATTCTGGGTATGCAAATACTTCCTCTAAATTTTGGGTTTCGTTCAACCGATTTATTCTCAAAACCTGAAACATCTACATATAAAAAGAAGCACAGGTCACTAATTATAATAGACTTCACCCTTGGAATTACTTCTATCACAATTACAATACATTCATCTGCATTGGCATTTTCTACTTTTCGATGGGAAACTTCAACTTCCCAACATTTTTTAAATGATGTAACAATTCCTCTTGTGGTTACTTTTCCATAGATATCCTCATCTCTGTCCTCATGTGAATTCAGAGGCAATGAACATGAAAATTATTTACCATAAACATCGCAAACTAAAAACCTAATAAACAATTTTATACCGAATATAGAAATAAATTTAGTATTCTTACCTATTATTATCGTCCAAATCCATGTTAATAGATAATTATTTTTAAATATATTTTTGGAACTGCTGGTTTTAGTAATTATTAAATTAACGCTTCTTTCATTTTGTTTATTTATATAAACCCTAGGCCTGAGCTCCATCTACGGCAACGTAGATGAAGTAAGCATGTTTGTCCAGTAGGCCGCTGGTTTTATTTTTGGCGGTACGATCTGTGATTGTCACAGCTGCCGCTAGATGGCGTAGAGCGTCTAACACTCGCCATAGTAGTACGTTTTGTACTGAAATGCTATTCTCTGCTTTTCGTTTGTCAGATCGAGGGTTACAGCAAAGTCGGCCTGACGATGGAGATTAATCTCCGAAACCGGTCGGCGAATGACTGTTTCCTTCGGTCTGATGAACTTAATACAGAGAATAAGCATATAATATGTAGGGTTTTCAAGGCTTTAATTTTTTGCTTCTTTCATTTGGTTTAATGAAAATAATGGTTAATACCAAATAATGTCAATATCAAATAATGGTTAATACCAACTCTCTTGCCAAGTAGTTTTCCATGATTTCTTTTTAGTTGGTACCATTTGGTACCAAAAAGATGTAATTCATTTTTGTTTTACATTAACTTTTGTTTATATACTTAGATCAAAAGTATTCAATAAGTATAGAATATTATAATCGATATGCAAGGTGATGGAAATGATTTTTTCAGATTTTTCTTGAACATGAAATCTTTTACCGCCCATTGTGTAAAATTATCGGAAAGCGACTTTCCAGTAAACCCGATGAGATATCTTTGCTTCAGTTACCAATGAGAACGTTATGTAGTAAACTGATGGATTTTTATATACGCCGGTCTATGCCATAAAATAAATGATGGACGTATATGACGTGGTTATTCGTAGTAAAGTGTCATGAAAACACAATGGAGACGTTCATCTACTTGATCTCTGTGTGGTTTAGCTTAATGCTTTTAGCGAGCAACAAGTTTTAAAAGAGAGATTTAAAGTTATTTTGTCGCTACTAAATATTTATTACGAGAGATATAGCAATGAAATATGTTTCACATAAATATTATTATTACAGAACAAATTTATTATAGTTTTTTATGTAACAAATTTAAAACCCTTTAGATAAGAGTATAATATAGTTAATTAATTTGTATATAGAAGGTTTATTATTGTGACTATTGACTACTTAAGTAGGCCAATTCTTCACACAAAGATAATATAAATAGATAAATCCTGGCTGTATGAAATGAAGGTACACTAGATTTTCAGATTTCATAATTGAATTTGACAAACACCACAGTTAATTATAATCTGTCCAACGACAAGATCCTTGACAGTGATAGATGTGTCTGTCATTTTAATTTTAAAGTAGTTTATTTCATATTAAAATAAATAAGTTGGTACAACTGGAATGCATAGCAGGAAATTAATATGTTTAAAATTTGACTGATAAGTGATTACTGAAAAAATGTAATCCAGTTATTTTATTTAAAAAAACGGTATACGTTAATACAATAACAAGACAAACAAGAACAAGTAGAAGTATTGCACCAGCATCAAAATTAACACTACTTGTAAAAAACTGTTGCTCCTTGAGTTTGTAATAGATATAAACAAAATAAACATTCGAAAATAACTAAATCGAAGATATCTGAAAACTTTTGGTCGAAAAAGTGTTTTGCCATAACATGTTGGATACGATTAAAATATCTCAACTGATAAATATGCGCATAATGTTACATTATCAAACTTATTGGATTTCAGAATATTTAACAAAAAGCTTCCAATTTTTCGAAAGATTTAATTCAATTATTAGAACGTCTTTAACATCAACTTAAAATAAATAAAACCAAAACAAAACATATCATATGATTTGGAACTGTCCAATCAAAGTGCTTACAGATCGAGCAAGCGCAAAAAACCTCCTCCCGAACAAGGATAGACTTATGTAGGAAATGCATTGACATTCTATAGCCATCCTTCAACATCGGGACAGGAATTTAAGCGGTACCCTCCGTATATTTTATTTGAACGTATTTGGTCTACAGTTATTTTGCCCTCGATTTTTCCTCCACTTGATTTCAAAAGACACAAAACACACGTAATATCATGAATCAAAATGCATCATCTTACAAAACGCAGATATTTGACATAAGTTGACACAAAATTATAACCCATAATTTGGCAAGACTGACAAGCCTGGAAAGTGTGTATAAAGTAGGAGATTTGCTCTCTCTTCCTCTCCCTCCGTGTAGCTTCCGTCAGATTTCTTAAGTGCCATGTTGGGGATAGATCCACTCTTGGCCATAGCTTTGTGTAATCTAGCTGCATCAGGAGTAGAAGTGATGTTTTCGCTTTTAGTCAGACCGCTTTGCCCTTCTTATCTCCTTCTTATACTCAGTTAATTGCTCGCTGTAGACCTGCCATTCGCCACTGGATTTAGCTCTATTAAAGAGTCGTCGGACCTTTGGTATGGGAAGTCAGTGCTTTTCTTCTGTCATCGACTGTCGAAATCTTACCGAGGAAAAAAAAAGAGTATATTTACAACTTAAGGCCTTGGAATTTTTAATCTATACCGGGTGCGTTTTAAATGTGGTTCACTTTAATAACTTTTTATTTTTTCAGATAAACAATCGAGATTTTTATGACATATAATTTAGTGTCATATAGGCTGTATTCTGTTGCAAAACCAAGTGAACCAGATCGGTAAACTACGGTAAAGAGCGGTTCCTCAAAAAACATCGGTTAAATACGGAACGGTTTGGTAAAATACTAGATATGTCAAATGTGGACGTTTTTTAAATTTCAATACCTCTATTATAAAATTTATCTTTTACGCATTTTTAATGTATGATAATTTTAATATACCTATTTTCAATGGAGTTTAATACTGAAAAATACTTAATTAAACCCGTCAGACGGCTCAAGTGATGAAAATTTGCAGACACGTGGTCATATAGTTAACTGGTCGATATTAAAATAAATTAATAACAAATCTAATCAATATTTATATTTTCATAGTTTACAAAATTTTCATGATTACTCCTGTTCTCTCCAGGTCTAGATGTTGTTCAATGTACTTAACTTTAAGAAACAAGGTCCGCATGATTAGTTTATGGTCGTAAAAAGTCACTTTATTAGTTAATGCAATTGCTTTACATTCCCAGTGAGCATTTTATTCCTTTAAAGGAAATGCGTTCTAGGTGACGTCGTTGTTACGTTACCAGACCCATCTTTTGCCTTATACGAAGCAATAAAACGCAGATACGTAACCAATGTTCCCTAAATGTGATAAAACTTTGCTCACTGGGTTTGCTACCTAACTCCATTTCCTTTTGGGTATATATACAAAATAATAACACAAAGTTTATATTAAATAAGAATTTCACTGAAACTTCCAATTTTTCCTTTACTTCGGCTACATCAGAGGCCACATGAATGACATTGATTGGTAAACAAAATCAGAAACACCATCTGGTGTTCTAGATATGACAATATGCAAAGAACAAGTATACAACGCAGATAAGTTCATCAAGATGAAAAATCAAATCCATATAGTAAAGCAGCGAGGAATCAGGTTTTTATGGGAAACTAGTTCTAGTTAGATTTTTATGGGAATCTATAATTTAGATTAATAAACGTTATTGACAATTTTTGAGTTGTTTGCATTTTCTAAAGAAATAAATTTAAGTAGTTCCAGTAATCCGGGTACCTCGGTAACCCGGGCATATGCCGGAATGATATCTGCCCAGACTGCTGAAGTAATACTGTATTACTTCCCAGTTAAAGTTAAATTATCCTTTAGAGCTTGTTAGAGCGATTATTTGCACTCATAGTTATATATTGACTTACCCATTTTTTTTACTGTTCTGGTAACTTTATTGTTCTATTTTTCTATTGTTTCAGCTATGTTACGGGGCAAGTTCTCCCGCACTGTCCGACAGGAACCGGTTCCCCACCTTGTTTCGTACCCATCCCTCCGCCACTGTCCACAATCCGACGCGCATCAAGCTCATGAAGAAGTTTGGTTGGTCGCGCGTCGCCATCTTGCAGCAAGCGGAAGAAGTCTTCATTTCGACCGTGGAAGATCTGGAATCGAGATGTTCGGAGGCAGGCATCGAAATTGTTACTAGGTAAATATTCCATAATTATACAGTGCCACGGATATGGAATAGATTTTTATACAGGGTTTTCCGAACTATATTCCGGAAACTTCGGCAGCATATTCTGAAGATAAAAATAAGTAAAAACGTTCGTATAAATGTATGTCCTAAAATGCTTAGTTTTGGAGATACAGGGTGTTTCATTTTTATTTCGATTTTTTCTAAATAAGTTCTGAAGTAACGTCAATATTTGGATGAAAATTGATGTCCAGAAGTTTTATGACATAAGAACTTCATTTTGATGTCAATATGACTCCTACATGTAGAGGGCGCCACCTACATATTTTTTAACTAGTTTGAAGAGTAATAACTTTTTGTCTGTACCTACCTGTTTAAAATTAGTGAGTAAAATATATACATTTACGGTGTTTTTAATGTAAAAAAGGTCTTCTGTTAAAAATCGCTACGAATAATGGTTCTCGAGATATTTGGAATCGAAATTATCAATATATGTCATCATTGACATAAATTATGGCAAACTTCAAAATAAAATCACTAAATCACCACAATACACCGAAACACTTTTACTTTTACACTGGACGCGCGTTTCGCTAACCATGTTAGCATCATCAGCAGATGATTATAAACTAAAGTACAATCTACAAGTTGAGCGTTTATATACTCGCCCAGTGGGCACCGAGTGGGCGTGGCAAAATCTAGCCAACCGAGTCAGAACTTACTGAGCGTAACAGTTAGATTTCCGCCACTAGAGTAGTAGGAACAAAGAACTTGAAGGAATTGGACCGTTGTCTCTGTTCATACTATCTTTACATTTATTAATTCTGATGCTTTCATATGCATCTAATTGCCTGTAATTTGAGACTTGTTTAATTAATTTTAAATTATTAAGTTCTATACAATGTTCTTTATCAACAATATGTTCGGCAACGCAAGATTTATCCGGTCTACCATATCTTATCTGAGCTAAATGTTCTTTAAATCTAGTTAATACTGGTCTTCTAGTTTGCCCAACATGTTTTTGATTACAATCTGTACAAGAAATTTCATAAATACCCGACCTTTCCAGTGGAGGTGTTTTATCCTTTGGATTACCTAATAATTGTTGTAATTTATTATTAGCACTATACACAAGTTTATAATAGATATTTTTTACGTAAAAAATCACAGAGATGTATATTTTTTCGCTTGGTAGTTTTATACAGGTACGGACAAAAATTTATTACGTTTCAAAACAGTTAAAACACACGTAGGTGGCGCCCTCTACTAGTAGGAGTCATATTGACATCAAAATAAAATTTCTGATATTAAAAAGCTCACATACCCCAATTTGCATCCAAATATCACAACCTTACTTCAGAAATTAATTGGAAAAAATGAAAATAAATATGAAATTTGTACACCCTGTATCACCGAAACTAATCATTTTAGGACATACATCTATACGAACTTTTTTACTTATTTTCTGACGCAATTTTCTTTTTTACTTAACTTCCGGAATACAATTCGGACCACCCTGTATAACCTACTGAATAAAAATACTAAGGTAAAGACTTCTCAACAAAATTGACACAACCGTGATCTTACTTATACGACTGACTTAAATATTTATTCGTGGCGTTCTTATTTAATTAAGGAGGTATTACAATACAGTGTGTCCCAATATTCCGTGGACATATGACTACTAGATATTTTTGGAATTAAAATATGTTCCTTGAACAAACAAAATATCAAAGTTAATAATAGTATTTATTAATCCTATTATTTTTTCTTCAAATTTTAGGCAATCTTTCTTGTCAGATCCGTCAGACGCTGTCAGAAATCTTCGAAGACAAGATGCGCGTGTGATAGTGGGACTGTTTTACGTTGTGGCTGCCAGACGAGTCCTGTGCGAACTCTACAAGCACAACCTCTATGGCAAATCGTACACATGGTTTTTTATTGGTAAGTCTTCTTTCAATAACCCCTCTTAACACTCTTTTAGGAACACAAGGATTCCGGGCTATGATAATACTTCAGTTTTTATTACTTTGAACATTTGATTTGATAACCATTTTAGCATCTAGGAAGAAAATTAGTAAGAAGGAAAAAGTATTTCTTTAATGTTTTAAACACCCTATGGAATGGTTTAACAAAATAAGGATTTTAAAAACCACTTTATCATCAAGGTGCACTTAGGAGTGGATACTTTATGTTTTATTATATTTTAATGAAACATGCTCAAATTACTGTAAATTGTTAGGTACTGTCTTTTTCAAAGTGAATAAGTCCAATAAAAAATAAAAACTATTACGATAAACCAACTACAAACTACAGAGAAAAAATGCACCTTGATGGTAATGTGCTACATACTGCTATTACGAGTACTTGCTGACGAGTATATGACACGTATCACAAAATGGTTATGCAAAGCGTTCTTTTTCTGTGACTAAGAAGCCTGATAGGTGATCTTCCGCACTCCGGACATTCAAAAATCTCATGACTTTGTTGCCTGCTTACTTTTTGTTTGTCGTTGTTAACTGAGTTTACAATGCTCCTCCCCATTACGTTCTATTGTGCGCTGCTTCCCTCCAAAATATCCTTGTACATTTTTGAGTTGGCCACTCTGCTTCTCCTTACTGTCTACAAGTTCACCGTAAAGAGGAGATTTCGGTAGGCGATTCTCTTGCATCCTGCGTCCGTGACCAGCCTATCTTAAGCGGATTTAGTAATCATGACTCCAGCGCTCTCGCCGATAGCTTTTTCAAGGGCTTTGTTAAACCATTCCGCAGGGTGTTTTAAAATTGCGCCAAAATAGCATCTTGTTTTTCCTTGTACATATACTGGTGAAATGGAAACTTTAATTTTTTAATTTAAAGAGAGTATAAATAGTCAAATAATTTAGCTACAAATTGCTTAAAAATCATTAAAATCGGCTCACCAGAATAAAAAATATTGATTTTTTTTTAATTCATGAAGATTTTAAGGTATCCATTTTTCATGCCGATCGGTGTAGGTAATATGAGATATTTACATTTTTTAATCCCCTTTTAATGAAAAAAGGCCGATTCAAACAATTATTGCGTCAGGTTTTTTGAAATATTGTTTGTTAAATCTACCGGTCATACATTTTTAAAAAATAAAAGTTAAAACGAATCAGATAGCCCTAATAAAGTGGCTATGAGAATGTGTATTTCGTTTTTTGATTTTCTAAAAAGTAACTACAAGAAAAAATAAAATTTATTTTCAAAAAACTCAACAATCCTTGAAATTTTTAAAACTTTTTTGATGGCATCTTGGTGAACATCCAAAGGAGCAACTTTGTCCCAATTTAACCATCTTCGTATCTATTACGGTTTCCGGGATACCAATACTCGTACCTCGAATTTGTAGCACCCTGTATATGTATGAGATGAGATATATTTTCCAAATAGTAGATACCGAAATATGAATTTTTCTTTCTAATAATAAGGAAAATGTATCAAAATTAACATTCTTTCTTTTTATCAAACATTCTTCAAAATTTATAAAAAATATATTTAGTAAGAAAAAGTTAGTATTAGGTTTGTTCCAACCCGCCGCAGAACCGTCACCGAACGATCACGCTCGTGCGTAGTAATTCAAATGTGTTCCAACCGAGATTTGACGGTTATCGGACGATCATATTTGCGTACCAACCACGTTGGAATCGTTTAGTTACGATTTCATAACGGTAATTTCGGTACATGGTGCAAATTGAGAACTGTTTGGGTTGACTTGTGCATTAAAGCGTATTGGCAGGGATTATCTATTTTTAACAGCTGATTCTGGTCCGGCGTCCGGCTGATGCTTCTATCTTGGTTATTTTTTACGAATTCGAATACGTGTGTGTTATACTTTTGCTTGTGAGTTTGCGTGGAGTAAATCGTTCGGAAATTTTAATTGTTTATTTATAAAATAACGTTCAAAGATTCTACCACTGCAATGAAATAACAGGAAAAAAAGGGAGGATAGGTAAGTGAGTTAGTGAGTATCCAGTTGAAACAACACTTACCAAGAATAACTGGATTCTGATTCTCCATTTTAAGAATAATAATAATAAGTATTGCAAATTGCAAATAAAAACAATAGGGTTATGTTATGAGATTCTAAACCAAAACAAAAAACCGATCGATACACGCACGCTTGACACTTTTGACGGTCCCGAAAACAATCCACAAAACGTTATAATAATAATAAGTACTGCAAATTGCAAACAAAAATAATAGGGTTATGTTATGAGATTCTAAACAAAAACAAAAAACCGATCGATACACGCACGCTTGACACTTTTGACGGTCCCGAAAACAATCCACAAAACGTTATAATAATAATAAATACTGCAAATTGCAAACAAAAATAATAGGGTTATGTTATGAGATTCTAAACAAAAACAAAAAACCGATCGATACACGCACGCTTGACACTTTTGACGGTCCCGAAAACAATCCACAAAACGTTCCAACGTTGATACTTTTTGCACCGTCACGAAACTATTCGAAGTCCGCGCATGCTAACAAAGTGCAAGAAAACCGATTCGAGTACGATTCCGAAACGATCCCGAAATGCTGGTTGGAACAAACCTATTATCGTAGTTTTTAATTAATATTGGCCTTTATTTAAAAGGACTTTATTAGAAACGATTTCTAATAATGAACTCTATTTAATTCGAGCGTAGTACCATTAATTGGAATCGATAATTGAGAAATCTTGTGAAGAGAATTCGGTAATAAATGCCATTTCTGAATAACCGAAATTGGAATAATTGAACCAGTGAATGGAATTATTATTAATTAACAAAGCGTTATGCGTAGTAATTTGTTAAAATTATTATTTTATAATTACCTTTGTATAAAAAATTGGAATTTTTTATATAAAGGTATTAATTAAAAATTGAAATAATATCCTCAGAAAATATATTCAAAATAGATGTTTTTAAATAAAATACTAGATTAATAATTTAATGAGATTAGCAGTAATAAGGGGGTTGGTGTACTCAAAATTGAAAACATAACAATTTCCTATTTTGTTTTATTTATTTAAAAACAAAATGCTTAATTTCAGAGATACAGGGTGTAGAAGTTTCATTTTTATTTCGATTTTTTCCAAAAAATTTCAGAAGTAACGTCAATATTTAGATGAAAATTGATCTCTAGGAGTTTTTTGACATGTGAAGATTGATTTTGACGTCAATATAATTCCTATTTGTACGTGTGAGACGCTACATAGCCAGACAAGAGGAATAATAGCTAATGTATATGGGTATATAGAATAATAATAATGAAAAGCATACATTTTAGCAAAATACTTTAGCTAAGCTAAAATAAATATAAATAAACGTGGATGACATCTCATTTGGTTTATTTCCTTGTGTTCATAATAGGGTTTGCGACGAAAAAGCTACAGAGAGTTCGCTTAAGTTGACGCTTAAACGTAAACTTAAGCGGATATCCCTATATATGTGAGTTAAACCCAATTGAATTAGCTTGGGTGAGATGAAAGTTTTTAATATAAAACCAAAACACAGCGGGCAATTTCACCTTATCCATTTTAAAAGAAGTCACCAAAGACCAAAGGAGCGATGTCTTTGATATCCATTGATGATTAGAAGAATTTTTGTCTTTAACAAATTTTTCTAACTTTTGTAAAAAACATAGAAAATAAATTTTGGGAAACGGACCAACATATGGAAGACGTTAGGTTAGACTCCCCATAATAAATTTAGGGCAAGATGACGATTGCCAGACCGATGATGACAGCGATACTAATCATGATAATGGAGAATAAATAAAACGCTAAATTTGTAAATAGCCCTACTTATTTTATTAAATGAAATGAAAAGAGTGCCGTACTCTGCCTGGAATTCACGGGTAAAAGAGCACGGCAGAGAAAATCCCGATCACTATTCCAGAGAATCTAACTATGCTGTCCTGAACTTTAATAATAGAGAATATAATATAATACATAAAATACAGATAAATACCATACAATACATAAAAATACATAATACATACAATACATAAAAATACATACAATACATACACTACATAAAAATACATAAAATACATAAAAATAAAAACTATTGATTTTCTTCAAACTGACCGTCACGCGTTTGGCTTTAGCTTGGCTCTTCTCTTGGCTCTTGGAAAGGGAAATTCGAAAGCAGTCTCGAGCGCAGTAGAAAAAAATAAGAATTAAAAAAAAGTAAGTTATTTAGTTAACGAATAAAAATAAATATTTGTGGAATCTGCAGGGGTCTAGTCGCGAACAAATTTACGCCCTAGCTCAGAAAATTCGGAGAGTAGGAGCGAGTTAAGAGCGCCACTGACTTTAGACGGAAAAAGTCAGAAATTGTCCAAGGTATATTTAGGGCCTCACAAGTTCCACAAATACATAAATAAAATAAAAATAAATAAAATAAATAAACAAAAAAAAATCAGGAATTCAGAGAATTAAGTAGACATAGAGCAAAAGGAAATATAAAAAAAATAATGCAAACTGATTAGTTTCAGTATCCTCTATTGAAATATTAAAAATAGGAAACAGTAAATAGTAAATACCAAATACCAATCGCAATTTCAGCACTATTAAAAACTAAATAAACCCAAAAAAAAAGTTGTGCGACAAGAAAAATATGCATATATCACAATACGCAAGCAGCAAAATTACGTAAATAAATAGCTACCTTTCGTGATCACGTAAGATTTACAAAAAAAAATATACAGGGTGGTCCGAAGTGTATCTCGGAAACTTCGGCAGTATATTCTGCAGATAAAAATAAGTAAAAAAGTTCGTATAAATGTATGTCCTAAAATGCTTAGTTTCAGAGATACAGGGTGTTGAAGTTTCATTTTTATTTCGATTTTTTCTAAATAATTTCTGAAATAACGTCAATATTTGGATGGACATTGATGTCTGAGAGTACTTTGGCATGAGAAATTTGATTTTGATGTCAATATGACTCCTACTAGTAGAGGGCGCCACCTACGTGTGTTTTAACTGTTTTGAAGCGTAATAACTTTTTGTCCTTACCTGTATAAAACTACCGAGCGAAAAAATATACATGTTTGTGATTTTTTACGTAAAAAATATCTCTTTGTAAAAATCGCTACGAGCAACCGTTCTTAAGATATTTAGAATGGAAATAGAAATTCCAAATATCTCGAAAACCATTACTCGTAGCGGTTTTTACCAAGAAACCTTTTTCACGTAAAAACGTCGTAAATGTATATTTTTTTTTACTCAGTAGTTTTATACAGGTATAGACGAAAAGTTATTACTTTTCAAATCAGTTAAAAAATATGTAGGTGACGCCCTCTACTAGTAGGAGTCACATTGACATCAAAATCAAATTTCTCATATCAAGAAACTCCCAGACACCAATTTTCATCCAAATATTGACGTTACTTCAGAAATTATTTAGAAAAAATCGAAATAAATATGAAACTTCTACACCCTGTATCTCCGAAACTAAGTATTTTAGGACATACATTTATAAGAACTTTTTTACTTATTTTTATCTGCAGAATATGTTGCCAAAGTTTCCGAGATACAGTTCGGACCACACTGTATATATAAGCGCAACTAAGTTCAGATAATATATCAAATTAATCAACAAAGTAATAAATTTAATAAATAATAATAAACTAATTCACTAATAATAATTAATAATATAATTATTAAATAAATAAAATAATCAACTAATAATTACGAAAAGAAATTCCGATATCGATAAAAAAAAGAAATGAATAGATTTAATTAGAGACAAAAAGAGACTATGTCAGCTGCTATGGTCAGCTGTATTAAATTTATAGAAATTAAAGAAAAAAAAATGAAATATTGTTTTATCAACAGAATTAAATATGTGAAAATTTATTCTAATTATAATATAATATGAAAACACAGTAGAACTGAAACTAATAAATTTTTAGAATATCTTTTAAAATACATATAATATACATAAACAATAGACGCTTTCGCTTGGCACTTGTAACTTTTGTTAGGACATGTAGTATATTATTTATTACGTTTCTAATTTAATAACTTAATATTGAAAAATTTGGCACTTACCCTCTTTGGTATTTCCACTCTTCAATTGTACCTGTACTCACACTTTGTACTTTTCAAGGTTCTTTCAATTCTTGTTGTAGTCCTGAAAATAATAAAGGAAATGTTAATTATTACATATTATATAATATATGATCAGTTTGAATTTCTAGTGTTTTTCTAATTTGTATCTTTTTTCCTTTTCTATGTTTTTTTATGAATTATATTTTATACCATAAAATTATTACGTTTCACCAAATTACAGTAAATTTTATTTACTCCCCCGCACAAAATTCCGCCACCCTAAAAATTTGACTAAGTTTGATGTTTCATAACGTTTTATTTTAGGTTTGTTCCAACCCGCCGCAGAACCGTCACCGAAAGATCACGCTCGTGCGCAGTAATTCAAATGTGTTCGAACCAAGATTTGACGGTTATCGGACGATCCTATTTGCGTACCAACCTACCTACTACTTGGGATCGTTTAGTTGCGATTTCAGAAAGGTAATTTCGGTACATGGTCCAAATTGAGAACAGTTTATCGATTTTTAACAGCTGATTCTGGTCCGGCGTCCGGCTGATTTTGGTTATTTTTTACGAATTCGAATACGTGTGCGTTATACTTTTGCTTGTGAATTTGTGTGGAGTAAATCGTTCAGAAATTTTAAATTGTACACTTTCATAATTATCTATAGGTAATAATTAAGGATGAGTGACGATGGTATGACTGATTTCTTTACCTCCACTTCAGATAGGTACAATTTGGAGTTGCTGCCTAGTGAAAACGTGAAAAATTAACAATGTTTAGGTAAGTTTTTTCAAACAACACTTACCAACAATTACTGGATTCTGATTCTCCATTTCAAGAATAATAATAATTATTATAGCAAATTGCAAACAAAAATAATAGGGTTAGGTTATGAAATTCTAAACAAAAACAAAAACCGATCGATACGCGCACGCTTGACACTTTTGACAGTCCCGAAAACAATCCACAAAGCGTTCCAACGTTGATACTTTTTGCACCGTCACGAAATTATTCGAAATCCGCGCATGCTAACAAAGTGCAAGAAAACCGATTCGAGTACGATTTCGAAACGATCCCGAAATGCTGGTTGGAACAAACCTTTTATTATCCGATTTTTATCATTATGGTATCAGGGTGACGATAAATTAATTGGCATTTTTTTATTATTTTAATGGCTTATATTCTTCGGTTAGGTGGGTTTATACCGGGGTAAATCAAAATGTTGTTTGTTCTGACGAGCTGAAGAAGTAGCGTTATTGTTTTGTAGAAGCGTGCGGAGAGTGAGGAGATTATAATCATATGTAGAAAAAGAAAAATAGATTTCCATAAAAATGTTTTGTTTTATCGTGAGGCCGAAAACTTTTTAGGCTACTCTCGTATAATGGAATGACATCTAAAGAACTTGTCATATCCACCGGTTGCGTCTCAAAAGTGGTTATAACTTTTTTTTTATTTTTTCAGATAAAAAAACGAGATTTGGTATGTTAGTATATCAGGTAAACTAGGATTGATTGATGTATTAAACTGTTTTCTGAAACTTCTGATTTTTAATTGACACCCCAATATATTTTTACTTTATTCGATAGAAAATGACACTCTGCATAGAATGACATATATCATTATCATATGTCACCTATTGACATTTTCGCCTAAAAATCGTATTTTAAATTTCAATCTAGAATGCCATGGCTGTGTTAAAACACTAATTTTTAATCAAGGAGCCTTGAAAAAATAGATTTTATCGTTTTAGGTTTTTCGTGTCTTGCCCTAGTCGGTTAAAAGATGCCTAAGTCGTTTTTTAATCAATTTTTCAAATGGAACAAGGGCGGCTCATTAGCATATTTGGAAAAAGCATTTTTGAACAGTTTGGTACCACACACTTGGTATTTCGAGTCAAAGTGTCGTTATGTCAACATATAACCGCATGTCAAATAAAAATAAACCATAAAAGAAAATGTCAAAAGATCACAATATGGTATGTCATTCTATTGAGAATGTCATTCTCTAACGAATAAAGTAAAAAAAAATACTGAGGGTGTCTTTTAAAAATCAAAAGTTGTAGTCATTTCCAGTGAAACAGGAAGTGTCCAACTTATAAACAAATGAATATGTCAATCAATCCTAATTTATGACAGAAGAACGTAGCCGAGTATTATATGTAAAGGTGGAAGAAATTAGTAACCAACCAATCTCAACGGGAATATGTAGATAATGGTCTCCTATTTAATCCCTCAAAAGTCCCAGTAGGGGAAGTTTGAAAAAAACCGCCGCCATCTTGGATTTTTTAGTTTTTTTTTTCAAATATTTCTGTTTGCATAACTTTTTTCGAAAAAACTAAAAATATGTTTTTTGTAGAGAATTAAATTTAGAATATTTTACCTTCAATTTTTTTTTTTTCTAAAATAAATAGTAATAGAGATAGAGCAATTTTTTACTATGTGTTTTATAAATTTTCCAGTTTTTTTCCATCTTCTGTTGATTAAATATGTGTCAGATTGCCTTTTTGATCTTTTTTCCGCCCATAATGTAACGGATCTAACTTGTTACCAATCCATTCTTGAATCTAAAAAATACAACTTTTAACATTTGCTATAATAGAAAGGTATATCTTTACAGTTACCTGAAAGTATGTCCTGAGTAAACGGAGTTTTGCAGAGTTCTCAGTTGGAGGCAAATTACCTAAATTAAAGGTAGTGTTAAGAGTCTTAAGGTCTTGTCTTGATGTAATCGTATTATATAGAGTGTACCTCAGGTCGTTAATATGTTTAATATAGCTTTAAAAATAATTTAATCCTGACTGAAACAAGTCAAAAATGTGCCTGTCGGTACTGAAAAAATGACCATCTTTATCAATACCTCGACGTATTTTTAGGGAAAAATGCTAACAAAGATTACTTGTTTCAGTCAGGATTAAATTATCTTTTAAAGCTATATCACTGCCCAAGCTTTATTAAACATATTAACGATCTGAGATACACTCGATACAATAGGATTACATATAGACAAGCCCTTAAGACTACCTTTAATTTAGGTAATTTGCCTCCAACTGAGAACTCTGCAAAACTCCATTTACTCTGAACATACTTTCAGGTAACTGTAAAGATATATCTATTATAGGAAATGTTATAAGTTGTATTTTTTAAATTCAAGAATGGATGTGAACAGAAGAAGTGGCGCCTCCTGACCTAATAAAAGAATTTTTTTGCAATTGCAAAGAGAGTTAGTGCTCTAGAAATTGCTCTTGTAGAAAACTAGATCTTCTCAAAATGTTCTTCAAAGTGTGGTCAGTGCTACAGAATCAGTTGCACAAACTTTTGTATTTTAGTTGGGGACAAACATGACGCTCAGGATGACGTCATAGCAGATTTTATTTAATAACTTTAATTTAATAATATTTTTTTTAACAATAATTTTATTTAATAAATAATACTTAACCGTTGTTTTTAATTGTTTTAATGCTTAAATTTGTACTTCGTTTATCTAAACAGGGTGGCCCATCGAAAACGTTCCGCAAGGCATAACGACCAGGATTTTTTTTTTCAAAAAATCCAAAAATACGTCAATTTTGTTTGTGAGGGGGACAAAAATGATTGCAAAATCTTCAACCGTCTAAACGGGAGTGTCATCCCCCAATTTTTTCAAATGGGAAGGGGGTCAAGTGGCGCCGCAATGAAAAGAGCTTTCTATTCTCTATATTTCCCCGCTTCGTTTTTGAAAATCGGTCGAGTCATTGAGAAAATATGAAGGATTGAAATTTGAAAAGTTTATTTAAACATTTATCAGAGCAAATGATAAGGATAAATTCCTTCGACCAATTTGCTGTTTTTTCTTATTATTTCTAGATGTTTTCGCATTTTTTCACTTGCCACAAGGTTGAACAATCAGGCGCGGTCTCAATATCGTTAAACCCACAATAGAATTTCCAAAAATACCAGCCCGCGACGATCAAAATCGTCTTCGTTGAGTTCTTGTACCAACTGAATTTTGTACGGGTGGAACTTGTGTTTTTTTAATATCCTTTGGATACTTGTACGATTCACGCCGATCTCATTGGCTAATTTTCTTGTACTCAGCGTACTATCCATGGCAACTTGACCCAATACGAATACCTCCATAGCTTCATTTACTACAAGACTTTCCCTCTGCTTCGTTTCATTCATAACGGCCCCGGTTTCGCAAAATTTTGCTATTAACTCGCGAACAATTTTGCCATAAAGGTGTTTGTCAGGATGGCGTTCATTGAATATCTGCGCAACCCGATTGCCACATGCATTATTTTTAAAATAAAGTTCGGTTATTTCCACTTTTTCTGCAAGTGAGTACACCATAATTGTTAAAAAGTTTAATGATATTGAGAAGAACTTCAACGCACAAGTCACAGAACAGCTATCTAGCAACTACCGCACCTGATCCGTTCAACCTTGTGGCAAGTGAAAAAATGCGTAAATATCTATAAATAATAAGAAAAAACAGCAAATTGGTTGAAGAAATTTATCCTTATCATTTACTCTGATAAATGTTTAAATAAACTTTTCAAATTTCAATCCTTTATATTTTCTCAATGACTCGACCGATTTTCAAAAACGAAGCGGGGAAATATAGAGAATAGAAAGCTCTTTTCATTGCGGCGCCACTTGACATTTGAAAATAGTTGGGGGATGACACCCCCGTTTAGAGGGTTGAAGATTTTGCAATCATTTTTGAGGCAAAAGTTGCCCCCTCACAAACAAAATTGACGTGTTTTTGGATTTTTTGAAAAAAAGAATATCCTGGCCGTTATGCCTTGCGGAACGTTTTCGATGGGCCACCCTGTATAAACACTATACTGTTAATTCAAAAATTATAGCTGATTGGTTTAAAAAAACTGGAAAATTTATTAAACGTATAGTAAAAAACTGCTCTATCTTTATTACTACTTATTTTAGAAAATAAAATGATTGAAGACGAAATATTTTAAATTTAATTCTCTACAAAAAACATATCTTTAGTTTTTTCGAAAAAAGTTATACAAACGGAGATATTTAAAAAAAAACGAAAAAATCCAAGATGGCGGTTTTTTTCAAACTTCCCCCACTGGGACCGAATGGGACTTTTGAGGGGTTAAATAGGAGATCATTCTCTACACATTCCCGTTGAGATCGGTTGGTTACTGAATTTTTCCACCTCAACCTCCTGATTGAGTGACCTATAGCTTAATTTATGACACTTACCGTTCTATAATTCGCTGCTTAATTTGGAATTTTGGTTTATTTTCACTTTGAGCAGTCCTGGATTAAGCAGTTTGTAGCTACAAAAAAAATTAAAAAATATTAATATTGATTGTCATAACGAGTTGATAACAACTTAGCTAATAATGGTAAGATTATGGGAGAATCGAAAACAGTCAATTTTTTTAAGTTTATCCTTCTGCTACGTCAAAACACCGGTTCGAATACCGCAGTTAAGCTACAATAGACTTATTAGTATGGGTATATTGACGGATAAACGTCTAGAAAACTTCACTGACAATAACATAAATTATTTTACCCTTTTAGTTTAATTTGTCAAATAAAAATACTAAAAGAAATACTTAAAAGAGTAATAAAATGCTTACTTTAGATGACGTGATGCCACCAAGTGACCTTGAACTGCAGGTTTTAACTTGGGTGGCCCCTCGCTATTGTTCCCTCTGCCAGTAATTATTTTAAGGTATTTTGCTGTAGATAAACTCCGTCTAAGAATCCTAATGTTAATATCCAGGAAATCATCTACCGATTTTAAAGCCTCTTTGACGTAGAGGAAGTGAAGGTCGAGAGTATGCACAGGGTCTTTCAATCCCTGTGCATTCTCTTTTAGGAATGCTTCGGCTGCTCTACTATTGGCCATTTCGGTGTAAACAATCTGTTTGGCTGCTAAAGTTGAATAAAACCTGCCGATGTTAGTTTCGCCGCGTTGAAAGTACTGTCGAGATTTTGTGTGCAAACTCGTACATTTTTGGCGGTACTTTTTCGCTTCTTGGCGGTAGCCGTTACCCGAAAAGGCCTCCCCTTTGAGCTGTAAAAAATAAATACAGTGTCAGTAAGAAAGTACCTTAAGCATCATTTTTTTTATTATCAGAACAGGTGAAATTACGTATCGCAGTTAAATTTTTGTTTATCTAAAAAATTATGAGTAGATATTATGTGTTGCAGACTTTTCTGCAACACTGTATAAATTGTATAAAAAATTATATTAGTATTAAAAAATATTAATTATAGAATAAACCTACATTATGCAGTGTTAATTTCTATTTATTTTTGCCTTATTACATTTCAATAAAATTCAAAAGTAGTTAGTTAATTCGTTAAATAGAAAACTAAAATAGTTTCTAACAAAACATACGTAATACGTTCATAAAAAATATGTTAACTTACTTCAAGAAAATTGCAGCTCTGAAGTGCTTCCATGATTTCGCCTCTGACTTCACTTTCATCGGTATTGATCAGCAATATATCTACTATGCCCTTATATATATTATTCTGACCAGACGACAACTTCTCCAGAACATCCTGATCAGCTGATGGAAAACGTTGGAACAATTTTTCCCTTATCGAGTTTAAGGCCAAAAATCCGGTTGTTTCTTTGGAGTTTTTATGACGGCGTTCTCCGTATCGTTGTTGTTTTATTTTACGAATGTTATAAGAATAGTGATCGTCACCAATCGTAATTTTTCTCTCGAGAAAACTCTTTAATTCTAAAGATTCTGGGGAAAGATGTTTCTGCTTTTTCGTTCTTCTCCTTCCAATTCCACTCTTAGTAGACGAACTACTATCACTTAGAGGAGTTTCTTCTCTAGCTTCTTCGTTGTTTTGTGGGTTAGTTGATATCTCTCTTAAAGTAACAAAATCTTTGTCTTCGGTGCCAACACAAGTTTCTTTGGATTCAATAATTATACCATCATCGTCATTTATAACAACTG
Source organism: Sitophilus oryzae (assembly GCF_002938485.1). NCBI lineage: Eukaryota > Metazoa > Arthropoda > Insecta > Coleoptera > Curculionidae > Sitophilus > Sitophilus oryzae. Next base: position 1,540,231 of record NW_022147488.1, read on the forward strand.
GAGGAAGTATTTCTACTTCAACTACAGGCTTCTCCTTTTTTCTATCGATTGGTTTTCGACATTTTTTCAGATTGGTAGGCGCGCTTTCTCTTGAAAATTCGACACGATGGTTTTTCGTGATATTGAACAGTTGATTGAACGAAGCGATAACTGAAGAAAGTAAAGAATTGATCTTTAGTAAAGTAGTAGTAGTAGTAGTAAAGTAGAATTATTTATCTTTGTATTTTAAACAAATATACTAACATCCACAATGCAACGAAACAATTTGTTACCTACAGCCCCGCCTACCACTCCAAAAGTGGTAGATTGAATTCCTGTGAACAGCTTTACAAAAGTCGTTTTATATAAAAAAAGGTTAGAAGTAAGCGTTAACTTCCTGTTAAAGGTTGATTCTCACTATACCTTCCGTTTCCATACCATATCCATTTCAAATCCGTTCCGTATTCTTACTGTATTGACGCTATACGTAAGCTTCCGTTCCGTATCAGTTCCATACTGTTTATTGTACCGGGTGGCCAACTAAGAATGGACGCCCGCTGTATCTCAGAAACCACTTATCGTATAACTTTGGGAAAAAAATTCTAATAGTTAAATCGACCAAGAGAAATCGCTGGAAATTACGTTCAAGTTCGAAAAATGCCCGCTAGGAGGCGTTTCTCTAATAACCAATCAGAAAACAGGATTTTTCTCAAAAATATGCAGGTAAACAGGTATTTTAAATATTACTATTGTAATCATCGATAAATTTGTAATTTTTTTGATATAGAGTATTTTGCTCTATCTCATAAAATATAGTGGTGGGGGAAGGTTAAACTTGCTTTTATTAAAATAAGGATAACTCTGGTTTAGGTTGCGCGATTTAAACAAACTAGGGCTCGTTTAAAAGAGCTTTTCTTCCTTAGTGATCTCCAGTATAAATTTTGTTTCCACAATTTTTTTCGCGGTAGCTAGAGGGCGCTGTTTGACATCATAACAGATATTGCGCTTTTGCGTAAAAAAATTAAATAGGAGGCTATATTTTTCTTTGCACAGTTAAATAGAGCACAATATTTCCAAAATATCAGTGCAAACCGCAACTTTCTATCTGCTCTCTAACCGGAAATATTAAGAGAACAAATCATGTTAGGCTGCCGCTTAGGATTATATGGTCTAAAAATTATAGTAGTAGGCTAGGAAACAAAAAGAGGTAAATTGGTTACGTCAAAATATCAAAACGTTTAAGTTCAGTTTTCATGCATCCGAATTTCGGGCGTTTTCTTAAAAAAATGACGTCATAATTATTTAAACGTGTTTATGTAACATTATCATCCATCCATATAATTTTTACGAATTTCTTGGTTAATTATACGTAGGTAGATTCAGATTAAAATGTCCAAAAGTCGGAGAATCAATAATTTTATTAAAATTTCTAGGAATTTTGTGCCGCCATATTGTTTTTAACAGAAAGAACCGCCGAATTTCGTATGGTCGAAAACTAGGGGTTTATTCATATAACGTCATTTAGTTATTAATCTAAGTTCGTCCTTGATTTCACTTGTTTTCGTATTTTACCTCTTGTTTGTGTTATTTATTATTATATTATAAAGTTTATGTTGTTTGGGTCACTTTTCATATAGCACCGAACGAAGGTGCGAATCTTAACAATATGCACTACTGCTCCAATTCTACCCTTGATGCAAGTAGTTTAGCACCAAGACCATTGGTCGGTAAATGTTTACGCAGGAATTCTAGGACGGCGAATGATTGGACTTTTTTAATTATCTGAATGAAATGATCATCATGATGAAATTGCATTTGTTGCAATGTCATCAGCATGAATACCATTGGTGTAGTTGAGGCAGTGGTGCCGCTTATTTTGCTATGAATGTGTGGGGCTTCTTGGATACCACTTACTTTAGTTTGGTTTGGTTTGGTTTGATTTACCTACCCTCTAGCTGCCACGAAAAAAATTGTGGAAACAAAATTTATACTGGAGATCATTAAGGAAGAAAAGCTCTTTCAAACGAGCCCTAGTTTGTTTAAATCGCTTAACCCAAACCAGAGTTATCTTTATTTTAATAAAAGCAAGTTTAACCTTCCCCCACCACTTTATTTTATGAGAGACAGCAAAATACTTTATATCAAAACAATTACAAATTTCTCGATGATTACAATAGTAATATTTAAAATACCTGTTCACCTGCATCATTTTGAGAAAAACCCTGTTTTCTGATTGGCTATTAGAGAAACGCCCCCTGGCCGGCATTTCTCGAACTTGAAAATACTTTCTAGCGGTTTCTCTTGGTCTATTTACTTATTAGAATTTTTTCCCAAAGTTATACGATAAGTAGTTGGCCACCCGGTACAACAACGAAAGTTTTATTTTAAAAATTTGTATCTTTTGAAAAAGATAATAGATTTAATTAAGAGGTGAAAGAATAAATAAACATCAGCAAAATGTTAAGAGAACTGGTACAAATGTAAGAACTTGACAACGCTGTTTACGATACGCTTCAGTCCGTCTGCTAAAAAAATGTATGGAAGGAAAGGATATGGAACGGAAGGGAAACGGAACGGAGCTGATATGGAAGGTAAAGTGAGAATCAACCCTTAAATGGAAATGGCTGTCAATGTGCTTATTTTAAATATAACCGCGTATACCGGGTGCGTGTAAAAAGTGGCTCCCTCTTATAACTTTTTTTATTTTTTCAGATAAAACAACGATATTTGGTAAGTTAGTACCGTATGATCGAATAAAAACGGCGTCCAGTTGGCTTGGAAATGACGATCGATGGCATTTCCTATATAAATTTACATATAAAATGACAACGATCTTCATTTCATAGCCATCGCTGACGCCGTTTTTATTCGATCATACGGTATATGACATATGTAAATTAGGATTGATTGATATATTCAATAATTGTTTTCGGTCACTTCCAGTTTCACCGGAAATGACTACAACGTTTAATTTAAATGTTATTTCACATTCGGTATTTTCTTAACTTTATTCGATAGAAAATGACAACTCTGAATAGAATTACATATTATCATATGTCAACTTTTGACATGTTCGCATATGGTTTATTTGAAATTGTAACCTGCAGTTCATAACGACAATTTGACTCGAAATACCAAGTGGGTGGTATCAAATTATTCGTAAAAAATGCTTTTTCCAAATATGCTAATGAGCCACCCTCATTTCATTTGAAAAAATTGAGATATGATTAAAGATACGATTTGAGCATCTTTTAATCCGCCAGGACAAGATCACTAAAACATTAGACGATCAAATTCATTTTTCCAAGGCTCCTTGATTAAAAATTAGTGTTTTTAACACAGCCATGGCACTTTAAATTGAAATTTAAAATACAATTTGCTTTTGAGCTATTGATATGTCAAAAGTTGACTATGATATGTCATTCGATTCAGAGTGTCATTTATCGAATAAAGTAAAAAAATACCGAGGGTGCCATTTAAAAATCAAAAGTTGTAGTCATTTCCGGTGAAACAGGAAGTGACCGAAAACAATTGCATACGTCAATCAATCCTAATTTATGTCATTAACTAACATACCAAGTCTCATTTTTTTATCTAAAAAAATAAAAAAAACTTATAGGGGTGAGCCACTTTTGAGACGTAACCGGTATATTTAATGCTTTTTTGATTCTACAGGGTGAGTCTTAAGTAAGTGCAAATATTTTTAGGGCTGGTAGTTCTCGATAAAAGAAACATATTTTCTCTTTATTTTAAATTATCTCTTACCGTTTTAAATTATCTCTTTGCCGTATTTTAAATTATCTCTTTACCGTTCAAATAAATCCAAAATAGCCGACGTATTTTACTTTCAAAATTAAACAAAAATTTTTTTTTACTAAAATATTGAAAACCTTTGGATCTTTTCTGGATTTTCATTCTTGTAACTTTAATCTACTACCTATGTTGCCATATTATAAATAAATTATGTTTTTTTAACTAAAAACTAAAAAAAAAATAAAAAAATTCCAAATTTTCAAAAAAAAAATCGCGAAAAATACTTTATAATCGTTATTCTGGGGTCGAAATGTACGACCCCTAAAAATATTTGCACTTATTTAAGACTCACCCTGTATATAAAACTTTAAACACTTTTTGTGTACTTAAAGGGAAATTAAAGTAACTTTAGTTGCACATCATAATACGACTACCAGCAAACTCCATAAGAAGACGTATGGTGTCATTGATGACGTGCACCCAAAGTTATTTTAATTTTCCCCATACTTATGTTTATTAACTTTAACAGTTTATAATTTTAATTTTATGTTAAAAAAATCGAAACTGAAACCGAAAAAACTAACCAAACATCTTTTTAACAAACCGAAAGTCATTTTCTTATAAACTTACGTTGTATGTCATTAGAAAAGGTTACTCTACTTAAATTTTCATAATAATTGATTCAGCAACATCAAATAGCATTTCAAAAGCTACTATGACGGCGTTTTTTAAATTAAATATTATTTCTCGACGTAAAGCTATCTACAGGATTCATAAAATTGGAGTATTAATTCTATAGGATAATTGATCTTTCATAAAAATTCTACTAAAAATAAAATTACTAGGCTCTGACATGCAATTTGAGATCGACTAATAAACTAAATATTCTCCGTACTTTTTAAAACATTTCACAGGATGTTTCAAATTTCGCTAAAATAGTAACATTTTATTTTCTCCCGTATAAATAGACAGATGTGGACTTACATTTTTAATTCAGAAAGAGACCAAAAAAGTCAAATTTACCTACAAATTGCTTAAAGAATCACCACTATACTAGAACAAAATATATCGAACTTTAATGTACAGGGTGAGTCAACGATAGAGTAAAGTCCATTATCTCATTTGTTTCAAGGTTTACAAAAAAATGTTTAATATAAAACTTATAGGGATGGTTAAGATACACATTTTAAAATTATTATAGAGTATACAAGGTGCTTCAAAAAAGTGTAGCGGCTATAACATATGTTTTTTTAAATGCAACACCCTATTTTTTATTTTATTTTTAGATTCTGCGTAAAATTCCATAACTTTTTTATATATAATGTTATATACCTAAAATTAATAGTTTTTGTAATATTTCAATTTATTTAAACAAATGTTAAATTGCAGTGTGGTAAAAAATTGTCAGTGGTGCCATTGTTTCTGAAGTTGGAGTACCAAAATTTGGTAGGAGAGTTTTATAGAGATGAAAAAAAAGATACATGTAAAGATATTTTAGTTAAATGATACAGGGTGTACAAAATATATTTATGAATTTCAACTACTTAAAATTAAAAAATCTCAAATTTTTTAAATGGGATACCCTATATATTTTCATTTTTTCTGATAGATTGAACAAAAGTCTTCAACTTTTATTAAGTATGTCATATCCCTATTTTTAATAGTTTGCGATTTATTCCCTTTTTTTTCTATTTTTACCCATATTTTCAATACAATTACCCTATAAAATCATAGTTGCCATGACAAAACAACGCTACTTATTACTTACCTTTAACAAGTAGCTTCATAATTAGTTACAATTGCTGGTATTAGTTAAAATTGATTAACTTTACTCAAATAAACTAAATCGCAGTAGTGAATTTCTTGGTGTATTTCTATATTATGAAAGATGACACTTGGGATTTTTCGTCGGGGCGAATAGCCACAGATTAGGGTAATACTAGATTACCTAATTGCTGAAGACTACTGATATATGAATTTTCTTCGACATACAGTAAAGTTTTTTCTCGTAGTAATTCTGATTTATAATTCATTTGGTAAAACCAATATTACTACTGCCGCGAAACCGTCCCATTACACACTAAAGATGTTTTCTAGATAATATACATCTATCCTTATAGTAGTTAGGTAAACCTAAATAACCAAAACATGTGGTTTCCTAAGCTTGTCCGTGTATATCAATCAGATTGACTAATTATTAATTTCAAGAAAATCTGTAACTATTATCTCTACCATTTATACTTATTACAACAAATTAAACTAAAATCCTAATTTTGTTCTTAACTTGCTTAACAGACATGAAATTGTGATAATTATTTCTTTTTGTCATGGTAACTATGATGTTATAGCCATAGATAAAAGAAAATAATCTACTATTGTTATAGCGCAATTGTATTAAAAATATGGGTAAAAATAGAAAAAATTGGAATAAATCGCAAACTAATAAAAATAGGTATATGACATTCTTAATAAAAGTTGAAGAGTTTGGTAGAATTTATCAGAAAAAATGATAATATATAGTGTGTAACATTTAAAAAAATTGAAATTCCTTAATTTTAAGTAGTTGAAATTCCTAAATATATTTTGAACACCCTGTAACATCTAACTAAAATATCTTTACATAGGTCTTTTTCTATATCTCTATAAAATTCTCCTACCAAGTTTTAGTTGTCCAAGTTCAGAATCAATGCCATCATTGACAATTTTTTAACCCACTGCAATCTAACATTTGTTTAACCAAATTTAAATATAACAAAAACTATTAATTTTAGGTATATAATATTATATATAAAAAAGTTATGGAATTTTACGAAGAATCTAAAAATAAAATAAAAAATAGGGTGTTGCATTTAAAAAAACATATGTTATATTCGCCACACTTTTCTGAAGCACCCTGTATACTGTAAAATAATTTTAAAATATGTATCTTAACCATCTCTATGACTTTTATATTTAATGTTTTTTTGTAAACCTCGAAACAAATGAGATAATGGACTTTACTCTATCGTTGACTCACCCTGTACAGGGTGGTCAAAATTGGTCTCGTTTTAACAGAGAAAACCTATTTCCTGACTAGATAGAGCAAAATCGATATATGTCATGGGCTCGATTTCTGAGACACGTTTAGTGGCGTAAACCGCCTGTTGATATTTTCACTGCCAACTGAGATACGGGGTATTTTTTACCATTTCGAAAATTGCTCATAACTTGTTTATTTGGCGGAATAATAAAATGCTGTAAAAACGTTCTTAGGGCACTTTTTTAAGCACACTCCAGTGGCGTAGTCAGTTTTTTGCTATGCTTGCTCTTTTTGTCACAAATAATAAAAAATATAATTTTTTAAATGGAAATCATAGTTGGCTATAAACTTTAAAAAATGCTGACGTTTAACCCTTTTCAATGATATAAAGTTAGGGGTATCTATTTCTAAAAATGAGAGAAATATTATGTTTTTTATCTTTATATCGAAGCGGGCCTTGATTTTGTGTTGACCTATGTGCCTAATTATTTTTTATCACAGTATAATATTCAATATTATTGTTTATCTGCATAATTAAAGACTTTTGGAAATGTAAATTAACATTCTATATTAGTATTAGTAATTACAATTGAAATCGATACAATAAACAAAGAACAAGACTAAAAAAACGTAATTTTTGTGTGGCGAATATAGTTTTCTAAAGAAAATCATCAAAGATGTCCAAACTGACCATCTCCTTGTTGAATACACAATAAACATCTTTTGCGCACAGAGTTACAACGATTTATTACGCGAATTAGTGTAATAAGTCCAAAAACTTGCCTAGTAATTTTTTAGAATTCTTCTCTCGTCCCATTGGTTCTTTCCTTATAGATAAGGTCTTTTAATTTCCCCCATAAAAAAGTTGAAAGGAGTTAAATTACAGGACCTAGCAGGCCTAGATATGGGGGCCAAGATATGAGGCCTTTTATTCCAATCCAATTCTCTCTAAATTCTCCATTTAATAGTGCAGTTGTAACCCTGACGTTTCAATTGTAAATGCTAATACTAATATAGAATGTTGATTTACCTTTTCAAAGGTCTTTAATTATGCAGATAAATAATTATATAGAATCCAAATTGTGATAAAAAATAATCCGACGACTATAGGTCAACACAAAATCAAGGCCCGTTTCGACACAAGATAAAAAACGTAATATTTCTCTCATTTTTAGAAATAAATACACATAACTTTATATCGTTGGAAATGGTTAAACGCCAGCATTTTTTTTAAGTTCCTATATAGCCAACTATGATTTACATTTAAAAAATTATATTTTTTATTATTTCTGAAAAAAAGCAAGTATAGAAACAAACTGACTACGCCACTGGATTGTGCTTAAAAAGAACGTTTTTACAGAATTTTATCATTCCGCGAAATACAAAAGTTATGAGCAATTTTCCAAATGGTAAGAAATTAAAAAAGACCCCATATCTCAGTCAGCAGTGAAAATATCAACAGGCGGTTTACGCCATTAGACGTTTCTCAGAAATCGAGCCCATGAAATCTATGTCGATTTTGCACTATCTAGTCAGGAAATAGGTTTTCTCTGTTAAAACAGACCAATTTCGACCACCCTGTATATGAAATTTTTAAAGTGCTCTTTTTTGTGTCGGTCAGTATATTTTAAAAATGACAAAATAAATAAATAGTTGCATTATTATACATATATAGTGCTTTTATTTTAACTGTGACATAGACAATGTAGACATTAATCATTGTAATTTGGAAATAATTCCCTTGTCAGTGCCATAACCAACTATTTATAATACATTGATTAAATATTGACAGACAATATATTTTTTTTCACCAAAAAATTAATAGATATGAAATAAATTCAATATATATTTTTCATTCAAAATTAGTATTTTTTGCCAAATTTTGAGAAAGAACTATTTTTAGTTAGACAAAGTAAATTATTTTAAAACAAATAGGTATTTTTTTTGCCATAACGAAGAATTATTGTTGGTATACTATTCAAATCCAATGCATTGACTGTTCCATTTTAGAAACGAACATAGCAGATAGTATAGCACAATAGTATTGCACTATATTAAACCCTATGTTCACAGTTAAAAGCACTGTATACGTTGAAAAATAAAATTATACAGGGTGGTCCGAAGTGTATTCCGGAAACTTCGGCAGCATATTCTGTAGATAAAAATAAGTAAAAAAGTTCGTAATGTATGTCCTAAAATGCTTAGTTTCGGAGATACAGGGTGTAGAAGTTTCATTTTTATTTTGATTTTTTCCAAATAATTTCTGAAGTAACATCAATATTTGGATTAAAATTGGTGGATAGGTGTTTTTTGATATGATAAATTTGATTTTGATGTTAATATGACTCCCATTTGTAGGTGGCGCCATCTACATGTGTTTTAACTGTTTTGAAGATTAATAACTTTTCGTCGGTACCTGTATGAAACTACTGAGTAAAAAATATACATTTACGACTTGTTTTACATAAAAAGGTCTCTTGGTAAAAATCGCTACGAGTAATGGTTCTCGAGATATTTGGAATCGAAATTATCAATACCTGTCATCATTAACATAAATTAAACATGTTGACTAAATAGTTATTAGACTGAAATCATAAATTTAAAATCTTTTTGTGTCAAAAGTTCAAAAGAAACTATTTAATCATAATTTTACGCAGAAAAACTTATAATTAATTAAAAAAAATAAAAATTTATTATTTCAGTCAAATAACTATATATCAACGTGTGCTTATCTTTTGTCAATAATGACATGTATTGACTATTTCCATTCTAAATATCTTGAGAACGGTTGCTTGGAGCGATTTTTACCAAGAGACATTTTTTACATAAAAAGTCATGGAAATGTATATTTTTTTAGTCAGTGGTTTTATACAGGTACGGTCGAAAAGTTATTACTCTTCAAAACAGTTAAAACACATGTAGGTGGCGCCCCCTAAAAATAGTAGTAATTTTGACATCAAAATCAAATTTCTCGTGTCCCAGAACTCCCAGATACCAATTTTCATCCAAATATTGACGTTACTTCAGAAATTATTTGGAAAAAATCGAAATAATAATGAAACTTCTACACCCTGTATTTCCGTAACTAAGCATGTTAGGACATACATTTATACGAACTAATTTACTTATTTTGATCTGTAGAATATGCTGCCGGAGTTTCCGGAATACAGTTCGGACCACCCTCTATATGTTTATAAGTAAAAATTTAATGCCCACTTGCACCGTGTGTATAAACTTTGTTTAAAGGCTAAACAGTGATTAACTATAATAAAATATGTATAGTTAATCACTGTTTAGCCTTTAAACAAAGTTTATACAAACGGTGCAAGTGGGCATAAGTCTATTAAATAATTATTCATACACTTAGACTACACAAGTACTTACCCATTTTAAATAATAAGATATATGGTATTATGATGTAATAAAACATACTACTAGACCAAACACTAACACTGACTTTGAACTGTGAAAACACTGACTGAATCTGACTGTGAACACACTGAATCAGTAAGTACTGAGGCTCTCCAGAATTTCCTTATGGTTATATAATGACGACCTGGGGCAATAAAACCCACCCCAATTAAAATATTTACCAACCCCCAATTATGCTGGTACCGAAAGTACGGCCCATTGGCCAGGAAGTGCAGTACCTGTCATAGTACTGGTGTAACAAAGCGGGGGCGGTCCCTGGCGGCGACCCCCAGGGTTGGGGGGGTGACAAAAAATTGTGACAAAGGTAAAAACACTTTAAATACAAAAAATGTTCATTTTTTAGTTCTACATCTAACAGAAAAATAATATACAGAGTGTGGAATTAACAAATTTTGGCGACGCCATAAAAATTACTCTTTATAAGATAATGTAAATTTAAACTGAAAAAAAATTTGGAAATTTTTTAGTTTTAAGTTAAAAAACATAATTTCTTGATAATATGGCGACACAGGTTTTAGAATAAATTTACATAAAAGAAAATCAGGCACCTGCTTCATCTATCTAAAATATTTTCAGCGTTACAATGTCTTCGCATCATGTGAAAAATAGTAGCATCTTTCTTATTTTAAATAGAGCACACGGTATATTATTATATTTTTGGAAACTACCTTCGCATCTCATAATTTTTCATTAATACCTATCTCTAACATTTTTTGAGATGATAAATAACACATATAAAATTGATAAAAACATGATCTTGAATAAGCAATGGTAAGATCATGAATAATTCATGTTTATCAAAAAATCCAAATTTTTAAAAAAATTCCATCCCTGGTTCTCCATAAACGTCTAACGTACTATGGCCGTGAATCACCCTGTACACAAAAATATAAATTGTCATTTTTATTTCCACGTTGCCTTATTTTACAAAATAACTAAATATACAAGGTGTCCAAGAAATAAGTGCAAGTATTTTAAGGGTTGGTAGATCTCGATAAAAAACATATTTTCTCTTTATAGTTTTTCAAAATAACGGAGTTATTTTACTTTGAAAATTTCCAAAAAATAATGATTTTTGCTAAAATTTTGAGAACCACTGGATCTTTTCTGGATTTTCTTTTTTGTAAATTTAATCTGATACCTATGTTTCCATATTAGCAAGAAATTATGTTTTTTAACTAAACACTAAAAAAATTTCCAAAAAATTTCGATTTTTCAATTTTTTTTTCACGAAAAAAACCTCATAGGCTTGCTTCTGGGGTTGAACTATAGGTACTACCAGTTAAAATATTTACACTTATTTCTGGGACACCCTGTAAAGGTAGTATATAAAAAATAATACAGAAACCATAGAAATGTTTGATTAAATTAATATATTTCAGAATATAAATAAGTCATATTTTTCAACTCCCCACCGACGGCGATTTATTTTCTAAGACGGTCCTTCTAATATTTACAACCAATTTTTGATTTTTGGCTTATTATTAATTACAAACGATGCAATTGATTGTAGTAAATTCAATTTTTTTGTAGTACTAATAATTAGCCAGAAAAAGTAAGCAATTGTGCGCAATGTAATAAAGAGAAAAAATATTGTTTTAACAAAGGTCTAAAAACCTTCAAAATCGTTTGTAGTTTTATGTAGTAGCAAAAAAATTCAATAAAAAATGGGGCCCCACTGCTATGTAAACTAATTAGGTTTTATCAAATAAAAATATGAACTATACTAATACTTTAAAAATGCTAAGCTACTTAAGCTCTTTTCTGTGCACTTCAGTGCAGGTAATAAAAATATTAAACAGTCAAAACATAAATGACAATTAATACTTGCTGTAGGTTTGGCTAATAAAACGAAATAGATAAGATTCAAGGGTTTATTATATAAAGGTCGGGCCTACCAACTGACTAAATAACAATTATATTTACAATTTTTTCCCAGCTTTAGTTTTCGCAAAAGTATCAATAACTTCATTTAAATCCAGGCTTGATGCGCTTTTGTTTTCAATTGCTATTAGCGATAAATGTCGGAGTCGAGTTTGGCCCCTATTATTTCTTAAATATTTTTTTATTATTTTTAATTTGCTAAATGACCTTTCAGCTGCTGTAGAAGTGACAGGAATTGTAAAGAATAATAACATTGCTGTAAATACTTCGCATTCTAGCACTCCATATTTGCTCAACCAAACCAAACCAAACAGTCCATGCTTGAGTTAGTTGAAGTAAAACTAGGTGGTAAATATTAGTAAATTGAAGTGAAAAACTAGGGCCTATTATATCTGAATTTTCTTTGGAATTCGTCACATTTTTGTAATAAAGTTGCTTCATCAACATGTAATAAAAATGTTGGTGTTAGAAAATCGAATATATGACAGACTGCACTCTTATCAATAAAACCTGTATCTAATTGAAATATTACTGTGTCTAGTACATTTATTGAAAATCTCAATTTTAAATATTTTTTCTCGGTTTGGAAATCGGTGATCAGCAGCTAATTCATCAAAATGTTTTTTAACTTTTCTTTGCCTTTTTTCTTGAAAATGGGTATCAATACCATATTTTCTTGCAGTTTCACTGGCTTTGCACTTGAATAATTCGAAATCATTTCTATAAATTTGCAACTTTTGCTTTGGCTAAAACTTTACCCGTCTCGCTCAAATTGATCATTTCTTGGCACATATCACTATCCGTCAAATTGACAGCATTGCCAACCTACAGAAAGAATTTAGGGGAATTCTCTAGGCATACCTTTTCAATTTCTCTCAAATGAGTTGTCATGATTAAAGTGGGGTTGCAACCTGTCATATTTATTATGAAAATGGGAGAAATTTCCAAAAGTTCAGTTCGATTGAGATTTCTGGTAAAGATTCGAGGGCCCCTTGAGCGTGAGGGCCCCGGGGCACTGCCCCGCCTAGCCCCTAGGTAGCTACGCCACTGACCATGCCAGTCACTTCTGTGTCATGTGAGCGGTCGTTTAGTAAAATTAAATTAATTAAAGATTTTAGGCGTTCAACTATGTCACCTATGTCACAGGAGAGACTGACTGACTTGGGAATATTAAGTATAAAGTATAAAATAGCCGAAAAAATTAACTTTAATAAAGTGATAGATGAAATGGCTTCTGTAAAGGCTAGAAAAGTCAAATTTTAAGCGCAATTTCGTACAATATTTTGTAGTAAGCAGTACTAAATATATTCTTTTGTTTCTGTTTTGTTTTTATTTATGTTTTAAGTAATAATATAATATAACGTTTCAAATACTTTTTTATATTTTATATTCTTTTCGGGAGGGGGGGGGCGTTAGGTTAGGTGGCTTATTTTGTCTTTGCCTACGACGTATTTACCCTAGATCTGCCACTGCTAGTCATCAAACTACAATTAAGTATAACACCTTTTTTATTGAATAAAAATATAAATAAAAAACATAAACACCTTGAATAGATACTTCTATTTAGTACCTGACCCACAATATACTACATATTAAATAAGGCAGTTTATTACCTCCTATCTATTGAAAACCCGAATAAAATTATTAGCCTCTTTTTGCATTATTGACACTCTCTTCATGTTCTTTTAATTTGAATAGTGTTAAATTGGCCAATAATTTCATGCAACGTGAATGGTAAATTAGAATACAATAAAGGCTGATTATCTTTTGAAAATATTCCCACATTGGTCCCTTTGAGTTTACATCTTTGATATAATTTTTTTTAAATGGGACATGCTATACATAGAAATAATAATAATTAATTAAATTTCAAATTTGTATTTTGCTACTACAGATTAGTTCCTAAATATTATCTTTTAAGTGAAACGGAGGTAAATAATCTCTAAATAAAGTTTAACCTTAATAAAAAAAAATAATTACTGAAATACAGGGTGTTTCAGACATTTGCCATCTCTCGTGGTTAGATTTCTTATGTAAAAATAAGATTTATTTTTTATGTCGACATATAACAGCCTATAATACAATTAAAGTAACTTCATTTTTTTACAGTCAGGACTTTTTAAATGATCTAACTCTATTCTAGACAAAATAAAGTATATTAGGTTGATTTTTTTCTTTTCTATAAAGCATTGCAACAAGTTTGGTATCTTAAAGATTGAAATATTGTATTAGGTATTATTGTTGTTGGATCTATTTTGTTTTATTAGTAATTTTAGGTAAAAATGCGATTTTTGAAAATCCTCCGAAGAGTTAACATTTTTCTATCAATAATTACTTTATTATTACTGTTTTGAGTGTTCGTCTATCTATATTTGTGAAATTTGGTACATAGACGTAAAATGATACTCTAAACAATTTATTTCCTTGACAATTTTCTATATTTTATCCCATAACCCCACGTTTTGTATAGGTAAAGAAAATTTTTGTATGTTAAATTATTATTTTTTGTTTTTGGGCACGCTGAAATACCTAATTTCGCATATATTTTTTTCAACATGTCAAAAATATTTTCCCGAGGGGCAAACCGCTGCCAAAAATGGTGTACAATAAATACCAATTTTGGGAAAAAAGTACCAAGAATACCAAATTATTTCCAAAAAATACCAAACCAAAAAATACCAAATTAATACCAAAAATACCAAATTAGTATTATTCTTTTAGTATCTAAAGAATTGAAGATATTTGGAGCTTTAGGGCCTATTCATGTCAAACTACGATAATTAGGTCAGAAAAACATATAAGCTTAATTCGAGTTCCAAAAAAGTACGGTTGTAGAACGGTTTAAAACAATCGCACAGTCTAATTACGACAATCATTCATATCAAAAGTTGCAAAAAATCATATTGTGCCAGTGTTTTGAACCGTTCTAGAACCGTACTTTTTGGGAACTCGAATAAAGCTACTGTCATGACACGTTTAAAAAGTCATTTTAACGGTTCCATTAACATCGATACTTCAAAAATTTATAAAATAAAAACTAGACATAAAAAGCAATTGAATTTTTTGTTATTTGCGCTATTTGTTACTTATAAGCTCAAAAATCTATACTAATATATAAAATCCTTAAGTGACTGACATACTGATTAATCACGATCCTGCTTAAACCACTCAACGTAAGAAGCTCAATTTTGGCATACAGGTTGATTCTAGGGTGTAGAGGTTCGATAAGAAGGGATTTTTCGAAATTCCAGTTCCAAGAGGGTAAAACCACCCCTCAAATATTACAATATTTTTTATGTAAAAAACGGTCAAGTTTACGAAAAAACGCTTAAACACGTATATTCTATTTTGTTTTTTACATATTTTAAGATTTTTTAAAAATGTATACAGGGCGTTTTGAAAAATCTGGTCTTTGATTAATCACAATCCTGCTTAAAGCGCTTGACGTAATAAGTTGATTTTTGGAAAACAGATTGTCTTTAGGGTGTAGAGGTTCGATAAGAAGGGATTTTTCGAAACTCGAATTTTAATGGGGTGAAACTATCCCTCAAATATTAAAATATTTTTTATTTAAAAACCAGTGAGTTTTTCGGAAAAACTCTTAAACACGTATATTTTATTTTGTTGTTTTACATATTTTAAGATTTTTTATAAATGTATACAGGTTGTTTCATAAAATATGACCATTGAGTAATCACGATTCTGCTTAAACTGCTTGACTTTTAAAGCTGATTTTTGGCAACGGATTGGCTGTGGGGTATTTCTAGGAGGGGTTTCTCGAATCTCAAATTCCAAGAGGGTAAAAACGCCCCTCAAATATTACAATATTTGTTATTTAAAAAACGGTTAGTCGTTCGGGAAAATGCTTGGACAAGCATAATTTATTTGGTTTTTTTAAATATTTTGAAATTTTTTAAAAAATCATACAGGGTGTTCCAAAAAGTTGGGTAATTTCTTAACTACGATTCTGCTTAAACTGCTTGACGTAAAAAGCTTATTTTTGGCAAACGGATTTTTCGAAAGTCAAATTCCAACGAGATGAAACTACCCCTCAAATATTACCAAGTTATATAATAATATCGCCATATTGTTTTTTCTCATGCTGACATAAATGTGAGAAAAATTTATCCAGTTTTTATGTTAATGGAAATTCTTGCTTTGCTTTATCGCCATTACAAATGATTAATTCGACGCGAACGAAGTCGCTGGTACACGCTAGTATAATTATATGCACAAGAAAAATAAGAAATTCTAAATTATCCATATTATGTTTCCATGATGCGACTTCTTTAATTTCTTGACATTTTTTCGTATGCCGTTATGTATACCGTTTTTGCGTAAAAACTATTTTTATGCATTGAAAAATAGCAAGCTGGGCAATTAATATCGGGTAAAAATAACCTATTTTTCAAATACGAGGTATATTTTATTGTTAAGTAGGTACCTTAGACACTAAATATAAAAACTTTAAAATACTTCATATAAAATAGGTCAACACCAAAAATTTTTGACGTG
This sequence comes from Sitophilus oryzae, assembly GCF_002938485.1. Taxonomy (NCBI): domain Eukaryota; kingdom Metazoa; phylum Arthropoda; class Insecta; order Coleoptera; family Curculionidae; genus Sitophilus; species Sitophilus oryzae. The sequence goes on from NW_022147488.1 coordinate 1,556,813, forward strand.
TAAAAAAGCGCGAAGGCGGCTCATTTTCAATGCAAATGAGCTAGAAATGGTGCAATCAGCTTCCCGGCCGTGTGTCCATTCCACATCCACCGTTGCCAGATGTCCAACAAAATACCTGTTTAATACCAGATAAAACCAGTTTATTACCAAATAATACCAGTTTATTACCAAATAATACCAGTTTATTACCAAATAATACCTAATTAGTACCAAAAATACCAAATTAGTACCAAAAGTACCAAAAAATACCAGTATTACCAAGTGCTTGTACAATAAATACCCCACCAGCGGTTTGCCCCTCATATTTTCCCATTTTGTCGCGAACTTTTTGGCACACCTTTTATAATAGTGATGTAATTAGTAAAATACGTATCTATTGAATCATTTAAATAAAAAATACTTTATATTTTTCACCGATACAGAACTACTATACGTATTTTTGGAGTGAAAATAAGTCCATTGCATTCAACGTACCTCTTTACAAAAGTGCTTTATTGTTTGTCCGTTTGTTCATCAAACTTTAAAAAAATACCGACAATAAAAATGACCTCCAACATATATATTAGTAGAAATACTTTTCCAACTCCACCGACGCCGATTTCTTTTCTAAGATGGTCCTTCTAATATTTAGAAGATTTTTTGTCCCTTGTAAAAAATCGCCACTGCGCATACTTTTTGAGAAAAAAAAATGTTTTTCCGAAGCTGACTGATAAAAAAATATCTTTCACATAAAGCTATGCAGTCGCATAAAATCTAGTATGCGCTAATCTAATAGGCGAAAATATGAAATGATGTTAGGATCACAAATGATATTGGACAATTAGCTTCATAAATTTTAAATTAATTAACGTTCAGGTTTATTTTTTATTGATGCCCTCTAACGGACAAACGAAGAATACGTTGCTTTTGTAAAGAGGTAAATTGTGTGCAATTAACTTATTTTAATTCAAAAAATACGTAGTAGTAGTTATGCCAACGGAATATTGGAGCTGTATATTTTGGAGGTCTACTTGGGATTTTTCTCAAAAACTACGCTATATGGCTTAACTAATAAGACAACAAAAAATATAGTAAATACACAGATTATTTCAAATTTTTCAGTAAGTCGGAGACACTAAATTAAACAAGGATGCATTCGGCCCCTTTAACAGCGCTTTCAGATGGAGCGGAGCGTCCGCGACGAACCGTCCGGCGTGTTTTTTCAAGATAGCCGTCGGACGAAATCATCCGGACGGAGCATACGCGATCCATGTGAAATCGTTCATAAATATAAACTCATGGTACTTGCTCGAAGTCGCGGACGGTCCACCAGATGGAGCGGAGCGTCCGCGTGTTTTTTCAAAGCCGTCGACGAACTCGAAGTCGCCGACGCGACGGTCCGGTCCATCTGAAAGCGCTGTTAAAGGGCTGTTTTCAGGACTCTGTAAAAATTATAAATATTTGAGCTACAGTTCCGGGAGCTGAAACCGGGAGCTTTTTGGCAAATTTTCTCATCTTTTTGAATTTTTTTTCAATTTTTGAAAATCTTTCAATATTTTTCGAGATATTCCAAAAAAAACAAACCCCCACTTAATTGGTAATAACTTTAGTAATTTTTCGGACTTTTCCTTAAACTTTCTAGGTGCCAATATGAATCGAATGACACCACATTCATAATTTTCGGAGAATACTGAAAAATTTTACTAAAAATGGTACATGTGAACCAGACTAAAATTCCAAAGTTTAAAGTTTGCAACGAGATTTATTAACTCGGCTTTTCTCTAAACTCAGCGCACTCTTCTATCCTAATAATATCACCGGAGTTTCTACACAAAACAGGGCTGTTTGAGCTTAAGCTAGAGCGATATGAGGTCGTCGCCATAAATAATTCGACCTGGATCCGACTAAAAGCGACGGAAAGTTGAGGATGCGACCGCACAAACGCAGAAACAAAGGTCGGCTCGTAGAAAAAGCCTTCATAATTAATGAGGTTGGGGGTTAATAATAAATAAAAGCCAGAGGAGGAAGTTAAAGTCTAATCATAATAGGTTTAATACAGAATAAATCTGTTCTTTTAGCATCTCGAGGTAGAAATATTAATTTGAGTTTAGAGGTGTTTTTTCGCAGAGTGTTTGATGATGACTGCCTAGTGTTTGTCTAGTTGTGTCTTTTTATAGCTCTCGGCTGTATCTCGGAAAGTATTAGTCGTAGGGTTTGCAGAAAAAAATATTTATAACTAACGAGACCATGAGAAATTGTTGGAAATTATTTTCAAGTTTGTAAAACGGCCGCTAGAGGATGTAACTGCTATGGAAAATAACAAAATGTTTTTTTTTTAATTTTGCCTAGATACAATGTCCTATAAACAATAGTTTCGTATTCTTCAGTAAATTTCGAATATTTTTTGTTAGAACAATTTTCTCGTATTTGCTAAAATAAAGTGGTGGGGGAAGGTTAGACCTGTTTTTATTTAAATATTAATAACTCCGGACTGGACCAACGGAATCCAACAAACTGGGGCCCGTTTAAAAGAGCATTCCTTACTCTATATTAAACCGTATATAAATAATAATAATAAGCTTTTGAAAGTAGACACTTGGGGGCGCTGTCTTACAATTTACCAAACATTGCACGTTTTTTTCAAAAAAAAAAATAAATGCGTTAGTATAGGTAATTTTAGCTGATAGTTAAAAGTAATAAGAGCTTAAAAAGTTAGCGAAACCCGCATCTTGATATCTTTTTTCAAACCAAAGTTATTAGCAAAATTATAATAAATACGAAAAAATAAGCCCTTACACTGAACCAAAAGTCGACATAAATATAATGAAAAAGTTCATTAATATAATGAATTAAATCATTAATTTTGAGCCGATGAACGATTTCATTGGCACAATGAAAAGTAATTCATTAACTCTATGAACTTTAAGTTCATTAAATCAATGAACAGTGTTCATTAATTTGAAGAACACATTCATTGGTACAATGAACAGATTTCATTAATATAATGTACCTAAATCCTTATATTAATGAACCGTATCATTAATACAATGAAATAATTTCATTGTATTAATGAACCGTATCATTAATACAATGAAATTTATTTAATTGTATTAATGAACCGTTATCATTAATACCATGAAATAATTTCATAACCTATTTAGTTATACATTTAAAAGTCGACACTATTAGTAACTCTTGTTACACCGTATAATCGATGATGAAGATCGCTGTCATTGATATGAAATGTCATTGATAGTCATTTCCCAGCCAACTACCTAAAATAATTCTACTATAAATAGATTTCCATTTGAACAAGCCCTTAGCTACAAAGGTAACAAAATTACTAATAATGCCGACTTACTTACGAGCACAGTAAATTTTTCCATTAGGGATTATTAATAAAAAAACAAGTGCAATAAACTAATAATAATTTATTAAACTCGATATAGCATAATATACAAATAAAAATTTAAAAAATCGAATCGACGAAGAGAATAGTAATGTTATTATTAATTTGAGGGTAAATTATAATAAGAAAATTAATTTACCAGTCGATATCCTGAGGGATTTCTATAAAAAGACCATTTCTTCATTATATTAGCTGTATCCTTAGACTTGATAACGTCTAGACGAATTTGCAACAGGCTTTTCAAGTCGCATCAAGTGGGTACGATGTTAAATTGTCGAATTTGAGGGCTTGAAGGCTGGTCTCAACATCTTCCGGTTCTAAAAGACATATATCAAAATAATTAAAATGCCAAATATTAAAAGAACACTCGAATTTACCATAATCAGTTCCATGCCTCGACTTGTTACTATGTTTTTCTTCTTTTTGTTTTTATCTTCTGAAACATATTTGGAAACCGCTGTTTTAATGAATACCCACACCAGAGATCTCACACAGCGGAATTTGATTTGACAACACAACAAATTAACTACAATACGATAGAACTTTTATTTAAAATATTTAAAATATTGAAGAGAACACTTACCGCTCTAATGAAACTAAAGCCTCACTGAATAACTCAACCACACAGACGTTATTAAAGTGCCAAAGTAACCGATCAACATGGCGGACATTTAAGCCCTAATATTTTATTCATGATATTAATAACCGTGTACATATATATAATGTAGTGTGTGTTCGTTGTATTAACAACATTGTTCATTGTCACAATGTACAACTCATTAATCAATGATTTAGTATATTAATATAATGAATATGTGTTTATTAAAGTTTCAGCACTAAAATAATTTCATTATATTAATGAAAATCTTACATTAATTTAATAACCAGATTTTCATTATATTGATGAAATTTGATTCATAGTATTAATAAATCGGACATCGATCTATGATTATCAAATCATTATAGTAATGAAAAAAATGATTGTCCCAATGAAACAACAGTTAATAATCAATGTTCATTAATATTATGAACAATATTTTTTTCAGTGTAATTACCTTATTTTTCTAACATGGTATCTCTAGCCCTCCTAATTATGACCATTCTAATAAAAAAATAAGATAATAAAGATTATTTTATTCAAAGAATCTACAATGTATCAAAATACCAAATACTAGGTATATTAATATTTAATAATTAAGATATCAATGACAGTGAACAAGAAATGACGCCTCATGGTAGGCTTTGGAAAAACATTGCTTTTAAAGGGATAGTTTAGACATCAAAATATTATTATATCGACATTTTGACAGTCTAAGCAGCGTTTTTTTATTTAAAAGAGAAAAAACGCTGCTAAGACTATCAAAATATTGATCTAATAACAATTTGACGTTTATACTATTACGTCAAAAGCAACTTTTTTCCAAAGCCTACCATGACTTCACTGAGGCGTCGTTTCTTATTCACTGCCATTGATATCTTAATTATTAGATACTTTTACGTCTGGTATTATGGTATTAATTATTTGAGATTAAGAGATTATTTATTAGAATTATTTATTATTATATTTTAGAATTATTAGAGATTTAAGAAAGTTGTATTATTAAATTTTCAAATACTTGTGGTAGGAAATTTTATTCTCTAGAAAATTGATCTCTTGATTTTATTTTGTATTTCCATTAGTTTTTCAGTTGTAGCAATAAAAAAATCCGGTCAAGTGCCTTGTCCTAAACTTCTCATCAAATGAATGTGTTTGGGTCTAGAGCGGTTTTTGAAATTAAGAGTAATGTGTTTCTCGATTTTACTGTATTGAAAATCACGAAATTGCAGTGTCAGAAATTTTCGCATCTAAATATACGAAATGTACGACCTAACTTGTGAATCTGGCGGGGCTTTCTTGATTGTAAATGACTGCCAGACGTGTATTTTCTATTAAATTATGGTACTATTATTTATCATGTGGCATTTTTTTCCAAATCTGGGATAATAAGAGCAAAAATTTGCCAATTTCGTAAATCAGCCAGACTTGCTTTTGATTATAGTTTATGATGGTATCAAATTATACGTTAAATTTCAAGCATGGGAAAATAAGGGTTATGGATTTCAAAAATCTGTAAAATTTTTGCATCCGCAAATTTTAAGCCAGACTGGCTTTCCACCACTTTGGATGTGCCAGACTGTTTTCTGAATTCTGAAGGTCCATTTATTTTTCCAGTTATAAATATTTGACATTAAAATGCATCATTTAATATATAAGCAGAAAAAAATAAAATATATAAGCAGAAAGTAGTCTCGACTGGCTAGTGAGAAAGAAAATCTAGGAACTAGTGGGGTTGCAGTCGTAAGGGTTTAACATAGAATTAATACACTTTGTTAATTGTCAAGCTTTCGGAATTTATTCATTCCTTCCTCAGGACACTGAAATGTTATACAATTGTTATACAATTATTGCTATAAAAGTTAAGACGAAAAAACATACTAAACGTGGTACAAGAGACCTTCATAAAAAACTACATTAAAAAATTGGCTTGTATTGAAAACTCCACCGTGAAGCATCGCTGATCAGTCAACCACAAAAAAGAGAGGGCTCTCTTGAGGCGGTTAAGCCTTTGTATTTATTTAAAACATTCAATTCCCTCTCAATCTAAGGCGTGAAGGCGCAAAGCAACCGACAGACGACAACTGTGACATCCAGCTGTCACCGGTCAAATGTTAAAAGTGAAGAAAATTATAAAAATGATCTGTAGATGGCGAACGGGGCTGTCGCATGTCAATTTAATAATATTATTATATTCCTGTAAAAAATCAATTATGTGGATGGTCATGTAGAGAAGTGGAGTGATCAAGGCACGTACACTTATAAAACATTTGAGAAACACCCTTACTCGTGCAACGAGAAAAAATAGGTGGTCATTACACATTATACATACGACACATAAGATACATACGATACATAAGATACATAAAATGCATAAGATACATAAGATACATGAGATACATAAGATACATAAGGTACATAAGATCCATAAGATACATAAGATACATAAGATACATGAGATACATGAGATACATAAAATACATGAGACATAAGATACATGAGATACATAAGACACACGAGATACATAAGACACACGAGATACGTAAGATACATGAGATACATAAGATACGCGAGATACATAAGATACATGAGATACATAAGATACATAAGATACATAAGATACATAAGATACATAAGATACATAAGATACATAAGATACATAAGATACATAAGATACATAAGATACATAAGATACATAAGATACATGAGATACATAAGATACATAAGATACATAAGATACATAAGATACATAAGATACATAAGATACATAAGATACATAAGATACATAAGATACATAAGATACATGAGATACACGAGATACATAAGATACATAAAATACATAAGATACATAAGATACATAAGATACATAAGATACATAAGATACATAAGATACATAAGATACATAAGATACATAAGATACATAAGATACATAAGATACATAAGATACATAAGATACATAAGATACATAAGATACATAAGATACATAAGATACATAAGATACATAAGATACATAAGATACATAAGATACATAAGATACATAAGATACATAAGATACATAAGATACATAAGATACATAAGATACATAAGATACATAAGATACATAAGATACATAAGATACATAAGATACATAAGATACATAAGATACATGAGATACATAAGATACATAAGATACATAAGATACATAAGATACATAAGATACATAAGATACATAAGATACATAAGATACATAAGATACATAAGATACATAAGATACATAAGATACATAAGATACATAAGATACATAAGATACATAAGATACATAAGATACATAAGATACATAAGATACATAAGATACATAAGATACATAAGATACATAAGGTACATAAGATACATAAGATACATAAGATACATAAGATACATAAGATACATAAGATACATAAGATACATAAGATACATAAGATACATAAGATACATAAGGTACATAAGGTACATAAGGTACATAAGGTACATAAGGTAGATAAGATACATAAGATACATAAGATACATAAGATACATAAGATACGTAAGATACGTAAGATACATAAAATACATAAAATATATAAAATACATAAAATACCTAAAAATACATGCAATACATAAAAATAAAAATCATAACATAAAAGCTTTTAAAAAAATAGAACAAACAATGTTTAAGACTTAAGAAACAATGATAGTTAAAATGAGAAGAGGCTTACTAAAAATAATTGTACCTGTACTCACACTTTCTAGTTTTCAAGGTTCTTGTTGTTATTATTCTGGTTGTAGTCCTAAAAATAATAAAGCAAAGAAAAGGTTAATAATTACATATATTATATACTATATTTATGATCAGTTTGAATTTCTAGTGTTTTTGTAATTTGTATTTTTTTTTCCTTTTGTATGTTTATTTATGAATTATCGTTTCACCAAGTTTATATATAATATCCTTGTTTATATATTCTTTAAGTTGACCAACCGGCTCGACAAAATCTGCTGCCAGCTGGAGGACAAATCGTGAACCTTTCGGGGCGGAATCAAAAATATCGATTATTCTCGTTATTTTCCTCAGAGTAATGTAATAATATACCCTCCTAAAAATTATTTATATCACAATTATGCAAACTCAGGGATCGGAAGAGGTGGACCAGTTGCATGGGCCCCCTCGAAGAGGCGGTACGGGAGAACATTTTCTAAAATAACTTAAGTATATGGGGTAGTGATATTATGAAGTTTTAGTTTGAGTAATGTAAATCGTAAAGAACCATTTAATAATATATTCTATGTTTTCATGTTATAAATCATAACAGAGTAAGAATACCATGCTAACTAAGTGAAATTAGCCAAGAAAGAAAAGAATTGGCTATAACTATAACTCTGTATCTAACTGTAATTTTTTGAAAAAAACATATATACCTATATCGCCGAAAAGCTTAAAATTGGCGATTTTTATGAAGTCATGGCCAACTATGGTAAAAAATTACAGGCTTTAGAAAAAATCAAAAAACACAAACTCATGAGGTATGTGATTATCTACAACTTTTTGTCTAAAATAGATTATAATGGAATTAGGTACAAGTTTTAAAATAGCCAAAATTTGTTTTTTTTTTCGAAATATCTAGTAGGCGATAAACTTTTTCAAAAATCCGAAAGGCGCATATTTATGACCCCACAAAACTGCAATTCTTTCCCCATTAACCGACTCTCTATCTCCAGTAGTTTCCAAGATACCCATCGTAGGAAACTCACCCTGTATAGTATTTTGAAACTATTATTATTATTTGATTAGTTTAATTTGATTAATAAGGCTAGATTAATTTAATTTCAAATAAATTTGATCAGATTTTTTTTCCTATATTCTGCTACCAGAAAACCAAGATTATATGATAACGCACTTTTCAACGAAGTTGAAGAAAGATATAATGTATCTATCACAATACTTAATAGAACTACTACAATTATTACAAGAAAAACAAAAAGAAGAAATACCCAAATACCCCTTCACCTACTACTCAACTACAACATAAACGAATATAATCTCTTAAAAACACTACACAACTACTTATTCTTGTATTCTACACTGAACAAATTATCAAACAAAAAGAAAAAATAACAAAATTATCCCTTCACCTACTACTTAACTACAAAATAAACTATAAAAACACTACAAAACTATTTGTGGTAGACTACACTAACATGCTACGCTAAACACCATAATTAAACTTAATAAATTAATCTAATTTTACACTACAACTACAAAGAAATAAGAACATTTTCTAAAACTAGAAGAAACAGAACTTCCATACGTGCAACCAGGAAAATAGGTCAAGGGGAAAAAGAATATAAAATACTTTAAAATGTGCATTCAGAAAGAAAAAAAATACCTCGAAAATTATCTAAACAAACATTTTTTTTCTTATCAGTGAGAAGCATCGGCCTTGTCGGCCTTGAAGAATTTGTCGGGTATTTACAATGGTCGAATTGTATAATTGCCAGCTTTTATAGCATATCTAATAGACAAAAAGCATCTGGTCGATTAGTAACCAATTGGCACAGTCTGAAAATTATCGATTTTTATTTTCTCTGTTTTTATTGGTAGCTTCAAAATTCAGAGTAACAAAAAATATTTTTCTGTAGGGAAACCGGTCCTGCCATCTAGTAGTCTTAGTCCATAAACGTCTTAGGTTGATCTACTTTAAAAATATATATACAAGGATAATATCATTGTAATCGAGAATCGAAAACAGTGGTAAAAAGTTTTTTAAATGTATCCTTCTGCTACGGTGAGCTCGGTTCGAATACCGCAGTTAAGCTACATTAGACGGTATGGGTATATTGACGGATAAACATCTAGAAAACTTCATTGACAATAACTTAAATTATTTTACCCTTTTACATTAATTTGTCAAATAAAAACGCTAGAAGAAATACTTAAAAGAGTAATAAAATGCTTACTTTAGATGACGTGATGCCACCAAGTGGCCTTGAACTGCAGGTTTTAACTTGGGTGGCCCCTCGCTATTGTTCCCTCTGCCGGTAATTATTTTTAGGTGTTTTGCTTTAGGTGACCTCCGTCTAAGAATGCTAATGTTAGTGTCCAAAAAATTATCTACCGATTTTAAAGCCTCTTTGACGTAGAGGAAGTGAAGGTCGATTGTATGCACAGGGTCTTTCAATCCCTGTGCATTCTCTTTCAGGAATGCTTCGGCTGCTCTACTATTGGCCATTTCGGTGTAAACAATCTGTTTGGCTGCTAAAGTTGAATAAAACCTGCCGATGTTAGTTTCGCCGCGTTGAAAGTACTGTCGAGATTTTGTGTGCAAACTCGTACATTTTTGGCAGTACTTTTTCGCTTCTTGGCGGTAGCCGTTACCCGAAAAGGCCTCCCCTTCGAGCTTTAAAAAATAAATACAGTGTCAGTAAGAAAGTAAGCATCATTTTTTTTATTATCAGAACAGATGAAATTACGTATCGCAGTTAAACTTTTGTTTATTTAAAAAATTATGAGATTATATAAGAGTTTCTTGCCTTGAATTGCTAACATAGAAATTAATTCCACGCTGTGTTCGTCATAATGTGGATCAACCTGCTCTCACTACCGGTTTCGGGGCCCTACTCCATTATCAGGTGAGCTTGGGTAGATCCACAAAATGACAACCGCAGCGCAGAGTAGTTAATTCCGACTTGTCGGAAAGTATCGGTTAGATATTAAGTCCCGAACGGGAGATAGCGGCCTGTGTGCAATGGTATCTACAACTTATACTGCATGAAATTTGTTTCCTATTTTATAATTTGGCTTGCCTGAAAAAAAGCCTTTTACCATCCTTTTACTATCGATAGTTGCGCCTCGGTGGTACAAAAGTACTACCATTGCATGAAGGCCGCTATCTTCCGTTCGGGACTTAATATCTAACCGATACTTTCCGACAAGTCGGAATTAACTACTTTGCGCTGTGGTTGTCATTTTGTGGATCTACCCAAGCTCACCTGATGATTGAGTAGGGCTCCGAAACCGGTAGTGAAAGCAGGTTGATCCACATTATGACAGACACAGCGTGGAATTAAATTTCTATATCAACAGTTAAGTGGCAAGAATTCTTATATAATTTTATTAACTTAAAATATTATACTCTTTTACTTAAAAAATACTTAAAATAAAAATAAAATGCTTACGGTAGATGGCGTTTCCTGAAGTGACCTTGAACCGCAGGTTTTAGCCTTGGTTTGCCAGAATTGTTATTCCCCCAGCCAGTGATTATCTTCAAATCTGTACTTTTTAACGCACAGTGTCTTAGAAGGATAATGTTTTTGTCCAAGAAATCGTCTAACGAAGGCAGCGCTTCTTTAACATACAAGAAGTGCAGATCCAGCGTATTGAAATCTTGTACTCTCTTTGAATTCTCTTTCAAAATTTCTGTAGCTGCTCTACTCTTGGCCCGTTGATAGTAAATAGTTTGAATGCCCGCCAAACCAGAAAAAAATAGGGATCTCGGTGTTGCCACGTTTAAAGTATTGTCGAGCTTGTTTGCATAAGCTAATATGTTTCTGGAGGTACTTTTGGGCTTCTTGGCGGTAGCCGTTGCCGGAACAGGCCTCTCCTTCAGGCTGTAAAAATAAATAAATACTGTGTAAGTTCCGTGTGGCCAACTAAGAATGAACGCCGGCTGTATCTAAGAAACTACTTATTGTATTACTTTGGGAAAAAAAAATTCTAATAAGTAAATCGCTGGAAATTATTTTCAAGTTTGAAAAATGTGCACTAGTGGGCGTTTCTCTGATAGCCAATCAGAAAACAGGGATTTTCTCAAAAATTCACCTGCATGAACAGGTATTTTAAATATTGTTGTAATCATCGAGAAATTTGTATTTCTTTTGATATACTGGGTGCGTTTCAATACCGGCTCACCTCTATAACTTCTTTTTTTTTAGTTAAAAAAAACGAGATTTGGTATGTTAGTATATGACATAAATTAGGATTGTTTTCGGTCACTTCCGGTTTCAACGGAAATGACCACAACTTTTGATTGTTAAATGGCACCCCCGGTAGTTTTTTACTTTATTTGATAGAAAATGTCACTCTGAATAGAATGACATATCATATGTCAACTTTTGACATTTTCGCATATGGTTTATTTGAAATTAAATCTTGCGGTTCGTAACGAAAATTTGACTTGAAATACCAAGTGTGTGGTATCAAATTATTCGTAATAAAATGCTTTTTCTAAATATGCTAATGAGCCACACTCGTTCCATTTGAAAAAATTGAGATATGATTAAAAATACGATTAGAGCATTTTCTAATTGGCCAGGACAAGACACTAAAAACATTAGACGATCGAATCTATTTTTCCAAGGCTCCTTGATGAAGAATTAGTATTTTTAACGTAGCCATAGCACCCTAGATTGAAGTTTAAAATACAATTTTTTATTAAGCGAGAATGTCAAATGTTGACATATGATATGTCATTCTATTCAGAATGTCATTTTCTATCGAATAAAGAAAAAAATACCGAGGGTGCCATTTAAAAATCAAAAGTTGTAGTCATTTCCGGTGAAACCGGAAGTGACCAAAAACAATTGGATACACCAATCAATCCTAATTTATGTCATATACTAACATACCAAATCTCGTCTATTTATCTGAAAAAATATAGAAGTTATAGGGGAGAGCCACTTTTGAGACGCACCCGGTAGAGTGTTTTGCTCTATATAAAAAAGTGGTGGGGGAAGGTTAAACTTGCTTTTATTAAAATAAGAATAACTCTGGTTTGGGTTAGCTGATTTATACAAACTATGGCTCGTTTAAAAGAGCCTTTCTTCCTTAACGATCTCCAGTATAAATTTTGTTGCCATAATTTTTTTCGTGGTAGCTAGAGGGCGCTGTTTAACATGATAACAGATATTGCGCTTTTGTATAAAAAAATTAAAATAAGAGGCTATATGTCTCTTTGCACAGTTAAATAGAGCACAAAATTTCCAAAATATCAGCGCAAACCGCAACTTGCTATATTCTCTTGGACCGGAGATATTACGAGAACAAGTCATGTTAGGCTTAGTGCTCTATTTATCTGTGCAAATATGCAAAAAATAACCTACTGTGCAAAAAAATAACCTACTATTTAAATTTTTTATGCAAAAGCGCAATATCTGTTATGATGTCAAACAGCACCCTCTAGCTACCACGAAAAAAATTATGAAAACAAAATTTATACTGGAGATGATGAAGGAAGAAGAGCTCTTTTAAACGATCCCTAGTTTGTTTAAATCGGCTAACCCAAACCAGAGTTATCCTTGTTTAAATAAAAGCAAGTTTAACCTTCCCCCACCACTTTATTTTATGAGATAGAGCAAAACACTCTATACCAAAAAAAATTCTCGATGATTACAATAATAATATTTAAAATACCTGTTCACCTGCATATCTTTGAGAAAAACCCTGTTTTCTGAATGGCTATTAGAGAAACGCCGTCTAGAAACGACATTTTTGGAACTTGAAAATAATTTCCAGCGATTTCTCTTGGTCGATTTACTTATTAGAATTTTTTTCCCAGAGTTATACGATAAGTAGTTTCTGAGATACAGCCGGCGTCCATTCTTAGTTGGCCACCCGGTACGCATCAATTTTTTTTATTATCAGAACTAATGAAATTACGTATCGCAATTAAGTTTTTGTTTATCTAATAAAAAATGATGAGTAGATATGTGTTGCAAACTTTTCTGCAACACTCTAAAAGAATATATTAGTTTTAAAAAATATTAATTATAAAATAAACCTACATTATGCAGTGTTAATTTCTATTTATTTTTACGTTATTAAATTTCAATAAAATTCAAAAGTAATTAGTTAATTCGGTACCTAGAAAACTAAAATAGTTTTTTCTAACAAAACATTTTATAATACGATCATAAAAAATATGTTAACTTACTTTAATAAAATTGCAGTTCTCAAGTGGTTCCATCAATTCGCCTCTGACATCACCTTCATCGGTATTTATCAACAATATATCTACTATCCTTATAAATAATATTATTGTGACCACTTCCTCCTTAATGGCAGCAATGCTTTTCTGGATTTCATCCAGCATAACCGACACCAACTTATGTTTATAAGTTGTGTGTCGGCGCTGGATATCTGGATATCTTCCAGAGAAGTGCAATTACCAGCGCATAAAATACATAAAATACATAAAATACATAAAATACATAAAATACATAAAATACATAAAATACATAAAATACATAAAATACATAAAATACATAAAATACATAAAATACATAAAATACATAAAATACATAAAATACATAAATACATAAAATACATAAAATACATAAAATACATAAAATACATAAAATACATAAAATACATAAAATACATAAAATACATAAAATACATAAAATACATAAAATACATAAAATACATAAAATACATAAAATACATAAAATACATAAAATACATAAAATACATAAAAATACATAAAATACATAAAAAATACATAGAATACATAGAATACATAGAATACATAGAATACATAGAATACATAGAATACATAGAATACATAGAATACATAGAATACATAGAATACATAGAATACATAGAATACATAGAATACATAGAATACATAGAATACATAGAATACATAGAATACATAGAATACATAGAATACATAGAATACATAGAATACATAGAATACATAGAATACATAGAATACATAGAATACATAGAATACATAGAATACATAGAATACATAGAATACATAGAATACATAAAATACATAAAATACATAAAATACATAAAATACATAAAAATACATAAAATACATAAAATACATAAAATACATAAAATACATAAAATACATAAAATACATAAAATACATAAAATACATAAAATACATAAGATACATAAGATACATAAAATACATAAAATACATAAAATACATAAAATACATAAAATACATAAAATACATAAAATACATAAAATACATAAAATACATAAAATACATAAAATACATAAAATACATAAAATACATAAAATACATAAAATACATAGAATACATAGAATACATAGAATACATAGAATACATAGAATACATAGAATACATAGAATACATAGAATACATAGAATACATAGAATACATAGAATACATAGAATACATAGAATACATAGAATACATAGAATACATAGAATACATAGAATACATAGAATACATAGAATACATAGAATACATAGAATACATAGAATACATAGAATACATAGAATACATAGAATACATAGAATACATAGAATACATAAAATACATAAAATACATAAAATACATAAAATACATAAAATACATAAAATACATAAAATACATAAAATACATAAAATACATAAAATACATAAAATACATAAAATACATAAAATACATAAAATACATAAAATACATAAAATACATAAAATACATAAAATACATAAAATACATAAAATACATAAAATACATAAAATACATAAAATACATAAAATACATAAAAT
Source organism: Sitophilus oryzae (assembly GCF_002938485.1). Lineage (NCBI taxonomy): Eukaryota > Metazoa > Arthropoda > Insecta > Coleoptera > Curculionidae > Sitophilus > Sitophilus oryzae. The sequence goes on from NW_022147488.1 coordinate 1,572,299, forward strand.
ACATGGGTTTCCCATTTTTGGTTAGAATGCTTCAGCTGCTTTACTATTAGCCTTTTCGGAGTAAAAAGTTTGTTTAGCTTTTTTGTTTGTATCGCCACGTTGGAAGTGTTGGATTTTTTGTTCGGTACTTTTTCGTTTCTTGGCGGTAGCCGTTACCCGAAAAGGCCTCCCCTTTGCGCTGTAAAAAATAAATACAGTGTCAGTAAGAACGTACCTTAAGCATCATTTTTTATTATCAGAACAGGTGAAATTACGTATCGCAGTTAAATTTTTGTTTATCTAAAAAATTATGAGTAGATATGTTTTGGAGACTTTTCTGCAACACTGTAGAAATTTTATAAAAAAATTATATTCGTATTAAAAAATATTAATTATAAAATAAACCTACATTATGCAGTGTTAATTTCTATTTATTTTTGCGTTATTAAATTTCAATACAATTCAAAAGTAATTAGTTAATTCGTTAAATAGAAAACTAAAATAGTTTCTAACAAAACATACCTAAAACGTTCATAAAAAATATGTTAACTTACTTCAATAAAATTGCAGTTCTCAAGTGCTTCCATCAATTCGCCTCTGACATCACCTTCATCGGTATTGATCAACAATATATCTACTATACCCTTATATATATATATATTATTCTGACCAGATGACAACTCCTCCAGAACATCCTGAACAACTGATGGAAAATTTTGAAACAATTTTTCCCTTTTCGACTTTGAAGCTATTTTGTCAGAATTTAAGGCCAAAAACAAAAAGTGTTTCTTTGGAGTGTTTATGATGACGTTCTCCGTATCGTTGTTGTTTTATTTTACGAATGTTATAAGAGTAGTGATCGTCACCAATTGTAATTTTACTCTTGAGAAAACTCTTTAACTCTAAAGAGTCTGGAGAAAGATGTTTCTGCTTTTTCGTTCTTCTCGTTCCAATTTCAATCTTAATTGACGAACTACTATCACTTAGAGGAGTTTCTTCTCTAGCTTCTTCGTTATTTTGTGAACTAGCTGATAAATCTTCGTCTTCGGTACCAACACGAGTTTCTTTGGTTTCAATCATACCATCATCGTCATCTATAACTGGACGAAGTATTTCTATTTCAACTACAGGGTACTCATTTTTGATATCGATTGTTTTTATTTCGAGAATTTTTCAGATTGGTAGGCGAGCCTCCTCTATAAAATCCAGCACGATAGTTTTTAGTTATCTTGAATAGTTGTTTAAACGAAGCGATAACTGAAATAAAGTAAAGAATTGATATTTAGTAAAGTAGTAGTAGTAGTAGTTTAAGTAGAATTGATATTTGTATTTAAAAAAATATGCTAACATCCACAATACAACTAAACAATTTTTACCTACAGCCCCATCTACCACTCCAAAGATGGTAAATTGAATTTCTGTGTGTGAACAGCTTTAAAACAGTTGTTTTATATAAAAAAAGGTTAGAAGTTAGCGTTAACTTCCTGTTTAAATGGAAATGGCTGACAATGTGCTTATTTTAAGTAGAACCGCATATATGTATATTTAAGAGTCTATTACGCTGAACTGTTCGGGTCTATTACGCTGAACTGTTCTCAGATGTCGGGTAAAGCGGGTGTGTGGCCGATGGAAATATACAGGGTGTCCCGGGAATAAGTGGAAGTATTTTAAGGGGTGGTAGATCTCGATAAAAGAAACATATTTTCTCTGTATCGTTTTTCAAATAAGTTCAAAATAACGGGCTTATTTTACTTTGAAAATTTCAAAAAAAAAAATTTTGCTAAAATTTTAAGAACCACTGGATCTTTTCTGGATTTTCTTTCTTGTAAATTTAATCTAATACCTATGTTTCCATTTTATCAAGAAATTACGTTTTTTAACTAAAAAAAATTTAAAAAAATTTCGATTTTTCAAAATTTTTTTTCGCAAAAAAACCTCATACACGTGTTTCGGGGGTTGAACTATACTACCAGTTAAAATATTTGCACTTATTTCTGGGACACCCTGTATAGGGCGTTTCAAAAAACATGTGCCAACTCTCATGGGGATATTCCTTACATAAAAATAAGATTTATTTTTCATATCAGCATAAGTCCGATTCTGCTTTGTTTCGTAGCAACAGGGTGTTAAAGTTTTAATAATTTTTCTATTTATTATACATTTCTTCCAAGAACTTTTAGCGTTTCGAATGAAATTTTGAGGGTAAAAGTTACTATAAATGCGACATATTTTAAAGCGAAAAAAGTGTCCACGTATTCACCAGGGACGCGCATATGGGTTATCATTGTAATATTTTTCTAAAAAAAGCATGTACGCCACTGATTTTTTTTTTCTCTTGTTAGCGAAATAGTATAAGTAGTTTAATGCCGATTAAAAGTTGTTTCTTGATATTTTATCGATTTCGGCTTCCTTCGGAAAACGCAATTTTACGAGCAATTTTATTAATTTGCCTTTATCAAACCACGTCTAATCACAACATTTAAAAATTTTTAATATCCTTAACATGCGAAAGTTTTAAATAAGTACTCATTGATTCCTCATCAAAAAATATGAAAAAAAGTTCCTATAAACATGGGTATGGAAATCCATAGTTTTAGAGTTACAGGATGTTAAAATTTTTTAAAATTAGTTTTTTGTAATTATCTTAGATCCAATTATTTTTATTTGAAATTGCTGTAGGTTGGAATAATAGTAATAATAACTAATAGTAATAATATTTAATAATAAATTAGGTAAAATATATAATTTATTAATTTTATTTTTATTAATTGTGATTAATAAAATTGCGTTTATTTCATCAAGGAGGCCAAATTCGACAAAACATCAAGAGATAAGTTTTACTTGGCATTAAACGGCCTACACGATTCTGATATCAAAAGAAAAAAGTCAGTGGCGCACATGATTTTTTTTAAATATTACAGTGATAACCCATATGCACGTTCCTGATGAATTTATCGACACTTTTTAGCATTAAAATATGTAGCACGTATAACAATTTTTATCCTCAAAATTTCATACGAATCACTAAAAGTACTTGGAAGGAAATTATAATAAATCGAAAGATTATTAAAACAACACCCTGTAGCTGCGAAACAAAGCAGAATCGGACCTATGTGTATGTTTATATAAAAAATAAATCTTATTTTTTTCGTGAGGAATCTCCCCACGAGAGATGGCACATGTTTTTTAAAACCACCTGTATATTATATTTCAGAAATCTGCCTAAGGCTTAGCCCGATCATGTCGTGTTAAGCCACACCCAAAATTCACACCCAACACACGTGCTTTGATTAAGACTTGATTAAGGTTTGCAGAGCGAGCAATTTGTTACAAAACCATATAAATTATACAGGGTGGTCCGAACTATATACCGGAAACTTCGGCAGCATATTCTGCAGATAAAAATAAGTAAAAATGTTCGTATAGATGTATGTCCAAAAATGCTTAGTTTTGGAGATGCAGGGTGTAGAAGTTTCATTTTTATTTCGATTTTTTCCAAATAATTTCTGCAGTAACGTCAATATTTGGATTAAAATTGGTGTCTGGGAGTTTTTTGACATGATAAATTTGATTTTGATGTCAATATGACTCCTACTATAATAAACGCCACGAATGTTTGGGAGTGATTCATCGCTTGATTAAGTTAGAATCGACACGCGCGCTATCATTTTTACATTAAAAACGTAAATTTTTAACGCAGACGTAGGTTTTTAATGGCCCGGTCTAATCATCTGCCTGCGCTCCTCCTACTTATTCTCAAATGTTAGCGTGATTGACAAAGACGATACTATATCGCGTTTCTTTGATTGATTCGTTTTTGTGCGTCAGTCCATTGGTGTGCTTGCAGTGCGACCAATGGGGCATTCCATTTCATATTTATAACCAAATATATGTTGTGATAAGACTTTGACAGTTAAAACAACAGATTATGTATTGATTATTATATGACTTGAAACACCACGGCACTGGAATTAAGTTTTATGTGACCTTGAACAGATTAGTTCACATGGTAGCGACCGAAGAATCACTTCCAAACATTCGTGGCGTTTACTATAGTAAAGTGCGCCACCTACATATTTTTTAACTAGTTTGAAGAGTAATAACTTTTCGTCCGTAGGGGAAAGGGGGGCACTTTCGGCATGTTTAGCTTTGGGCAACAAATTTGGCAAAACAGTAAAAAATTAGAAAAAACTAATAGGAAGTGATGGAAGTGTTGTCTATTACGAATTTGTTTTAAGTAAAGTGTAAATATCAAAATTTTAAGATTATAATTTTTTTGATATTTAGCTGAATGTACTGGGTGCAGGTGGGGCAGCACTGGTGGGGCAGTTTCGGCTATGTGGTGGGGAACATTCGGCATTGTTTCATATTTGTCTAAAGCATAACAAAATAAAAAAAAATAACGTTACAAATATTTTAATATTCGGAAAGAACATCAAAATTCAAAATAGACTTAAAACACAAGATTATTAAGGATAAGTGATAATAATATTTCTACTAAAATTAGCTGAATAAAACTTCTTAAATTCTATAATAAACTTCAAAATAAAGATAAAACATAAGGTTGTTAAGGATAAATGATAATAATATCGCTACTAAAACTAGCTGAACAAAACATCTTTTGTTCTTAGTCACTAAATAAATAATTAATGCATAGTTAAACCCCCGAAAACTAACATTAAACTTCTGGAAATTCGCAACTCTTGAAGTAGGTACCTTGCATAATAGGAGGGGGTAAAAGGGCAACAATATCTTTTTTTCTATCAAGGCGATGTCTTCAGCATAAGGAAACACAAAATTATTTGATGTCCCCTTTCCCAATATAATAAATATCAGACTTCAAAACCACGAATTTCACGAGCACAAAATTGCCATTAACAATATCATCCTTCTCGGATATTTCTAATAGCAGAATGTTACCCACCTTTCATAGCCGAATGTTACCCACCCGACCAAAATAAGGTTTTGAACACGAAAAAATTGTAAACAGAGGTTTTGAGGTTATAATTTTGTTAGAAATCAAAAGCGAGATTTCTCCACTAACATATGACCTATAAACCAATCGATCAATCGAACAAAAAATGCACAACTTATAAGGGAAAATACAGGGCAAAAAAATCTAACCTTGTCGCTTGTAAAACCAATTTTTTTCACAAAATATTTTCTATCACCTATACACCATCAATGTTCAACTGCCGAATGGACACTTATGATAAGTGACAGATTACGAGCAAAACTGGCGCTAAATTGAAAACAGTTTATGAAATAATTGGAGTAGCCGAATGTTCCCGATGGCCGAAAGTGCCCCCCTTTCCCCTACCTGTATAAAACTACATTTACGACGCTTTTTACGTAAAAAAGGTCTCCTGGTAAAAATCGCTACGAGTAATGGTTTTCGAGATATTTGGAATCGAAATTATCAATACCTGTCATCACTGACATAAATTAAACATGTTGACTAAATAGTTATTAGATTGAGATCATAAATTTGAAATGTTTTTGTACCAAAAGTTCAACAAAAACTGTTTTGTCATCATTTTTTCGCAGAAAAAATATGAATAATTTAAAAAAATAAAAATTTCCCAAATTTATTATTTAAGTGAAATAACTATCTACTCAACGTGTGTTTATTTTTCGTTAATAATGGCATGGTATTGACTATTTCCATTCTAAATATCTTGAGAACGGTTGCTCGTAGCGATTTTTATAAAGAGATATTTCTTACGTAAAAAATCACAGAGATGTATATTTTTTCCCTCAGTAGTTTTATGCAGGTACGGACAAAAAGTTATTACGCTTCAAAACAGTTAAAATACATGTAGGTGGCGCCCTCTACCAGTAGGAGTCATATTGACATCAAAATCAAATTTCTCACGTCAAAAAACTCCCAGAAACCAATTTTCATCTAAATATTGACGTTACTTCAGAAATTATTTGGAAAAAATCGAAATAAAAATGAAATTTTTACACCCTGTATCTCCGAAACTAAGCATTTTAGGACATACATTTATACGAACTTTTTTACCTATTTTTATCTGCAGAATATGCTGCCGAAGTTTTTGGAATACAATTCGGACCACCCTGTATTTTGTTGATGTTTGACCCTCAAAATCTTAAGAATTAAGAAGTTGTCTAAAAATGTGCCACAATACGGATATAGTATAATCCTTTATCTTTAATTTCCTTCTTCATTTGTGTAAAAATACCTAGCCAGTTTTACATAAAAAGTTAAATGCCGAACGCTTATTTTACTACTTTTTCGGATTAGCGAAATGGACTCTTAATGCTTTTTGGACTCTACAAGTCCAAGTAGTATTTTCACGACTTGCGACCACATGTTTACTAAACACAACGTTGGATTAGTTACAAAAAATAGTTAGCTCCGTATCTTGGGTATTAAAATAAATGTAAACGTTGTTGTAACGTTGTGCCGACGTTGAACTGGTACTATAACAAAGTAAAAGCTACTGCGACGTCGAATAAACGTTGTCTTGTAACCTTTTTTGCTTAAGTGATCTTTAGGTGATTCGGACAACGTAGTTACAATGTTGGGCAATAAAGAGTTTTCCGACGTCACTTTCACGACCTATTCCAAGATTATGCAAACGTCGTCTGTTTTACTAATTCCAACGTTGATGAACGATTTCCTTATTCTTACGTTGATAGGACGTCGAGCCACTACCATTTTGCAACTGTATTGAACCATAACCTTAAATCTTAAATTTTCACTTCATTGTTCTGTTCAGTCAGACAGTTCAGTGCTGTTTTTGTTTTTATAAAAAAAAACTTAATTAAAATGGGACAAGAAAGGTACATATAAAACTAAATTTAAATATACATCGACTTATTACCGATACTTTATCCACTCCCTCGTTTATTTAGAATATAGAGGGTGGCCCAAGCTAGACTCTAGGATGACTGAATTAGGCAATCATGCGACTAGTATACTACCTGTTAAGGCTGAACTGCGACTTTATTAGTCCAGGTATGCGACTACTCGAACTACTCCATCTTAATTTCTAAAACAACAAAGTGAAAGCCACCATGTTGTTGAATAAGAAAATGTTTCGTTCCTAAAATAGCAATTCCTGCTTTTTGAATACATTAACTTGAAATATTTGACCCTAAACAACACGCGGAAACAATTTTTTCGATTGCGAATTATTATTCTCATTTTACTAAAGAAATTTTTTAAAACTTCTTTAATTTTAAGGCCCATTAGTATTTTTCAAAGTAGAAACAGTACATTTATCAATAAAGATGTTTGCGTTTAACTTTTTTACCGTGGGTAACGAGTTACAGAGTCGGTTAAAGTGTTTCAATAATTATGATCTTCAAACATCCTCCACACTTAAATACTTTTGTTGTGTTTTCCTTTACTGCCATCTGGCATATGTCTAACTAAATCATAAAAATAATATTTTTACTATAATTATCCCAATATAGGATAAAACGCCACTTAGACGCCATATTATTATAGTTTTGAATTTCTGTGAATTAGGATTTTAAACAACGTTGCAGTTTGTACTAAATTAGGCTGCTAGCTAACGTCGGTATCCAACGTCGTTTCGACCCAAAAATTATTCTCCAAACTAGTGCAGACTAGGGTTGGCACGAGGTTGTGCCGACGTTGCGCCCCGACGTTTGGTCGCGTAACACAACGTTGTACCGACGTCCAAATGCTGCTTGGGAGGTGAGTCTTAAGTAAGTGCAAATATTTTTAGGACTGGTAGTTTTTGATATAAGAAATATATTTCCTCTTTACCGTTTTTCAAATAAATCCAAAATAACCGACTTATTTTACTTTGAAAATTTCCAAAAAAATGATTTTTTGTTAATATTTTGAGAACCACCGCAAACTTTTCTGAATTTTCTTTCTTGTAACTTTAATTTACTACCTATGTTGCCATATTATCAATAAATTATTTTTTTTAACTAAAAACTAAAAAAAAATCAAAAAATTCGAAAAGTATTTACCTCATAATCGTTATTCTGGGGCCGAAATGTACGACCCCTAAAATGTTTTGCACTTATTTAACACTCATCCTGTATATAAAATTTTAAACACTTTTTGTGTATAAAATGTTCCATACTTAAGTTTCATGATTTTAACAGTTTATAATTTTCATTTTATGTTAAGAAAATCGAAACTGAAATCGAAAACTGACAAATAACATCTTTTTAATAGACCGACAGTCATTTTCTTATAAACTTACGTTGTATGTCTTTAGAAAAGGTTTTACTCTACTTAAATTTTCATTGTAATTGATTCGGCAACATCAAATAGAATTTCAAAAGCCACTGTGACGACGTTTCTTAAATTAAATATTATTTCTCGACGTAAAGCTATATACAGGATTCATAAAATTGGAGTATTAATTCTATAGGATAATTGATCATATGATAAAGATTCTACTAAAAATGGAGTAAAATTAATGGGCGCTGACATGCCAATTTGAGATAGACTAATAAATAAACTAACAAAGTATTTTTTAAATTCCGGACTTTTTTAAAACATAGGGTGGAAAATCAATTTCTGCAAAATAATACCATCTTATTTTTCTCCGTATAATAGACAGATGTGGACTTAAATCTTTAATTCAGAAAGAGACTAAAAAAGTCAAATTTAGTAAAAAGTCAATATACAGGGTGTCCGGAAATTAATGCAACAAAATTTGGTCATAGATTCTTGAAAAAAAATAGGTGACCCGTATTTTTTATTTTTGGCGAGTGGCCCCTCTTTTCGGATTTAGAGCGCCCTGAATTTTGCCCCTAAAAAGAGTTTTTTTTAATATCTCAGGGCCCTGTTGGACGAAAATCACTAAATTTGGTACACGTTGTTTTACTATAAAATGACATTTTTGATGCTATTAATTTTTTTTTATTTTCATCAGTGGCGTCCCTACGGTATTTAAACTAAATATTATTGAAGAAAAAAATGGTACGCCACTGTTTTTTTTAATTAAAAGTATTTTTGAAATCTACATTAAATTTGGAACAAATTTGATCTCTTGGCTTTTTTTTGGTACGACGTACCGTTTTCGCGCAAAGGAATAAAAAACATTTTCATACATGAATAAATCGCTAAAATTTTACTGTAAATTTATGGCAATTTTTTTTAAAACGGCAAACTTAAGTTTAAAATAATTTTTAATTTTCCGAAATCTTGTTTTTATTATCTAAGTGCGAACCAAAATGCCCAAAAACCTAAAGTGCAGTTTTTTAAATTTTGCTATGAAAATTTTCATTAAAATATTATAGCCGGAGAGCTGGCGACATATTTAGAGAACATATTTTAGACAAGTTAGAATAACAAAAAAATAAAGTTTAATAACTTGTGAACCCAGAATCCTAAGTCTGGCTGGGGGGTTGGGGGTATTTCGCTACTGCGCAACCCATAACATTTGCAAAAAAATAAATCCAAAAAACATTCTTTAGGCAACTTGAAATTTGTTTATTCTTAAGTTTTAGCATCTATTTAACCTAGAAATAAGTGTGCCAGACTTTTTTTTCGGGTTTAAAGTGTAACCAGACCATTCCAAATATGTTTAATTATTATACCTGGAAAACATACTTTAGGCATTCTAAAATTTTAACAGCGCGTTTATTAGATAATATTAAAAAATATGTGTTAATTGCCAGACGAATTCAATGGGATTTAATACTTGCCAGACGCGAATAAAGATTTTAAATGAGCGCGACAAAAAAGTCTTATGAGTATCTATAAGCGCGAGAAAGATAGTTTATTGAGACCCGTCGGCAGCCGATGCGGCTGACGTAACAGTATTTTGGGGTATGTACTTCAAATTTTCATAAAAACAATTTTTTTTCGGTTTCATTTGAATTATTTGCGGGCTTTTAATTCAGAGATTATTTTGTTGGAATTAAGTTACCATGTACAAATATGTATTTATAATATAAATATTGACGTGCATAGTGTAAATAGTTTAGAATAATTACTGTAAATAAATATTTTAGTAACTACTAATTTGGCTACTAACTACTAAATCACAATGGATAAAAAACATTTAAGTTGTGTAGTTCGTAAAAAAGTTACTATGCTGATGTATGCTTACTATACTGACAAAGTTATTGTTTTTGATGAAGGCAGACTACAAAAATGCAAAGAATTTTTAAAAGTGCACTAACAATATGGTTTAAAATTTAAAGAAGTGGTTTTACCAGAAAACGTAGTCCCGACAAAAGGGTACCATCTACAGTGCTAAAAAATAAGTATTCTGGAATTTTATTAAAGTACCTACCATTGTTAATCTTTCTAAATAGATTCAGAAGTAAGTAAAAGTGCTTTACTTTTATGCTTAGGCGTTAAAATGCCTTTTTTATATTGTCAATCAGGTCGTAAAAATTAATAATAATATAATATGTCACAAAAGTATAATAATAATTATACTTTTGTATAATTATACTTTTGTGACGTTTGAAAAAAATATATTTTATATTATGCTAATTTTTAAATAATTATTCGTCTTTCTATTCTTTCAGATACAAAATACTTAAATTAAAAAGTCTTCTTTTTGAAAGGATTTCAATCATACATTTTTATTAAAAAATGTTTTTTTTTATTTATTCAATATTAGTTAGTTTTAAGTTTTTACGACTCCAAAATGCTGTTACGTCAGCCGCATCGGCTGCCGATCGAGTCTCAATAAACTATCTTTCTCGCGCTTATAGATACTCATAATACTTTCTTATCGCGCTCATTTAAAATCTTTATTCGCGTCTGGCAAGTATTAAATCCCATTGAATTCGTCTGGCAATTAACACATATTTTTTAATATCATCTAATAAACACGCTGTAAAAATTTTAGAATGCCTAAAGTATGTTTTCCAGGTATAATAATTAAACATATTTGGAATGGTTACACTTTAAACCCGAAAAAAAGTCTGGCATACTTATTTCTAGGTTAAATAGATGCTAAAATTTAAGAATAAACAAATTTCAAGTTGCCTAAAGAATGTTTTGTGGATTTATTTTTTTGCAAATATTATGGGTTGCGCAGTAGCGAAATACGCCCAACCCTCCAGCCAGACTTAGGATTCTGGGTTCAACAGTTAATAAACTATACATTTTTAGTTATTCTAGCTTGCCTAAAATATGTTCTCTAAATATGTCGTCAGCTCTTAGGCTATTAGCGATTTGGCCATGTATGAAAATGGTTTTTATTTTTTTACGCGAAAACGGTTTGTCGTACGTAAAAAGGTCAAGAGATCAAATTTGTTCCAAATTTAATGTAGATTTAAAAATACATTTTATATAAAAAAAACCCAGTGGCGTACCATTTTTTCTTCAATAATATTTAGTTTAAATACCGTAGGCACGCCAATGACGAAAATAGAAAAAAAGTTAATAGCATCAAAAAATGTAATTTTATGGTAAAACAACGTGTACCAAATTCAGTGATTTTCGTCCAACAGGGCCCTGAAATATTAAAAAAAACTCTTTTTTGGGGCGAAATTCAGGGGGCTGTAAATCCGAAAAGGGGGACCACTGGCCAAAAATAAAAAATACGGGTCACCTATTTTATTTCCAAGAATCTATGACCAAATTTTGTTGCATTAATTTCCGGACACACTGTATAATATTTTAAAAATAACAAAATAGTTGTTACATCATACATATACATTATGCATAATATACAGTGCTTTCATTTTAACTATGAACATAGATATTCATCATTACAATTTGTAAATAATTTCCTTGTCAGTGTCATAATCAACTTTTTATCATGCATTGATTAAATATATTGACAGACAATACAGTTTTCTTATCAAAAAATTAATAGATATGAAATAAATTCAAGATATATTTTTCACTCAAAATTAGTATTTTTGGTCAATTTTTGACCAAGAACTATTTTTAGTTAAACAAAATAAATGATTGTAAAACAAATAACTAATGAGCTACCCTTGTTCCATTTGAAAAAATTGAGATATGATTAAAAAAATGATTTATTTTTTAACCAGCATCTTTTAACCAGCCAGGGACAAGACACGAAAAACAGTAGATAACCAAATCTATTTTTCCAAGGATCCCTGATTAAAAATTAGTGTTTTTAACACAGCCATGGCACTCTAGATTGAAATTTGAAATACATTTTTTTTGTAAGCGAAAATGTCAAAACTTGAGATATTTATGAAATATGTCATTCTATTCAGAGTGTCATTTTCTATCGAATAAAGTACAAATCTATTGAATAAAGTACCGGAAGTGACTAAAAACAATTGAATACGCCAATCAATCCTAATTTATATCATACCGGGTGTTGCATCGTTGAGCGGGACATAGGAATTCCCATGTAAATTTTAATGGGGTCAATTATTGGCTTCCCTAATTATTTTAGAGAATAATTCTATTTAGGTTTATTGAAGAGCACTAAAACCCACATTCAAAAGAATAACTTAGATATTTTTGATTACCCCGTTGACGAGTTATCGCCGATTTCTTTTTAAATATTTCTCCTTTCTTATGGCCCTGTATTTACTTATGAGCACCAGTCAAGATAAAAGATAACTGTCAAATGAAGTTGTCATTTCAGAAATTTATTTATTTAATGCTTTATTATTATTATTAAAAACTCATACCTACATCGAAAATATTAGCCATGAATTACACTACCGAAGAAAAAGTATTGATGATTAAATGGTATTATCAAGGAAATAGTTATCAAAAGGTGTCGGACATGTTTGCTTCTCTGTATCCGAATAGACCGATACCTGGAAAATCTACAATCGCAAGGAATATCCAGAGATTTGAGACCAAAGGTACCCTAATAAATAACTGCAGATGTGAAGCAAGGCAGGAACAAAGAGAAGATGCAAGAAATGATACCGACTTGGAAGTTTTATTGTGCGTGGAAGAGAACGATGGAAAGATCAGCACAAGGAAACTTGAGGATGAAATAGGAATAGATCACACTACAGCGTTTCGAATTTTGAAACGACATAAATACTATTCCTTCAAATATGAAAAGCACCAAGAGCTACGAAATGGGGACGAAATACGGCGGCAGGCGTTTTGTTTTGATATGATGGAAAAAGCAAACACGGATAGGGAATTTTTAAAAAACATATGTTTCACTGACGAATGCAGGTTTACCTTAAATAATGAACCCAATGTTCAAAATTATCGATATTGGAACAAAAAAAACCATCACAGGTTTGTCGAAACATAGACGCAATATCCACAGAAGTTAAATGTTTGGGCAGGGATATTCGGACACAATATTATCGGGGCATTCTTTCTTACGCGAAATTTAAATGCAGAATCTTATTTGGAACTACTCTAAAATCATATTTTACCTGCTTTACATGATGCCGCTAGGGAAAATCAGGAAGTTTGGTACCAAAGGGATGGCTGCCCGGCACATAGTACCCTGGCTGTTCGGGAATATTTAGGCAATAGTTTTAACGGAAACATTATTGGCCTAAATCATACAGTAAATTGGCCAGCAAGGTCTCCTGATATTTCGCCAAATGATTTCTTTCTCTGGGGCCATTTAAAAAACAGGATATACAATATACAAGGATAAAAAATACCCAAATCTAGACGAGTTAAAAAATGCTATTTCTGCCGAATGCAATAGAATTTACTTTACCAACTAGCGAATGAAGAGAAGCTAAGAAGAGAATTTTATGATCGCCTGGGTTATTGTCTAGCAGTCGATGGAGGAATATTTGAACATCTTCTTAAATCCTAAAGTTCTAACAATTTAATAGTACCTAAATTAATAAGTTATTGAATATTGTAATAATACTATAATTAACCTTGTAATTGTTTACTTTATTTTACTTTAATTCATATTAATTTGTATTTATAAATACATCTTTAAGATTTCCGATGTAGGAATGAGTTTTCAATAATAATAAAGCTCTAAATAGGTAAATTTCTGAAATGACAACTTCATTTGACAGTTATCTTTTACCTTGACTGGTGCTCATAAGTAAATACAGAGCCATAAGAAAGGAGAAATATTTAAAAAGAAATCGGCGATAACTCGTAAACGAGCTAATCAAAAATATTTAAAGTTATTCTTTTGAATGTGGGTTTTAGTGCTGTTCAATAAACCTAAATATAATTATTCTCTAAAATAATTAGGGAAGCCAATAATTGACCCCATTAAAATTTACATGGGATTTCCTATGTCCCGTCCGACGATGCAACACCCGGTATACTAATATACCAAATATCGCTTTGTTATCTAAAAAAATAAAAAAGTTACAGGGCTGAGCCACTTTTGAGATGCACCCGGTATATGTTTATAAGTAAAAAATTTAAACAATCGGCCTATTATACATTTCATACACTTTGATTACATAAACTACAAGTACTTACCCATTCTAAACAATAAAATATAGGACACTATTATGTAATAGAAGATAGCACGCTGTCAACTGCAACAACGACTCAGAGACAAGTAACAACTAACGGTCACTGAATCAAGATTGACGCTCTGAAAAATTTCCTTAGAGTAATATATTTGAATATTATATTGTAAAGTAAATGAAATTGTTAGCTTATAAGTATGAATGTTTTTTATATATTAAGGAATTCGGTTTGGTTAGTTTTTATATGTTCTATCTATTTTTATACCGGGTGCGTCTCGAAAGTGGCTCACCCCTATGACTTCTTTATTTGTTCAGATACAAAAATGATATTTGGTCCCAAGTAGCATTTTCACGACTTGCGACCACATGTTTACTAAACACAACGTTGGATTAGTTACAAAAAATAGTTAGCTCCCTACTTTGGGTATTAAAATAAATTTAAACGTTTTTATAACGTTGTGCCGACGTTGGACTAGTACTACAGCAAAGTAGAAGCTTCTGCGACGTCGAATAAAGTTGTCTTGTAACCTTTTTGCTTAAGTGATCTTTAGGTGATTCGGACAACGTAGTTACAACGTTGGACAATATAGAGTTTTTCGACGTCAGTTTCAGGACCTATTCCAACGTTATGCAAACGTCGTCTGTTTTACTAATTCGAACGTTGTTTAGATTTCCTTATTCTTACGTTGGTAGGACGTCGAGTCACTACCTTTTTGCAACTGTATTGAACCATAACCTTAAATCTTAAATTTTCACTTCATTGTTCTGTTCAGTCAGACAGTTCAGTGCTGTTTTTGTTTTATAAAAAAACTTAATTAAAATGGGACATAAGAAAGGTACATATAAAACTAAATTTAAGTATACATCGATATATATTACCGATAGTTTATCCACTCCCTCGTTTATTTAGATTATAGAGGGCGGCACAAGCTAGACTCTAGGATGACTAAATTAGGCAATCTTGCGACTAGTATACTACCTGTTAAGACCGAACTGCGACTTTATTAGTCCAGTATGCGACTACTCGAACTACTCCATCTTAATCTCCAAAACAACAAAGTGAAAGCCGCCATGTTGTTAAATAAGAAAATGTTTCTTTCCTAAAATAGCAATTCCTGCTTTTTGAATACATTAACTTGAAATATTTGACCCTAAAACACACGCGGAAACAATTTTTTCGACTGCGAATAAATTATTCTCATTTTACTAAAAAAAAAATTCCAGAAAATTTTTAAAACTTCTTTAATTTTAAGGCCCATTAGTATTTTTCAAAGTAGAAACAATACATTTATCAATAAAGTTGTTTGCGTTTAACTTTTTTGCCTTGGGTAACGAGTTACAGAGTCGGTTAAAGTGTTTCAATAATTATGATCTTCAAACATCCTCCACACTTAAATACTTTTCTTTTGTTTTCCTTCACTGCCATCTGACATATGTTTCTAACTAAATCATAAAAATAATATTTTTACTATAATTATCCCAATTTAGGATAAAACGCGACTTAGACGCCATATTAGTCTTGTATTTCTGTGAATAAGGATTTTAAACAACGTTGCAATTTGTACTAAATTAGGCTTCTAGCCAACGTCGGTATCCAACGTCGTTTCGACCCAAAAATTATTCTCCAAACTAGTGCAGACTAGGGTTGGCACGAGGTTGTGCCGACGTTGCGCCCCGACGTTTGGTCGCGTGACACAACGTTGTCCCGACGTCCAAATGCTGCTTGGGGTGTGTTAGTATATGACATAAATTAGGATTGACTGACGCATTAAATTGTTTTTAGTTACTTCCTCTTTCGCCGGAAATTACTACAACTCTTGAATTTTAAATTACACCTTGGGTATTTTTTTACTTTATTCCATAGAAAATGACACTCTGAATAGAATGACATATCATATGTCAACTTTTGACATTTTTGCTTTAAAAAAATCGTATTTTAAATTTCAATCTAGAGTGTGTTAAAAACACTAATTTTTAATCAAGGAGCTTTGGAAACATAGTTTTGATCGTCTAATATTTTTCGCGTCTTGTTCGAAAGATGCCCAAATCGTATTTTTAATCATATCTCAATTGTTTCAAATGGAACAACTGTGGCGCATTAGCATATTTGGAAAAAAATATTTTCTTATGAATAATTTAGTACCACACACTTGGTGTTTCGAGTCAAGTTATCGGTTATCGTTATGAACCTCATGCTATACAACTTCAAATAAGCCATATGCTGAAGATGCTACATACATAATATAATATGTTCTAGCTCTCTTACTTCCTAAAATAGAGGACAAATCTAAAATTATTGCATTTTTTGATCCCCTTTGTATCTCGGTTATCTTATAACTTATTGAAAAGATCGAAAAGGCGAAAACGGTGATCCGTAGGTAGGTTTTCACGTAGAATGCAGTGACGTAACTAGTTCTTCGTTGGAAACTGTCTTTTTTTGAATATGACTCGAACTTGTATATTATTAAAAAAACTTTATTTTCCTTGTGAAGGGCTTTCTAAAAATATAATATACTTTCTACTTATTTTCATAAACGGGATAAAAATACATTATTTAAATTTATAACATAGATGATCGGTTTAAATTAGGTAATCAAAACAATCAACTAATTTATTCAACGTAAAATGTTGGTTATTGGCTATTTCCTCGGCTACTCCACGCTAATTTTTATGTATAGTTATAATATAACTCTGATTGAGAGCCATTTTATTTAAAAGCAGCACAAGTTCAGTTTCCGTGTAGTTTATCAAAATATCACTTTGCAAATATGTAAAGCAAAATTATCTAGTAAAAGTAACTTTATAATTTTTATAATATACGGGGTGTCCCAGAAATAAATTTTCTCTTTATCGTTTTTCAAATAAGTCCAAAATAACGGAGTTATTTTACTTTGAAAATTTCCAAAAAAAATTATTTTTTGCAAAAATTTGGAGAACCACTAGATCTTTTCTGGATTTTCTTTCTTGTAAATTTAATCTAATACCTATGTTGCCATATTATCAAGAAATTATGTTTTTTAACTAAAAACTAAAAAAAATTCCAAAATATTTTTCAAAAAATTTCAAATTTTCAATTTTTTTTTTGCGAAAGAAACCTCATAGACGTGTTTCTGGAGTTGAACTATACTACTAGTTAAAATATTTGCACTTATTTCTGGGATACACTGTATAGTGTGTCCTGTTTTAAAAAAGGCATAAGTTTGAGTCATTTTTCGAAATAGACAGCTCCCAACGAAGAACTAGTTTCGTCATTGCATTCTACCTGAAAAAAGAGATACTGGCGGTGGGTAAGTACTCAATGGGTAGAGAAACAAAATCTGGATATACGGTATATACCTGTACAGTACATCTGCTGGATCTGTGTCTATGAAAGGAATGCGGACAAAAAAACATTTAAATAAACAGCAATATATTTTATACGTCGATTTGACGAGTGCGTCACCGCAAATCGCTCCGCCCACTCATTTTATTGGCTACTTGCAAATTTGTCGAATTTTTATTGATGGGACGCGTCGTCAAATTTTTTACGAAAAACATCAAGAGAAAATCGTTTCCCCTCTCGCGGATACCCCGTAGCTACAGAACGGACAGACGTACTGTACATTTAGATGAACAGCCTAATTTTATAAAAGGTATTTCCGACGACTCCATAGTAAATACCAGGAATAATACCAGAAATATACCAGTAATATCAGGAATATATCTACAATACTCCTGATATACATATATTGTTATACTCCTGGTATTATACCGTGTATTTACTATGCGGTTGTCGAAAACTTTCTTTATAAAATTAGGCTGTTCATCTAAATGTACAGGTATATACCCAGATTTTATTTATCTACAAGTTGGGTATTTACCCACCGCCCATCACTGACCCTTTTCACCTTTTCGATAAGTTATAAGATAATCGAGATACAAAGGTTGTCGAAAAATGCAAAAATTTCTACTAATTAAAAAATAAAAAGTATAAAAGAAAGAAATAAATTTCAACTAAGAATGCTAGGACAAATATGTGTGTAGCTTGTTTATAGTTTCATAATAAGTAGAGCAGTGAATATAAACGACATTTTTATATCTCGACTCATAAACCAGAAACCCCATAAAACACACAAAAATGGGACACCTTGTTCATCTAGCAATCGCCAGTCAATATAAAAATAGATATCACACACAATAGTCTTAAAAATGGAAGGAAAAGAGGATAGTGCCTTCATATTTATGAAGAAATACATGTCCATGTTTATGTAATCGTAGCGACAAAAATAAAAAAAATAGTGTGCACGATGCTTTTACAAAAATATCTGAAGAAATGAGGATTGACATCAACGTTTAATAAGTCTGTCATATTTCATAGTTTCGATATAAATGACATAATAAACTTTACTCTATTGTTGGTGCCTTGTATATTCATACTGATCTATATTCGGCTTTATTAGAACAAAAACAATTTATATTATTAAACTTCAATTTTTATATTTGACACGACAAGAATTACAGCTTTATAAAATAAAAATGATGCGCCTTTCAGATTTTTGAAAAAAATTTGAGGTTACTAGATTGAGGGAAATTAAAATAACTTTGGTTGCACATCATAATACGCATTGTGTCACTGATGACGTGCAACCAGAGGCGCAACAAGAGGGGGGGGGGCAGGGGGCTTAGCCACCCCATATGACCAGTGCGTGTCGTATAAAACTGGTTTTAACCTCACATGAATCTTATCTTATAGTGACCTAAGCCCCCCAAAAAATTTGAGCCCCCCATGAGTATATGTCTAGTTGCGCCCCTGCGTGCAACCAAAGTTGTTTTAATTTCCCGTATTCTGCTATATTAAAAATATTATGTGGTGTGTTGTTGCATAATAGACGAATTTCTAATCATTGAATGGATGAAGGAACGAAGTGATGGGTCGAAGTGAAGTAACGAAGCGAAGGCATGAAGTGGCGAAGTGTGAGTATGGGGCTTTAGACGACGGACGCGTCTCGTCAATAAAAATTCGACAATAATTATTATTTATAAAATATATTGCTGTTTATTTAAATGTTTTTTGTCCGCATTCCTTTCATGGACACAGATCCAGTAGAATCCACTAGACGTACTTTACCTATCTCTACAATTTTTGAGATAATAAATAAAACATAATATATTATGTAAAAATAACAAAAACGTGATCTTGGTAAAAAATTTGGTAAAACAAAGCATTGGTAAAATCATGAATAATTCATAATTGTTCAATTATATTATTATTGAACATTTTAATCTTAATTAAGATCTGTCTATCAACTCAATGGATATTACACAGGGAGAGCCAAAAAATAATTAATTTTCCTTTGTTTTAAAATTACTGAAATCTTTGTTATTTTTAATTCAACCCTATGTATACAGGGTAAGTTTCCTACGATGTTCTCTATGGCTATCTCGAAAACTACTGGAGATACAGAGTCGGTTAAATGGGGAAAGAATTGCAGTTTTGTGGGATCATAAATATGCGCCTTTCAGATTTTTTAAAAAGTTCATGGTTTACTAGATATTTCGATAAAAACAAATTTTGGCTATTTTAAAAATTGTCCCTAATTCCATTATAATCTATATTAGACAAAAAGTTTTCAAATAAAATTTCCCAATAAATTATAACGGAATCCCTATTGTAACGGAATTTTAAATTATGTCTTTATTTTCGAGAAATTTTAGTCCAAACATAAAAAATATTTTGTTGATGAATGACTATCAGAATCTTAAAAATAAAGAAGTTGTCTAAAAATCTGCTACAATACGGATATAGCATAATCCTTTATCTTTAATTTCCTTCTTTATTTGTGTAAAATTACATAACCAGGTTAACATAAAACGTTAAATGCCGAACGCTTATTTTGCTACTTTTTAATGGACTCTTAAGAATAGGTCTATTGTTAAAAATGTCTACTGTAGGTCTGTTAGGTTATTGTACACACAAAAACAAAATTATAGATTTTTGAAGTGATAATGCTTCTTGTCTAGTTCATTTTCAAAACCACTCCACTCTCCCTACTCAAATACTAACGCTTCCCATTTGTAAAACGCCAGCTGTAGTTGAAATGCAGGTTTTAATTTTTATTTTGGCGGATTACTGATTGGGGCGCGGGAATTATATCCCTAAACACGCGCTCGGGCAACGTTGTTGCCTCGTTGGAGGGGATAACCGGGACTTCCGCCGTAAAACCCCGGGAATTTTTCAAAATTGCCGAGTACGATGCAAATCAAAATTATCTGGTAAAATTAAGTTAAATAAACGGCTCTTATTTTATAAGAGCCGTTTAGCAGTTTAGCAGTACCTAAATAAATAAATATAGAGTTTATTATAATTTTCGAAAGTTCATAATAAGGCAAATAAAATAAAAAATAATATATAGAGTGGCCTGTTTAAAAAAAAGAACATAAGTTTGAGTCATTTATCGAAATAGACAGCTCCCAACGAAGAATCACTTTCGTCACTGCCATTCTACCTGAAAAAAGAGACACGGGCGGTGGGTAAGTACTCAATAGGTAGAATAAAACAAAATCAGGGTATCCGGTATATACCTGTACATTTAGATGAACAGTCGAATTTTATAAAAGGTATTTCCAGCGACCGCATAGTAAATACCCGGCATAATACCAGTAATATCAGAAATACGAGTACAACTAAACAAGTATAGCTAGAGACGTGAGAAATATAAAATAAGAGACGCCCCTCGATGCGCAGTGAACAGCACACAAATTTGCTTTAATTATTATTTGCTGACTGATTATGTTTGAAGGGTCCAGGGAAAAAACATGATAAGCACCAATAGTACACTTTTCTTATTTGAAGCACTATGCTGTGTTGCCATTAAGAGTACGCAAAGCCCTAATTGGTTGCAACATCAACACTGATACTGATTGTTACGATTGTTGGGTATATTGTTCCATGATTATTCCATTTGAATAATAATGTTTTTTATTGTTTATTTTTACGATGGTATATTTTGAATCACGCAAATAGTGTGAATTAAAATAAATTTAATACCTACATTCTACTAATTCATAAAAAAATACAGTTTCGTTTGGAATCTTTACTTTTACAACAAAAAATTACAAATTTGTTTGAAGGTAGTAGTTATTTTTTCGGAAAATCTTATAGTAAGCTGCTATGTCAAACTTATATTGAATTTATATCTGATATATACGGGGTGACCAAATTATGTAACACTGATATTTAAGAAAAATAATGTTTACACTTAGATCTAGTGGATAAGTAAATTCGCTTCATTTTTGTTGATGACACGTCAGCGACATTCGACTATCTGATTATCTTTGTTTTTGACATTGACTGACCAGTCGTTCTGTCTTTCTTTTGTATACCTATATGTCGTTTTTACATACCCCAGAAATTATATAAAATAGGACAAAAAAATGTTGACATTCTCAGAAAATCGTATTTTAAATTTCAATCCAGAGTGCCATGTCTGTGTTCAAAAAACTTATTTTTAAGAAAGGAGCAATAAGGGATTTGATCATCTAATGTTTTTCGTGTCTTTTTCTGGCCAGTTATAAGATGGCGAAATCATATTTTTAATGATATCTCAATATTTTCAAATGAAACGGGGGTGGCACATTAGCATATTTCGAAAAGCATTTTTTACGAATAATTTGGTACCACACACTAAGTATTTTGAGTCAAATTGTCGTTATGAATCCCACGTTGCAATTTCAAATAAACCATATACGAAAATGTCAAAAGTTGACATCTGATATGTCATTCTATTCAGAGTGCCATTTTCTATCGAATAAAGTAACAAATAGCGAAGGTGCCATTTAAAAATCAAAAGTTGTAGTCATTCCCGATGAATCAGAAACTGAATAGAACATGATATTTTTAGCCGACCACACCAACAGGTATGGTAGGCTATTAAGATCGGCAAAAAAAGTTTTTTTAATTTCACTCAAAATGAGTTATCTGGGTCATAAATGACCTAAATACAAAGTATTTTCATGGTGTCTGTCTGTCTGTAACACGATAACTCAAAAACCGCTAAACCGATTTTAACCAAATTTGGCTCAAAAATACTGTGGCACCCGAAAATCTGGCCATTAGTTTTTGGTGGGGATGGAGAGTTGGTAAGGGGGTATGGGAAGGGGTTAAAAATTTTAAAAAATCGTAACTCCAAAATTACAGTAGCTAGCGAAACACGGTATTTTTCTCCACAAATTTGTTGAAAATAATATCGAATATGGGGTTTTCACCGATTAAAATCGTTATTAAGTCATACATATGAGTTGTAAATCAATGTTTTTAAATGAACTGTTGCTAAAATCTCTCAGAATTAGTGATAAACGACAAAAAGGAAACCCAAAAGGAAGTAGAAAAAATAATCGCGGTTAAACTGGTCTTGGAATTTAATCACTTATCTAAACAAAATTCATTCGAAAAATTAGATCAGCTGATTGGTCCATTTCACGATGAGGGAAATAATCCATTAATTATTATTTATTGATAAAAGAAAAAATATTTCATGACCTTTCGACCATTAACTTGGTCTTTTTCATAATGAGTAATAATATTCTATTTGTTTCATCTATCAGAATTAATAATATTTACATGTAAAAAACAGTTAAAAATACAATAATACCATAATGACTTACCCTGAACGTAGATTTGTTAATTTTTGTTAAAACTTATTCTAATTTTTAAAAGTTAATAAAACGTGCACACACAGACAACATAATATATACAGGTACATCATAGAATTTTAACTATTTTTAAGTAGCCCGATGGACGGCTATTCCAGCACTGCTTGATATAGTTTACTAATGTTATTCGTTTCTTGTTTATCATTTACTGCGTTGGTGTTTTTTATGTCTATGGATTCTAACAGTTCCCTTTTTTGTATTGAACTCAGACTTAATAATTTTTACCCTTTCAAAATTAAAAGTATGTCCAGTTGACAATTCATGTTTAGTCAATGCTGTTGCATTTTTTTTATCATATTCATGTCCTTCCATACATTTTTCTAGATACTAGATAGTCTGCCCAATATATACACCATTGCAATTTTTACAGAGAATTTCATATACGACGTTGCTTTTTTATTGGCTGGGGTTTTAGTTTTTAGTTTTGAAAAATGTTGTGATGTTAAATTGTAACTTTTATCACATTATGACAATGTTGTATGTTTTGTATAGTTTTTGCAGCAGTTGTGATAGACCACTAATAAAGGGTAAGGCAATGTAGCTTTTGATTTTATTTTCGGTAATATTTCTAGGGTTAATATTTTGAGACTTACTACAACCTTTTTTTTTGAAAATTCTCTTTACCAATCTCAACGGGTAATTAATTATTTGTTTGAAGTGCTCTTTTGGATTTTTCTATTGCATTCTCCCTGTATTATTTTTTTATTAGAAAGATTATTTTTTTAATGAGAAAACTTTACTTTTATTTATTTTTAATACTATATATTTTTTTCAGGTTGGTACGAAGATAACTGGTTTGAAGTCAATTTGGAAAAGGAAAAAGTCAACTGCAGTCTAGCGGAAATGAGGATAGCAGCAGAAGGTAATTAACAACTGTCATACATAATTGACTAAACAAATACTAAAACACACTATTCAAAATAATGGAACGCGACAAAAAGCATATAAAAATGTGTGGCTGATCGGGCTTATCCCGTCAATCCCGCCAAACACCATCTTTCGATGTCCATCTCGAATGACTTTCTATTGGAGAGTATTAATCACGTGGCAAAAGCCTACCAGAAATGTATCTAAACTGTTAGAAATTCTTATAGAAATAAAATACTCTCATACTTAAAATAAATTTATTATAAGGACGTCTTATTAGAATAAATAGACAAGCAACACTTATCAAAAATAATAAGGCAATGCCAATTTATTTTGAACGTGGTTCTTTTAGGAAATATAGGGTAATAATTACTTTAAAAGGACTAAATATTAGATATCCGATAAAATAGTATTCACTTTATTTCGAATGCTTTAATTTTTATTATGTATATAAAACAATATTATATTATCAGCAATCGTTTATGAAACAAATAATTAGGTAAATCGAATTCCATAGAAAGAGTTAATTATTTTAACGTGATTTATTGTGCATTTTACAATGCATTTTTTTCTGAGTGTTCCAATCCACATTCTTGGTATGTCATCCACTGGGAGTTGGAGAAGTGGAATTTTCCTTTTGAGGGTCTTTCATGTCCCCGAGCTGACAATTGTCTCAGTACTGTTTCCGTCAATGACCATTCTAATCATTGTCGCATTATCTACAGAGTTAACAACCTAATACCACAGCAAGGTGCAGTGGTATTAGGTTGAGAATAATGTTCTCATGGCACCTTTGACGCAGATAGAGGCCAGTCTCTGTACTTTGCATAGGTTTTGTCTTGCTATACGTTGCTTTAGTTTTGTGTACCAAGCAACTGCTCCATAAGTAATTATAGGTCTTACTATCATTGTATATATCCAGCGCAAAATGATGTCTCCATCTATTTCTCGCCAGTCTTCTGCATATCTTGAGAGCATATCTTGATGGTAATGTTCTTAATATGCCTGTTCCATACAAGTTCATAGAATCAATGTGTATGGTTAATCTATTTTTTATACATATCTGGTGCTATTAAATATTATAGAAATATTCCAGTTTTTGTAATTTTTTCGCCTCGTTCTTTTCACGCTAATATTGCATCTAAAGCCTAGGTATTAAATTAGTGACATTCGTTAACGAGATCTTAGCTAAAATCCCGTAACTACGTTTATTTTTCCGAAAAAAAAGAATCGCTAGGTAATAAATTACGTCTAATCTTTTATCGTCGAGGGCAAATCAGCCGTGGTTGATGGATGACGCCATCCAAATTTTTTACCGACTCTTATTTTTTTCCCTGGAACAGTTTTTCAGTATTTTTTCGGTATTCGAAACGTACAGTTGGTCAAGAATATTAATGGAACGGTTTGTGATGTTTGAACCTAATTAAAAGAGAGAAAAACTTTTTATTATTTATGGTTTTATAAAATTTGTATATCTAGTATTTTAGGTAAATAGAAAGCCTAACAGGAATAATATTTGGGCTATCCGACGCGCTGTCTGTAGTGTATTTAGCTATAATCTGTTTAATTTTAGTTTCTGCAATATGTCAGGAATTTGTCATTTTTAGAGGACCCTGATTCCTCTGTTGGGAGTAGCGACAACATAGGGTCTACTGGCACCACCGCTTGTTAGAAACACTGCAATATTTATGTAATAAAGACATTCTTGACATTCTCAGAAAATCGTATTTTAAATTTCAATCCAGAGTGCCATATCTGTGTTAAAAAAAACTTATTTTTAATAAAAGAGCAATAAGGGATTTGATCATCTAATGTTTTTCGTGTCTTTTTCTGGTCAGTTATAAGATGACGAAATCATATTTTTAATCATATCTCAATATTTTCAAATGAAACGGGGGTGCCACATTAGCATATTTGGTAAAGCATTTTTTACGAATAATTTGGTACCACACACTAAGTATTTTGAGTCAAATTGTCGTTATGAATCCCACGTTGCAATTTCAAATAAACCATATACGAAAATGTCAAAAGTTGACATCTGATATGTCATTCTATTCAGAGTGCCATTTTCTATAGAATAAAGTAACAAAATACCGAAGGTGCCATTTAAAAATCAAAAGTTGTAGTCATTCCCGGTGAATCAGAAACTGAATAGAACATGATATTTTAGCCGACCACACCAACAGGTATGGTAGGCTATTAAGATCGGCAAAAAAAAAGTTTTTTTAATTTCACTCAAAATGAGTTATCTGGGTCATAAATGACCTAAATACAAAGTATTTTCATTGTGTCTGTCTGTCTGTAACACGATAACTCAAAAACCGCTAAACCGATTTTAACCAAATTTGGCACAAAAATACTGTGGCACCCGAAAATCTGGCCATTATTTTTGGTGGGGATGGGGAGTTGGTAAGGGGGTATGGGAGGGGGTTAAAAATTTTAAAAAATCGTAACTCCAAAATTACAATAGCTAGTGAAACGCGGTTTTCAATTTAACATTAGGAATAATATTTGCAACAAAATTAGTAATAACATCAAAATCAGTCAAAGTCGCAGTTTTTGAGATAAAAAAACGGCGCCAATTAATATAAAAAGATTTAAAAATCATCCCTTGTATGTAATTATACTATATCGAGAAACTACGGTTACGCTAGTTTAATTTGACACTTTATGTCAGTTTAATAATATATGTTCGTACTTTTATGCTTAGGCGTCAAAGTGCTTTACTTTTATGACTAGGCGTTAAAATGACTTTTTTATATTGACAATCCCTCATGTCGCTAAAATTACTACTTTTGTGACGTTTGAAAAAAAAAACATTTATGCACTTTTTTAAAAAAATTAATATTAAAAAAGTTTTTCTTCTTGTAAAGACAAATCGTGGACCAGTAGATGACAAAAAAAATAATAAGTAATTATAATTATTATAAAAAATGTCTATACCTATGTGGCGGATTCATCTATCCAAAAAAATCCTTTTTCGGGTTTTTCGCCACTGCACTGCAAGAAAAATCTACAAAATAAAATAGTTATTTTTTGTAAACACTTTTGCGTTAAACCTAAACGGACGCTGCTTGTCAGAAGTTGTGTTTACAGTAATAAAAATTTGCCTAACAAAGAAAAAAATGCTTAACGTTTCGGAAAGTTTTCTCTTTCCGTCGTCGGAAGCAAAAAAATATAAAGAATCAAGAAAAAAACTATTTAAAATATTTAAATTGAACTATTCGAGAACACTTTACTTTTTAAAACAGATACGTCTACAAGAAACCGTTGACGTTCTGTTAAAATGACATTATATTAAGTTAAACTTTAAAATTAACAATTACTACCTGATAATTACTTAATAAGGTAAAACCAAAAAGCCCAAAACTTTCTGTATGATTATTTTTAAATTTCACGTATGTTATGTTTATTTATGTAATGTTCTTTAAAATCAAAGAAGCGATTGCCATACATTACTAACATCTACAGATGCATGAGCAATACATTTATTTTTATTAGATTGAATTAAAAAGCCTCTTTTATTTTTTCTTTAGAGGCTATCGCTTCTTTCATTATAATTTTGGCGTTATTAAAATTTATTCTGTGCCCTGTGTCCCATGAATGCTGACAAATCTTAGATTTGTAAAAATCTCCCTTTCTTAAATAATCTTTATGTTCTTTAATTCTAACATTTAAGGGTCTAGATGTTTCACCAATGTAAAATTTATCGCATTCACAGGGTATTTGGCATATTACATTTTTTGTTCGTTGTTCTGTATTCATTGGTTTAGTAGGTGATAAAATTGATCTAAGTGTATTTTGTGTTTTGAAAGATGTTTGTATGTTATATTGTTTTCCTATCCTTCTTATTTTTTCCGAAACGCCTCGTATGTATGGAATTGTAAGTTGTATATGTTGTGTATTGTTATCTTTGTGTCTATGATTTGGGGTTTGTATTTCGTTTAATGTTTTGTCAATAAAATATGGTGGATAGTCATTTTTTATTAATGTATTTTTTATGTGGTTTATATCTTTGTTTAGTGAAATGTCGTCTGTACATATTATTTTTGCCCTATCATATAACCTTTTTTTACACTTATACTGTGATTAGATGTGAAATTTAAGTATCTATCTGTGTTTGTGGGTTTTCTGTAAACATCTAAAATTAGTTTATTTTGAAATTTTGACACTAAAACATCAAGAAATGGCAAACGATTACCTCTCTCTACTTCTAAAGTAAATTTTATGGTAGGTTCGCGAGAATTTATATATTCCAAAAAAATGTCTATTTCAGAAACGTTATGTTGCCATATTGCAAAAATATCATCAACATAACGCAGCCATATTACAGGCTCTTTTGTAAAACTACTTATTGTATTATTTTCAAAATCTTCCATAAAAATATTACTTAACAAAGGAGAGAGAGGTGATCCCATTGCTATACCGAAATCTTGTTGAAAAAAATCATTATTTAATTGGAAATAAGTAGTTTTAACACAAAGTGTCAACAATTCCAAAATACTATCTATGTTTAATTTTGTTCTATCTATTAAATGTGTATCTTGTTCTAATCTATCCCTAACTAATTTTAAGTGATTTATCTACCGGCACATTAGTGAAAAGACTAACAACGTCAAAACTAACCATTAAACTGTTAGGTGTTATATTAATTTTTGAAATTTTTTCTATAAAGTGTGGTGTGCTCGGTGGTGTGTTTTTAATGTATGAATCGGTGTTATTTGCAATCGGATTTAATATGTCTAGTAAAAATTTTGCTAACGGATGGCATGGAGAATTTATACTACTGACTATAGGTCTAAAAAGTATACCCTGTTTGTGTATTTTCGGTAAACCGTATAAATGAGGTGGTTTACTGTAATGGGATGTTAATAATGTTCGTTGTAAGTCTGTTAATATATGTTTGTATTTGTATAAAGTTCTGTATATTTTTCTTTCAATAGTTGGTGTTGGGTCTTTTGAAAGTTTTGTGTAACTACCGTTATTTATAAGATCTGTAATTTTGTTATTATATTCGTCTAAATCTATAACTACTGTAGCATTACCTTTATCTGCTTGTAATATTTAAATTGTTTTGTCTGTTTTTAAATTTTTAATAGCTAACCTTTCTTCTCTATTAATATTAGGTTTAAATTTAATAGGTCTTTCTAGAATAATTTTTGACCTAACACGATATTCATCCAAAAAACACAACTTCTAACAAGCAGCGTCCGTTTAGGTTTAACGCCAGAAGTGTTTACAAAAAATAACTATTCTATTTTGTAGATTTTTCTTGCAGTGCAGTGGCGAAAAACCCATAAGGATTTTTTTGGATATATAATTATTATATTGTGACAATATTACAGTTGCCGTTCTACTACGTTTTCACGTGCTTATATTCTTTATTTTCTTCATATATTTGATGATAAGTTAAATAGATATATCAAGGATTATTTTTTTTTATTTTAAGTAAATTTTATTCCTGATTTGAGGTTAGGCGTAAATAAATATTTTAAAGATTTAATCATATATTATATCACGAGACCTATAAATTTAATCCATTAAAATATTCAAATATATTTTGCGCGTGATTTTGCTTGGAAAATAGTTGAATGGCATAATAATTTAATAAAAACCCGAGACAGCGAAGCGGTTGAGGGTTTTTATTCTAAAATTATTGTGCATGAAACTATTTTCTAAAAAGCAAAATCATGCAAAAAATTATTTGGGTAGTTTAATCAATTAAAT
Source organism: Sitophilus oryzae (assembly GCF_002938485.1). NCBI lineage: Eukaryota > Metazoa > Arthropoda > Insecta > Coleoptera > Curculionidae > Sitophilus > Sitophilus oryzae. The sequence goes on from NW_022147488.1 coordinate 1,601,909, forward strand.
TTATAGGTTGAGTGATATACGGCTAGATTATTTCCTGAATGACTTAGAAATGAAGCGAATGACTTAGGATGAAGCAAATAACTATAAGAATTTTCTTAACTATAAAATTTAACATTTTCGACAACATTTTTTCAAAATGACGCATGACGTCTCGTAAGTAATGTTTGTGCTTCTGCTACCTTGGTTACGCATGGGGGACCGTTTCGCATGTCAACATACCAAATTCTGACGTATTTTTCTCCACAAATTTGTTCAAAATAATATCGAATATGGGGTTTTCACCGATTAAAATCGTTATTAAGTCATACGTATGAGTTGTAAATCAATGTTTTTAAATGAACTGTTGTCAAAATCTCTCAGAATTAGTGATAAACGACAAAAAGAAAACCCAAAAGGAAGCCGAAAAAATAATCGCCGTTAAACTGGTCTTGGAATTTAATCACTTATCTAAACAAAATTTATTCGAAAAATTAGATCAGCTGATTGGTCCATTTCACGATGAGGGAAATAATCCATTAATTATTATTTATTGATAAAAGAAAAAATATTTCATGACCTTTCTACCATTAACTTGGTCTTTTTTATAATGAGTAATAATATTCTATTTGTTTCATCTATCAGAATTAATAATATTTACATGTAAAAAACAGTTAAATATACAATAATACCATAATGACTTACCCTGAACGTAGATTTGTTAATTTTTGTTAAAACTTATTCTAATTTTTAAAAGTTAATAAAACGTGCACACACAGACAACATAATATATACAGGTACATCATAGAATTTTAACTATTTTTAAGTAGCCCGATGGACGGCTATTCCAGCACTGCTTGATATAGTTTACTAATGTTATTCGTTTCTTGTTTATCATTTACTGCGTTGGTGTTTTTTATGTCTATGGATTCTAACAGTTCCCTTTTTTGTATTGAACTCAGACTTTTTTTATCATATTCATGTCCTTCCATACATTTTTCTAGATACTAGATAGTCTGCCCAATATATACACCATTGCAATTTTTACAGAGAATTTCATATACGACGTTGCTTTTTTATTGGTTGGGGTTTTAATTTTTAGTTTTGAAAAATGTTGTGATGTTAGATTGTAACTTTTATGACATACTTCAATGTTATATGTTTTGTATAGTTTTTACAGCAGTTGTGATAGACCACTAATAAAGGGTAAGGCAATGTAGCTTTTGATTTTATTTTCGGTAATAAATAATAATAAGGGTTAATATTTTGAGACTTACTACAACCTTTTTTTGAAAATTCTCTTTACCAATCTCAACGGGTAATTATTTGTTTGAAGTGCTCTTTTGGATTTTTCTATTGCATTCTCCCTGTATTATTTTTTTATTAGAAGGATTATTTTTTTAATGAGAAGACTTTACTTTTATTTATTTTTAATACTATATATTTTTTTTCAGGTTGGTACGAAGATAACTGGTTTGAAGTCAATTTGGAGAAGGAAAAAGTCAACTGCAGTCTAGCGGAAATGAGGATAGCAGCAGAAGGTAATTAACAACTGTCATACATAATTGACTAAACAACTACTAAAACACACTATTCAAAATAATGGAACGCGACAAAAATCATATAAAAATGTGTGGCTGATCGGGCTTATCCCGTCAATCCCGCCAAACACCATCTTTCGATGTCCATCTCGAATTACTTTCTATTGGAGAGTATTAATCACGTGGCAAAAGCCTACCAGAAATGTATTTAAAATGTTAGAAATTCTTATAGAAATAAAATACTCTCATGCTTAAAATAAATTTATTATAAGGACGTCTTATTGGAATAAATAGACAAGCAACACTTTTCAAAAATAATAAGGCAATGCCAATTTATTTTGAACGTGGTTCTTTTAAAAAATATAGGGTAATAATTACTTTAAAAGGACTAAATATTAGATATCCGATAAAATATTATTCACTTTATTTCGAATGCTTTAATTTTTATTATGTGAATGACTTTCTATTGGAGACTATTAATCACGTGGGGCAAAAGCCTACCAGAAATGTATTTAAACTGTTAGAAATTCTTATAAAAATAAAATACTCTCATGCTTAAAATAAATTTATTATAAGGACGTCTTATTGGAATAAATAGACAAGCAACACTTTTCAAAAATAATAAGGCAATGCCAATTTATTTTGAACGTGGTTCTTTTAAAAAATATAGGGTAATAATTACTTTAAATAGTATTCACTTTATTTCGAATGCTTTAATTTTTATTATGTATATAAAACAATATTATATTATCAGCAATCGTTTATGAAACAAATAATTAGGTAAATCGAATTCCATAGAATGAGTTAATTATTTTAACGTGATTTATTTCTACAATGCATTTTTTTCTGAGTGTTCCAATCCACATTCTTGGTATGTCATCCACTGGGAGTTGAATTTTCCTTTTGAGGGTCTTTCATGTCCTCGAGCTGACAATTGTCCCAGTACTGTTTCCGTCAATGATCATTCTAATCATTGTCGTATTATCTACAGACAGCAAGGTGCAGTGGTATTAGGTTGAGAATGACTTCAATTGCTGCTGTTGGGCATGTTCTCATGGCACCTTTGACGCAGATGGAGACCAGTCTCTGTACTTTGCATAGGTTTTGTCTTGCTGTACGTTGCTTTAGTTTTGTGTACCAAGCAACTGCTCCATAAGTAATTATGTGTCTTACTATCATTGTATACATCCAGCGCAAAATGATGTCTCCATCTATTTCTCGCCAGTCTTCTGCATATCTTGAGAGCATATCATGATGGTAATGTTCTTAATATGCCTGTTCCATACAAGTTCATAGAATCAATGTGTATGGTTAATCTATTTTTTATAGATATCTGGTGCTATTAAATATTATAGAAATATTCCAGTTTTTGTAATTTTTTTGTCGTCGTTCTTTTCACGCTAATATTGCATCTAAAGCCTAGGTATTAAATTCGTGACATTTGTTAACGAGATCTTAGCTAAAATCCCGTAACTACGTTATTTTTCCGAAAAAAAAAGAATCGCTAGGTAATAAATTACGTCTAATCTTTTATCGTCGAGGGCAAATCAGCCGTGGTTGATGGATGATGCCATCCAAATTTTTTACCGACTCTTATTTTTTTCCCTGGAACAGTTTTTCAGTATTTTTTCGGTATTCGAAACGTTCAGTTGGTCAAGAATATTAATGGAACGGTTTGTGATGTTTGAAGCTAATTAAAAGAGAGAAAAACTTTTTATTATTCATGGTTTTATAAAATTTGTATATCTAGAATTTTAGGTAAATAGAAAGCCTAACAGGAATAATATTTGGGCTATCCGACGCGCTGTCTGTAGTGTATTTAGCTATAATCTGTTTAATTTTAGTTTCTGCAATATGTCAGGAATTTGTCATTTTTAGAGGACCCTGATTCCTCTGTTGGGAGTAGCGACAACATAGGGTCTACTGGCACCACCGCTTGTTAGAAACACTGCAATATTTATGTAATAAAGACATTCTCAAATTTACACGATTCTTGTTTGTAAGTATTAATAATGTAATAATAGTACGGGAGCTAGCAACGTCGGAAAAACAAGTATTTTAAGACGTCTGGCTCTTTGATATATCTTTTACTATGCTCTCTAGAACAGCATGCGGGTCGCGGCTCGTCTAGCTGCCGGTAAACGTTGCGTTCCCTACTGCGCATTGAAAGAAGATCCTATATTTTATTAGTCCTTTAAATTCTAGTATTGAATATAAACCGACCGAGTTTCCATAGCTCAGCGCGTAGAGGTTTCGCCTCTCAAGCGAGGAGTCAGAGTTCGAATCTGGGTCAGGGCAAAAACGTTTTTATTTTATTTTCGTTTATATTCTGATAGTACAGTGTTAAATATTTTTTTTGAATGACCAGAATTATTTAATACTTTACGATCAGAATCTAAAAGAAAATCAAATAAAAATGTCTTTGTCCTGACCCGCATTCGAACTCTGAATCCTCGGTTCGTAGTCGGAAAGTCTACGCACTGCGCTATGGAGACATGTTCGATTTATATTCATTCAATACTAGAATTTATAGGACTAAATTAAAAAAAATATATATAGGGTTTTCTTCCGATGCGCAGTAGTGAACGCAACGGGTATCGACAGCCAGACGGGCCGCATGCTGTTCCAGCGAGCATAGTAAAAAATATATCAAAGAGCCAGACGTCTTAAAATACTTTCTCGAAAACGTTGCTAGCTCTTAGACTGTAAGCTAAATAAGTTTAAAAATAAAAAATAAAAATTGTGTATGCGAGCATAACAAACAGTTTTTTTACCACATTTACATGTAACAGATAATTTTTTACTCGTAATAATTTGATTCACTTTTACAAAATTTGTATTAAAACGCGGACTGCTATGTCTGTGTCATATGTCAATAATGACAGGATTTAGAAATGAAAAGATGCATGGAGCCTCATCTGCATTCCGAGTGTTAGCCCCCTAGATTAAACAGGGCCCGAGTTACGACGCTCCAAAGACCCATCTCGACTTCCTCATTGGCTTACCGCTTTTTCGATCTTTACCACTTTTGTGACGCGTGGCGTAACGCTAGCTCGTGTGTTGAGGCATTAGATTTTTACTCCCATCGCGCGTAAAGAAGTTTTATTTTAAAAATATTTTCTTTCAAAAAATATTTTATTAAAAGATATAAGTCCTATGGGTATTTCGCCACTGTAAGAAAATCTACAAAGTAAAATAGTTTTTTTTGTAAACACTGCTGCGTTAAAGTACAGGGTGGGTCAAATTAGACGCTTTTAAATGGAAACAACCTTTTCTATAGGAGATAGACAAAAACTAATATCCGTGTCTGGAGCTCAATTTTTGTCAGAAACATGATGGTGAAAACCGCATATCGATATCTGTTACCGTTTCGGAGTTACGGGGTGCTTTCCAAAAATATGCATTTTTAACAAATCGCTGTAACTTTTTTGCTATGGAAAATTTTGTATTTTTATGAAAACATTTCCAAAGCACTTTTTTACGTAGAATTTAATGGTTTAAGTATAATTTTTGTAAAATTAATAATTTAAGAATTATCAACAGAAAATTTGATTTTTTATAGGGAACACCCTGTATATTTTTAATTTATTGAAAATAATTTAAAATTACCTTTCCAAAAATATAACACATTTGATATTTTGCTCGATTCCTCTTCGAGATATAGAGTATATAAAAATTCGTCCGCTTTAAAGAAGTAGGCTTTGAACGGCACTGGCTGTAATGCAAAAAAAATCTAGCTGTGAGTCAACACCAACACATTTAAACTATATCTAATAACAATAAAAATAAATAGCAAAGCAAGACATGAAATTTTGCTACAGGCGTTCAACATATCGACCGTCTTCTGTTATGGACAGACGGGGCAGTTTTTGAACATTTCTCGCGGAATTCATTAACTCAGTAGGGGTGAAAGATACCCTCTCGTAACTGCTAAGTATTTCTAATTCTTGTCTAGATTATACGGAAGAATAAGGAATCTTTATTCTTCCGCAAATATATCTATAGGATTAGATCCATGGGCACTAAGTCAGGTGGCCTCGACGGCCAACGGCTGGGATCTTGGTTAGCTATTCAATTATTCTTGAAATTGGCTGCAAAAATTTGCTGAGAACTTCAGCGTTCAGAGGCGGTGCGTGGTCTTGCTGGAAAAATATATTTTCGAGTTCCATTAAAGGCATATCATCAATAAGGGGTCCAAAGCCTACTAGTTAAAAGTGGCGAACTTTCAAAAATTCTGTATTTCGAAGGGGATTGTAACAAAATATCAAGTGTGCTATATTTTTGGAAAGGTAATTTTAAATTCTTTTCAGTTAATTAAAAATATAGAGGGTGTCCCAAATAAAAAATCAATTTTTCTGTTGATAACTCTTAAATTATTAATTAAAAAAAATATACTTAAACCATTAAATTCTGTTTTCATAGAAATACAAAATTTTCCATAGCAAAAAAAGTACAGCGATTTGTTAAAAATGCACATTTTTGAAAAACACCTCGTAACTCCGAAACGGTAACAGATATTGACGTGCGGTTTTCACCATCATGTTTTTGATGAAGATTGAGCTCCAGACACCGATATTAGTTTTCGTCTATCTCCTATAGAAAAGGGTGTTTCCATTTAAAAGCGTCGAATTTGACCCACCCTGTACATTCAGGGTGAGAGTTCGAGCGTCGCGTGGCGTTTGCGTCCGCGTGTCGAAATGGAATCAATTCACTTAAATTAGACCGTTCAGGCAGACAGCGTCGCGTTTAGCGTTGCGCTAGCGTCCGCTGAGCGTCGGGGTCCGAGTTCAATGGGGCTGACGCGACGCAAACGCGACGCGACGCTCGACACTCTCAGCCTGAATGTACCTTTAATCCAACGAAGTTTAATTTTCAGCAGTGGCTTAATAATAGACAAATTTGCCTAATGGTTAAAAAAATGGTTAACGTTTCGGAAAGTTTATGTCTTTCCGTCGTCAGATTGCAAAAAAATACAAAGTACAAAGAAAAAAAACTATTTAAACTATTTAAACGCAACTATTCGAGAACACTAGGTTTTTTGAAACAGATACGTCTACAAAAACCGCTGAATGTTCTGTTAAAATGGCATTATACCAAGTTAAACTTCAGAATTAACAGTTACCTGATAACAATTAGTTATTAAGGTAAAACCAAAAAGCTTTCTGTATTTCTGATTATTTTTAATTTGTTTTTAATTTTGACGTATGTTATGTTTATTTATGTTATGTTCTTTAAAATCAAAGAAGCGATTACCATACATTACTAATATCTACAGATGCATGAGCAATACATTTATTTTTATTAGATTGTATTAAAAAAGCCACTTTTATTTTCTTTTCCATTGTTAAAATCTATTCTGTGCCCTGTGTCTCATGAATGTTGACAAATCTGAGATTTGTGAAAGTTGCCCTTTTGGAATATTTGACCTCTAGTAATAATTTGACCTCTAGTGGTATTACTAATGAAAATATTATTATTTAGACAATACGTATTTTATATCTAGTATTTCAAATACCGTTTTCAAAAGTATTTTGTAACATGATATCTCAAATACGACTAGTTTTGCTTAAAAGTCTATTACGCTGTAGGTACTGTTCGGGTCGCTCTCAGGGGTCGAGTAAACCGAGTGTGTGGCTGAAGGAAATATATATTCTATTTCAGAAATCTACCTAATGCTTAGCCCAATCCTGTCGTGTTAAGCCACACCCCAAATTCCAAACACACGTGCTTTTATTAAGGCTTCACCTAGAGCGTGAGGAGTCATGTAGATGTTGTAAATTGCTGTGGGCTGTGGAGATGTTCCCTTAGAAATTAAGTTTTGTTGGCGATACGTCTTGAAACTATTTTGTTGTTACATGTAAAAGAGCAACGCTATAAAACATTGCGTTACTTAATTAGGTTATTTTAAGTATAAATTAAAATTGACAGCTACCTATTTCTCCGGCAAGCAGTAGTTTTAAAAATTGCTGCAAAACTTTCAGACTGTCGATTTTCGCAAAAGAATAGCGTCTCGCAGTAGCGTATCTAGATATTGAGTCTGGGAGGGGTAGTAGCAGTGGTTTAAGTTAAAGCATTAGGTTTAAATTAAATTTGCACTATACAGAGAAGAGCAGGCTACTAGTAACATAGAAAGTTGCCGGACGAATTTACGTTTACCCGTTTTGCGTTCGTACTCGAGAGTCACTGCCGGCTAGTCGGCTGGTCAGGCAGTACGCAGTTGCAGTTGTGCTTGGACGGGTCGGTCGTGACAGACTAGGAATATGACGCGAGGAGTGCCGTGTAATTATTATTTTTATTTTAAGTGTTTGCCTTCACTTAAGGTAACATTTAAAATAAAAATACTTAAATATTTATTATTTGAGTGTGTTTACAAGCCAAAACTAAAAATAAATAAATTCTCTAAACCCCAAAAAAACTGTAATATTACTTTAAATAAAAAAAAGTTATAACAAACGTTCAAAAAGACCACCTTAATGTGCTAGACAGAAGCCTAGGGGGTCGTAAAATCCCCGTCTGACATTGGCTAACATATTAGGGCTAATAGTTTGGAAAGCCTCTCGTATTTTTACTTGAAGCTCATCCAGATTATTAGCCCTATTATGGCCATACACTTTGGGTTTTACATAACCCCACAAAAATAAATCATTGGGAGAAAGATCTGGTGATCTAGCGGGCCACAAAATAGTTCCATATCCACTAATTAAACGGTTGGGAAAAGTATTGTTCAAATATTCTTGAACAATACGGGTACTGTGGGCAGGGCAACCACCTCAGCAATTTGATTACTTGAAAACGTGGGATTTTGATCCGCTGTAGCACAAACGAAGACTTGCTTTAACTCCTGTTCTTCATTAATCAACACATCAGGCTTTTTGTGTTTTTGTGGATACACGCACCCATGTGTTTCAAAATTATTAATAACTCTTGATATAGTAGATAAAGATGGAATTGGCCTCTTTACAAAAGTTTGTGGAAAAATTGTTTGTATATGCCGATAAGACCTATTTTGGAAATACCATTTTACAATTTGAATTTTCTCACGAACTTCATAAACATCCATTATTTTACTTAAAAAATAAATTTTACACGAGAACTGTCGCGAGAAACTACGTATTCGTTTTGGCTATTAAAACACGAATAAATACAAATTCTGAAACATTCTTATCACATATCGACCTATTTTTATTTTATCGCATTTTTTCGCCTGTTTTTTATCCGGCGGACGGGTATACGCTAATTCGTCCGGTTCTGCTTATGTTACTACTATGGTCCGGTCTGTATAGACACTATGGAAAAACAACCTTATAGTCCAAGAGCTGGGAGTAAAATGAACTTCCGTGTAAGTTACCAGAGGTTTGATGCTGGAATTGCAATAGCGTAGCATTACCTAGTATAAAATCGCTTTAATCCCCGGATTTGTCCGTTCTTGATTTCTGTATTTAGAGATTTTTGAAATTATGTAATATATCAACAATAAGCAATTACAACAATGTCGAAGGCTTGGAAAATGCTATCAGACAAGCTTTTTTGCACCCTTTTATAGTAATCTCATATATTTAAAAAATACTTTTTTTAGAAAATCAGATTACGGTAGAATACAGTGGCGTAGCTGTATTCTACCGTAAAATGTAATACAGCAAACATTTTTCACCTTCTCGATATCTTTTAGAGTAACAGAGATACGTGGGGTGTCCCAAATTCTAAAATGTCATTCCGCATTCTCCTATCTTCACTAATAACGGAGATACTGTATGATTTCGACCAACATGGTATACCCTGTATATCGCAACGGTGAACGCGAACTAACCAACTACGCTATTGCAATTCCAGCATCAAACCTCTGGTAACTTATGAGGGCAGTTCATTTTACTACCAGCCCTTGGGCTATTACTTCTCCACTTCGATATCAGTCATATCAAAGTTCATGGAACGAATGGTTGTCATAATATAGGCACACTCAGTGATGAGTTCTTCTGGTATTTCCCCATTTTCCCCACAGAATCTGTATTCGCCGTTGTTTCTTAGCTTCAATCTACTGAGGTATTCGTTGAGGAGACAGTGTCTGTTAAAAACCCCCTGGCAGTCCAAAGATTGTTCTTACTTAAATCAAGGAAAATATTTTGTTTTTTTTTCAATCGTACGTTCTGAGAAATTTCTTCGAGTGTTTTTTGACCTCGAGTGACCGTTGAAGGATTTCCACTCCTGGTTACGGATGGAGTCTTCCAGGTTCTTGGGTTCTGTTTTGAGTTGGTTTCTACTTGGGAAGCAGGAGAGTTCTGGTTCAGCTAGTTCCAATTCAGCTGGAGTGTTCGCTCCTTTTCTAGCTAGATCGTTTGCTTTTACATTGCCTTCTCTATCCATTGGTAAGCTGGCACTCAGACTAGGAGGACTTTATTATCTTTGCCTCATTTGTTTAGCTCCTCTAGACATTCTTTGACCAACTTCGAATTGATTGTTATGGTTACTGAGTTTATCGCTTTTAATGCTAGTTAACTATCAGATAAGATTGCTATTTCTTGTTTCCGATCCGATAGAGTTTCTATCTAAGATAAGTTGCAGTACGTATGTTTTCATAGCGTAGATTTCTGCCTGAAAAATTCTGGTGTTGCCCATTGGATCGTAGCAGTGGCGTAGCTACTTGCCCCTGGGCCCGGGGCCCTCAAGCTCAGAGGGCCCTCGAATCCTTACCAGAAATCTCGATCGAACTGAACTTTTGGAAATTTCTCTCATTTTCAAATTAAATATGACAGGTTGCAGCCCCACTTTAATCATGACAACTCAGTTGAGAGAAATTCAAAAGTTACGCCTAGGCAACTCCCCTAAATTCTTTTTGTAGGTTGGCAGTGTTGTCAATTTGACGGATATCTCCGAAACTAAAGTTCCAAAAAAATTCGTAATATATTTAGAAATTCATTTACCCACTAGTAGTTATAAAAAGCATTTTTGGTAATCGCTGTCCCTAATAGTTTCTGAAAAATAAAATTATTTTTTTTTATAATGTCCGATTAAATGTATATCTCCGAAACTAAAGTTCCAAAAAAATTCGTAATATATCTCTCTATATATGCGCGTTTTATTATTCATCGATGTGCGTTTTATTGTGAATTCGAGTTAAGATTTTTTTTCGAGAACGGTTAAAAAATTAATGCTGTATCAGGAGTAAGTAAGCTAATGTCAATAAACTTTATTGTACTGGTCAATATAGTGGTTCAATTTTATTTGATTTTACCACTTATATTGATATCCGTTAAGTCAATAAATCGTGTCAAATCTATAGATTTTGGCTACAGCTCATTGTATAACGCGAAATATCGTGAAAAAATGCAAGTCACCTGCAATATTATCAAAGCATTATCAGAAATAATTCTAAAGAGTCCTGATAAAGATGAGCGTAGTGAAGCAGAGAGTATTAAAATAAAAATGCTAAATTTCGAGTTTGTGTTGCTTTGTGAATTCATGCACAGTGTATGGAACGACATCAATTATGCATCCAAAACTTTACAAAAATGCGACATCAATTTGGGCGAAGCGAGTAAAGTTTTAGCAGATGCTAAAGCAAAGTTGCGAATTTATAGAAATTATTTCGAACTATTCAAGTGCAAAGCCAGTGAAACTGCAAGAAAATATGGTATTGAAACCCATTTTCAAGAAAAAAGGCAAAGAAAAGTTAAAAAACATTTTGATGAATTAGCGCTGATCACCGATTTCCAAACCGAGAAAAATTTTTTAAAATTAACCTTTTCAATAATGTACTAGACACAGTAATATCTCAATTAGATACACGTTTTATTGGTATGAGTGCAGTCTGTCATATATTCGATTTTCTAATACCAACATTTTTATTACATGTTGATGAAGCAACTTTATTACAAAAGTGTGACAAATTCCAAAGAAAATATTCAGATATAATAGGCTCTAGTTTTTCACTTCAATTTACTAATATTTACCACCTAGTTTTACCCCAACTAACTCAAGCATGGACTGTTCACCAATTATGTAAGGAAATATTGAGCAAATATGGAGTGCTAGAATGCGACCTAACGGACGTACTTACAGAAATGTTATTATTCTTTACAATTTCTGTCACTTGTGCAGCAGCTGAAAGGTCATTTAACAAATTAAAAATAATAAAAAGTTATTTAAGAAATAATATGGGCCAAATTCGACTCCGATATTTATCGATAATAGCAATTGAAAACAAAACCGCAAGGTGGGATTTAAACGAAGTCGTTGATACTTTTGCGAAAACTAAAGCTAGGGAAAAATTATAAATATAATTGTTATTTAGTCAGTTGATAGGCCCGATCTTTATATAATAAACCCTTGAATCTTCTCTATTTCGTTTTATTAGCCAAACCTACACCAAGTATTAATTGTAATTTATGTTGTTACTGTTTATTTTTTTTATTACCTGTCCTGTAGTGCACAAAAAAGAGCTTAAGTAGCTTAGCATTTTTAAAGTATTTGTATATTTCATATTTATTTGATAAAACCTAATCAGTCAACCTAAACCAATAGCAGTGGGGCCCCATTTTTTAATTTGCCCCAGGGCCTTTGGTTACCTAGCTACGCCACTGGATCGTAGTATTTAGTTTTCTGTCCAAATACTCCTATAACCCTCTAACTCTAAAAACCCTGTTCCTTCTTTGGTTTTTGAAGCATCAGTATACCACGTATGAACTTTTACCTGCTGAGCAAACGTTTCTCTGTGAAAGAACGTAGCAAAGTTTAACGTAACAAAATTTAACGTAGCAAATGCAAGATCAAGACCAAGACTCCCTTGTTTTTGATCTTAATAATATTAAGAACCATATTATTGTATCACTTCCTGACGTTCGATTTTAGGGAGATGGTCATAGGAACTTCTAATCTAAACAAGATGAACCCGTCGTGTTTGGTCGCATCTCATTAATCGTCTAAAATCATTAGAACGATTCCTCAAGAATTATATAGTTTTAAATTAACAGTGCCAGGAAATAAATAAATATGCGGCTACTTAACATTTTTTACAGCAGAGCTACCACCTGAATCCCCAGCGCGAAATTTAAATTCCAGTTAGTCAGCACGGCGCCGAATATGTTCATGGTTGGCAACAATGAATTTAAAAATCACGCCCCCGATTACGTAATTAAAAGTTTGATATGAAATGTATAAGGATAGTCTATACATAGCATATAATGCTCAGTATGACTTAGTATACAAACTCAGAGTGTAGAACACAAGTTACGACAAATAGACATGATACAGACATGATAAGCCAACAAATACTTAAAATAAAGTGATATAACATGATACAGACATGATAAGCCAACAAATACTTAAAATAAAGTGATATACGAGATATATAATAACGAGAGAATTCGTAATAAAAATAATAAGTTAATCAAATAATAAAAAATACCAAACAAAAGATCTTTAATTTTAAATTTAACAAAGAGTATTTACTGAAAAGTTAAAATCTGTCAAAAGTTCAACAACAATGCCTAAGTAATATTAAAACATCTGATTAAAATCCATCCCCGCAGGCTTCAAAATGTACAAACTATCGAAAAATAGCAAACCGCTATTCTTTAGCTTTGTTACTTGTTTAATTAATTCGGAAAAGCTCTCCTGAGAGGCTTAAAATCAACGTTGGGAAAACTTTATAATCCCCCCGACCTTTCCTTCACTTTTTAATTTAATTTCGATGTATTGTGCGCTTCGCCTCGTGCTCTATGGCTTCAACAAGGCTTCAACGTGACTTCAACTTGGGTAATTAACAACCGAGAGTTTTACTGTTTCGGAAACTAGAGAATAAAGACTATAATTCAGCTGTTTTATAGTCAGGAAAGGGGTAGTTTAGAAAATTGAATAGCTCACTGGAGAGAGGTATAGAAAAATAAGTTGCTCATTTTTTTTGGCAAAGGTTTTTTATACTGATTGTGTCATGTAACAGTGACCAGTACCAGTTTTCATATTTTTGGTATTCACTACTTAGTACAGTGAATCTGGCACTTTAACTCCAATCAAATTACCCCCGCTCTCATACTTTACCAGGCGTAACTGATCCACTGGAAAAGCTTAAATTCCAAAATTCATATCCCACCATCCCACTGTTTTTGAGAAACTCAAAAAAAATTTTGATTCGATTTTCTGGCTGAACCGTAGGTCACACAGAAAAGAATTAAATTCTCTACATTTTTATCTCCAAGTAACAAACCTCTAAACTTACGGAGACTACCAAATTGATATGTATATAAACTTTTTTTACGTTTCATTGTTTACGAGATATAACGTTGCCAATATCGCGGGCTGCCGCTCAGCCTGTTGTCGTGTCCCTCCCTCTGGTCCGTATTCTAGTACTAACTAGCCCTTTCCACTATGGAGGCAACTTTTGTAGTTCCTTATCCCGCTAGAGGCGCACCGGTCGCACCAAAAATTGCCGATACTTTAATTTCAAATCGAGGGGCAAACCCCTGGTGGTATTCATTGTACAAGCACTTGGTAATACTGGTATTTTTTTGGTACTTTTGATACTAATTTGGTATTATTTGGTAATAAACGGGTATTATTAGATAATACACTGGTTTTATTTGGTATGAAACTGGTATTAAACAGGTATTTTGTTGGACATCTGGCAACGGTGGATGTTGATTAGACACACGTGGCGACGGCCGGGAAGCTGATTGCATCATTTCTATCCCATTTTCATTGAAAATGAGCCGCCTTCGCGCTTTTTACACGATCAAAAATTTTTGGTGTGTCCAAGATAAGTACCTACTTAACAATAAAATATACCTCCTAATATACATACTTAAGAATAATTACTTGTATATCGAGCTTAGGTTGCTGGCCTATTTGAAAAATAGGTTATTTTTACCCGATATTACCTAATTGCCAAGCTTGCAATTTTTCAATGCATAAAAATGGCTTTTACACAAAAACGGTACATAGCGTCATACGAAAAAATGTCAAGAAATTAGAAGAACTCGCATCATGGAAACATAATATGGATCTCGTTAGAATTTTTTATTTTCTTGTGCATATAATTATATGTTTGAGCTTATAAGTAAAAAATAGCGCAAATAACAAAAAAATCAATTACTTCAATTCTAGTTTTTATTTTATAAATTTTTGAAGTATCGATGTTAATGGAACCGTTAAAATGACTTTTTAAACATGTCATGATGAAAATCGCCTTAAAATCGCCTTGCTACAAAAATTATATCATGTTCAGGGTTCTATCTTGAGGCCTCTGTTATTTTTAACATAACATGCAGCTGATTTATCACTCTAACACAGTTACATATGCTGATGATACTAATATTTTTAGACAACCATCAAGACCATGGCCAAGACAACACTGGTCTTGGCCATGGTCTTGTGTCCCATAGGAAGCAAAATACAACTGACGATTAGAGATAGATTTATTATGTAATGAGGATAGTATCCAATTTCGTTAGTCTGACCGTTGCGTTGGGTCAAACGAGTTGGACGTGTGTAAGCTGCATAACATTTTACCCGAGGTATTAACAACTTATATTTATTGATATTTTCAGTCCAATTCAAAGCAAAAATTAACGACATATCAAAAAAAAAGTCCACTAAATAAATAATAAAACTCCATGTCACGCAGCATTTTATCTTTAGCTCGTGTATGTCTATTTTTATACGCAATTCAATAAATATATTTCATACCATACAGAAAAATTCTGTTTCTACATCAATAGAGGTCAACTTTGATATTACATTTACTAGCGGTTATTGCGGAATTAACCTGTGACCTTTAAACTCGTGCCGTAAACGTGTATATACCGGCCAGGAGACGAGCGATTTAAAATAGAACCGCGATGATCGCATAGGCCGCATAGGCAACCCCCTTAATTAAAATTTAACAACAATAATTCACTACTTTACGCCTTACCTACGCTGTTCCGGTATTAATTACGCCGGGCACAGTGTGCAGGCCGCCTCTGAATTAAAAATACCCACCGCTTACAACGTATGTGTTCCGCATGTTTACGTGAGTAGGAGATATTAGCCGATTGGGCTCCTCCACATGCGCAGTTCGCTTGACCTTGACATATGTGGCTTTCAAACCTCCTTGAGTGATTCCAGAAAGAACCTTGTTGTGAGACCTTAAACGACCTTTAAGGTTGACTTTCAGATGTATTTGAAATGCGTTTGTGTACCCTTCACAAGGAAACACATGTCATTCGTCAAATTTTTTTTTCTTCGTGTTATAATCATTTTAAGAACGTGTTTGCGTAGCGAGGCTAGAAACGTCACAGATTAGGTATCCTATAAGTATATACAGATAAAAATCTTGTCCCTAATTCGCGGTACAAAAATTGTTTTTTATGACGATGTGCAAACGAGAAAAATTTCCTGTGCGCAAAAATAAACTCGCGTAAAATAACAATAAACAGCGTAATAGAGAGATATCGCTAAACCGAATAACGTGCATGGACGTTAATAAGGCCAGGTGTTATTTCCTTTACGTGAGGTGGTATTAACCCTCTTCATTTATAGTTATCGGATCGGAAAGAATTCTGTTCGCGCGTCCGCTATTTAAGCTTAACCTAACTTTGAATATAAAACTTTGAAATTGTTTTGTTTACTAGGTATTTTAAAACTAAAGGGTGTGCTTATTTCCAGTGCTTTATTGTTCAACGTCTGCCAGTGGGTTTGGGGAACAAGCAACAAATTCTCTTAGAAGGGCTAAGTCGTCATCTGCTGTAAACCTAAGCCTTTTTATAGGTTCTTTAATATTGGAAGAGGTGTAATCCATATTTTGAGCCATATTTATTTAATTAAAACTAATCCCAACTACTTAAATATCAAATTACCTAATAAAACTAAAGTAATAATTCAAAACAATTCAAACATAACCTAAAATAAAAGATCTCGCCGGCCGGCCCCGGTTGTCAAATACCCGCACATGCCCATTTAAGCAATTTTTAAACGATATTTAGAAATGGCGCTTGGTGTAATTGATCCGCAAATTACGTCAGGCGGTAACGTTATTAGCGGGTGTTGCGTTAAAAATTGAGTCGCGCATATCGTAACCATGATAAGGTACGCGTAAATACTGCATGACGCTATTCGGTTTTCCGATATCTCTCTAATAACTGTGCCGGTCAGGCGCTGTGCACAATTTTAGAGGCCACAAGTGGGCGTGCTATATACGCAAACTAGTAACCTAACTAGTGCCCGATTCCGAAAATTGGAACCACGAAAAACAATAAAGAAGAAACAAAGTTTATAATCTGTATAATCTGTGGAAACGTACCTTGGCGCGAGAGTAGCGCCTGTGACGTAATTACAGCGATGTCGGGCTGCGTGTATTATTTGATTTCATTGTAAATTTCGAAATATATGGTATGACATTTAATTAAATCGTACTAGAGATAAATTAATGTAATATGCCTTCTAGAAAATGGTGTTTGGTACCTACACCATGTAAAAATACTACACGTTCGACGCCTGATAAAGTTCCAAATGATAAAAAAAATAAGAAAAAATGGCTTGCCGCTGCACGGCGCTAAATATCTGACGTATCAGACAAAAGAGTGTTTTATTGCTCTGAGGATTCCAGTGTATGTTATTATCATACAGTGAAATAATTCATATTATATTAGGGTCAATATGGGAAGTTTTATTTAATAACTAATAAATTTCCTCCTACACAGCTCGAAAAAATATGTCAAAAGACAAAGTTTACTTCTAGAAAAGTTTGAAACACTTAGTAATTAATAGTTTTTATAATTATTGTAAGACATGATTTATGTTTTATTATACAGGGTGGCCCATCGAAAACGTTCCGCAAGGCATAACGGACAGGGTAATTTTTATTTCAGAAAATTCAAAAACACGTCAATTTTGTTTGTTAAGTGGACAATTTTTGCCCCAAAAATGATTGCAAAATCTTCAACTCTCTAAGGGGGGGGGGTGTCTTCCCCCAATTTTTTTTAAATGGGAAAGGGGGTCAAGTGGTACCACATTGAACAGGGCTTTCTATTCTCTATACTTTCCCGCTTCGTTTTTGAAAATCGGTCGAGCCATTGAGAAAATATGAAGGATTGAAATATGAAAAGTTTATTTAAACATTTATCAGAGTAAATGATAAGGATAAATTCCTTCGACCAATTTGCTGTTTTTTCTTATTATTTTTAGATGTTTACGCATTTTTTCACTTGCCACAAGGATGAACGATCGGGTTAGGTAGAGTGTACTTTCTTTTTGAAAGGTGTAGTTAATCGGCACAACTGTCGGTACTGGGCTGAGGACAACCCCAGGGTTTTTTACGAGGTGCACACACAAAACCTTAAGAAATTGAACGTGTGGGCTGGTATTTTTAGAAATTCTATTGTGAGTCCTTTTTTTCTTCCTGGAAATCTAACAGGTGATATGTACTTGGATTTACTGGAAAATAGCATCGACCCAGCCCTAACTATCATCATAGAGAACAATCCTGGATACGTTGAAGCGAAACTAATATTTCAACAAGACGCAACATTAGACAATATTTCAAGCACCTCCACATTATTCTCAAAATGTGCGTAATTATTTAAACAATAACTTTCCCGTTCGGTGGATAGAACGAAGGGGTGCAATTGAGTGGCCTCCCCGGTCACCCGACTTGACTTCTTTAAACTTTTTTCTATGGGGACACATAAAAAGTAAAGTGTATAGCACTCCACCCGCCTCATTAGTAGACCTGCGAAGACGAATTATTGATGTTTGTTGCGAAGTGACCCCGCAAGTTCTTCAGAATGTTCTAGAACGCGTTGAAAATAATTTGTATTACTGTATGGAGGTTGACGGGCAACATTTTCAGCATTTTCTTCATTAATAAGATAAGTATTTTTTAATTAATTCAATTTATGCGTTTTTTGCAAAAAAGTACTTTTCAAATTTCAGTCTTTCATATTTTCAAAATGACTCGACCGATTTTTAAAAACGAAGCGGGTAAATATAGAAAATAGAAAGCCCTTTTCATTGCGACGCCACTTGACCCCCCTTCCCATTTGAAAAAGTTGGGGGATGACATCCCCTCTTAGAGGGTTGAAGATTTTGCAATCATTTTTGGGGCAAAAGTTGTCCCCCTCACAAACAAAATTGACGTGTTTTTGGATTTTTCGAAAAAAAAAATACCCTGGCTCTTATGCCTTGCGGAACGTTTTCGATGGGCCACCCTGTATATATTATACTGTTTTGCATACCTGTCTGATTACCTAATAAGCTATAATTTCACATCAAAAGTTGTAGATAGATATAAAATCCTATGCCATTGGCACATCTACCTGTGCTTTTTGAAATTCTGGTTTGGTTTGGTTTGGGTTGGTTTGGTTTGGTTACGCATAATGCGTATAAACACTTATTTATTTAAGTTATCGTAAAAACGACGTTCTATTAACATTTTTGTAAAAAAAAACGAAAAGTGCTTCCAGAGTGCTTAGTCTCTTAGCCGCGTCGATCGACTTGGCTGTGATAACGTCAAACCTATAGTACACCCTTTTTTATTACATATTTAAATTCTCTGTAAAATTTTATGAATTTTGATATCAAACATTCTATATTTAACATTAACCGTTTTTGAGAAAAAAAATATTTAAAATTTTTGAAGGAAAAAACTGCCTGTCAAAAAAAATTGTATAGCCTAAACGTCAAATTTAGTGATAACTACAGCCACTGTGACATAAAGAGAGGATAATATGTGACTATCTGTTTTGAAAATTAAATTATTCGAATGTCAAATAATATTATTATATATATTTTTTTTTCAAATGGAAACCTACTTGTTTATTTCACTAGTGAAAATGTTTTTCAGTTCGTTACTTTTTGATTATACACGTTTACCTATACCTAAAATAATTATTTTTAAGTTATTTAAGATTTAATTTTAAAGCTTAGTTTTTTCTTGATTTTATCTAGCTTCCTTAGACATTAAGTGTCAAAACATCAGACAATTTATTTCCTTCTGTCAAAAAATGTAATATTTAAATTTCGTATATTATAAATACTACTGCTAAAACTTTATAAAGTGACTTTATTAAAATACATTTCGTATTTTAGTGATATCTAATGGCAATATGACATGGCCAGATATAGTTTTACATGGCTTGACATTTAACGTCATAGGCTGCTTGTTAAAAACCAGAAAAATATACGCTTTAAAACTAAGTCTTAAATAACTTAAAAACGATTTATTTTATGTATAGGGACATGTATAATCAAAAAGTAACGAATTAAAAAGCCTTTCCACTAGTGAAATAAAAAAAGTAAGTTTCTATAGGGAAAAAAATGTTTTATAAATGTTTTTTAATCTTTCATTTCCATGAGGGCTACGGCCAATATTATATTATGACATTCAAACAATTTAATTTTTGAAATAGATAGCCACAGGTCTTCTCTTCCACATATCCCAGAATCTGTTGTAATCACTAAATTTTACGTTTAGGCTATACACATTTTTTTGACAGGCAGTTTTTTTCCTCCAAATTTTTTTTTTCTCAAAAACGGTTAATGTTAGGTATAGAGTGTTTAACATCAATATCCATAGAATTTTACAGAAAATTTAATTATTTTAAAGAAAAATAGTAGCATTTAAAATAAGAAAGTTGCTGTCAACTTCCGGTAGGTATTTCCGGAAGTGCCGCCATATTGAAAATATTTTTAATCGATAGATCTCGTTGTGAAACAATGATTTGCGAAAAATTTCCGATCTAGATATTATATATAGTTCTCTAGAAACTTCTAATGCACGCTGAGCCTGGGACACCCTGTATATGCTGTGATCTATAGTTTCTTCTAAATACATTGTCAAATAAAGTCTGCATCATATGTAATTTTTATTGTTTTAGGTGAAGTTTGACTTTGGCATTAGTTTTTGCATCGAATTAGATCATAAATGAAATAGTACAATTTAAACTGTTGCTCTCGGGTACTTACATTTAAAATAACAAAAAATGGTTAAAAACTCGCCCAAATCTGCAAAACTTTAATTCAAAAGTTTGTTTCATGTTGTTTGACCTCGCCTGATCTTTTCTGATATTTCTTTTGTATATTTGGGAATTGCCAAGAGTTTTACATAAAGTGAATCTTTCCATTATTGATTTTGGGGAAATGAAACCTTAACATATAATTATTAATTCCCATTTTCATTATAACCGGATGTTTTTCTTGTTTATGTAATTTTTGTGCAGCGTTTATTGACAAAAAAAGCAGGTCAAAAACGAGGCAGAAAATGATCTCCTGTTATTGTTTTTATTCATTTTATTATTTTATTTAAGCTCGCTTCACAGAAATACGAAAAAAAAACAAAATTTGTTTTTTAAATGCCGAGTTATATTTTTTCAGTGCACTAAAGTAAAATAAACCAAACAAATTAAATCATAGTACGTTATAGAAGCTTAAAATACTTTCTACCTAGAGAGCCCATTATTTGCAGAACCAGAATATTATTCTCTCATCATAAAAATCGTTGCTAAGCAGCCTATTTTTCGAAAATCCCTTTTAGCAGCCCAGTATTAGCGAAAAAACGACGGATATCCTTTTTTCTGTTAGTTGCTAAAACAGAAATGTAAAAAACGTATTTGCACTAAAATGGTTTTAATAAAAGCTTATTCAGATTTTGCCAGTTCAACAAGGTGTTAGTGAAAAATATAATATATCAAATTTATTCTATCGCATAAGGAATATTAGGTTATATATTTTGCCTATCGATTATGCATTAAATAATCATCAGAATATATTATACTTAAACAGATCAACCAGAATGTATATGCAATCAACTGTATAGTTTAAAAGCCTAATAATCAGGTTGGTTACTTTACAAATTCTGTCTTTACTTTACATTTCGTCGGTGAAATGTGATAAACTGCTAATTCCATTATTCCTAATTTTACAGGAGAGCAAAAAAAACGGTACAAAAAAATATGTACACATATAGGAAGTATTTTCATGAGTTATATGATAAAGAGATAAGAATTTTATTTACTGGGAAACGATAAAACTCAATATTTCGTGTTACATCATTTTTTTCAGACACAATAGGGAGATAGCAGATATTCGTCTTGCAGAAATAAGAAATAAAAATATACTTCTGGAGATAGCAACCTTTATTGTTTGAAATTTTGAAAATGGAATTGAATATTACCCAAACAGATTTAGAAATAATCAATTAAATTTAAAAAATATGATATTCATAACCATAAATATATTTATAATATTGTCGGTCTAGAAGCAAAACATACGTCCAAAAACGAACAAATTTTTAATGCATTTTTAAAGAACTGAAGTAGCAGCATTTTAGACTTAATGAATATGAAAATAATTTAAAAATTAAACTTATAGGTAATTCTTAGAAGATATGGTAGAATCCTTCCATGCTTATTCTAATTTTTATATACAACGGTAGTAGTAGACCGAGCTTGAAAAACAGTGCGTGATTTTATTAAATTTTTATTACTTTTCTCCTTATTTTTTTAATTTTTTTTAATAAAAATTATGTATCATTTACGTGGAAAAACGTTGAAAAAAATATTGGCGCCAGGAGGCACGTATAGCCGCCCATACTGGAATATGTTAATATCTCAAAAAGTGCGACTTTGACTGATTTTGATGTTATTACAAATTTTGTTGCAAATATTATTCCTAATCTTAATTTGAAAACCGCGTTTCGCTAGCTGCTGTAATTTTGGAGTTACGATTTTTTAAAATCTTTAACCCCCTCCCATACGCCCTTACCAACTCCCCACCTCCACCAAAAACTAATGGCCAGATTCTCGGGTGCCACAATATTTTTGTGCCAAATTTGGTTAAAATCGGTTCAGCGGTTTTTGAGTTATTGTGTTACAGACGGCAGACAGACAGACAGACATCATGAAAATATTTTGTATTTAGGTCATTTATGACCCAAATAACTCATTTTGAGTGAAATTAAAAAAACTTTTTTTTGTCGATCTTAATAGCCTACCATACCTATTGGTATGGTCGGCTAATAAAACTGATTAGGTATTATCGATATTCTTGTACAAGTAAGTAATGGTTATTTAAACTATTTATAGCACGGCGATGAATTGCTCGTATATAGAGAATTTCGTTTTTTTCCTTACCCTTTACGGATGCCCCGTATTTACAGAACGGATCGACGCAGGGTCGAACTGACCATATTATATATAATATATAACTTAGGGGGGCCCCAGCCTTCGCGGGCCCACTTTATAGTTCATTATTAATTCTTAACGATATTTGCTTTTGCATTGCATTATGGTATTTGCATGAGGGTAGTTTCCTGATTTCTATACAGGGGGAGTCTTAAATAAGTGCAAATATTTTCACGGCTGGTAAATCTCGATAAAAGAAACATAATATTTTCTATTTATTTTTTCTACTTTCTTTTTTCAAATAAGTCCAAAACAACCGAGTTATTTCACTTTTAAAATTTCCAATTTTTTGCTATAATTTTGAGACTCATTGGATTTTCTTTCATGTAAATTTAATCTACTACCTATGATGCCATATTACAAACAAAGTATGTTTTTAAACTAAAAATTAAAAAAATTTCAGGTTTTCAAAAAAAAAATCGCGCAAAAAAACTCATTATCGTGTTTCTTGGGTCAAAATATACTACCCCTAAAAATATTTGCACTTATTTAAGACTCACCCTGTATATAATAGGGAAAAATTGACCAAAACGTAAAGCGAAAAAACACGCCAAAAAAATCCACACGGGCCTCTCCTTACATTGCCACCTGGGCCCCTTTGGCCTAGTGCGACCCTGGATCGGCGTACTGTACTAAAGAAACATACGAGTAAAATTTGGTTTTGTTTGGTTTGGTTTTCACACACGCGTGAGTTTTTGAAGTTTTAACAAATTAGTGTGTTATGAATTTCTGAATATTTCATATACGTCACGAGACTTTTCTGGCAGTATTTGTGCTGTAGCCGCCTCTGCCTGGTTAATAATCTCTTGCGGAAGATCTTCCCCGAATCATTTTTCTTTAAAATCTGACTTGCTGGTTGATAATTCAGTATTTTATCGTTAAAAAATCGCGATTTATCTAAATGACGTCTTAATGTCAGTGCAATTTACTATTTACAAGAAAAACAAAACGGACATCTATATTGCATAGTAACATAAACGCACCCTATAATTTATTAATTCGTAACAATGAAAGTAGAACTGGGTAGATCTTTTTAAATCAATTATTCTTTATAGTACGAGAGCTAGCAACGTCGAAAAAAAAACAAGTATGTTAAGACGTCTGGCTCTTTCATATATCTTTTACTATGCTCTCTAGAACAGCATGCGGCCCGTCTGGCTGCCGGCAAACGTTGCGTTCCCTACTGCGCATTGAAAGAAGATCCTATATTTTTATTAGTCCTTTAAATTCTAGTATTGAATATAAACCAACCGAGTCTCCGTAGCTCAGTGCGTAGATGTTTCGCCTATCAAGCGAGGAGTCAGAGTTCGAACCCGGGCCAGGGCAAAAACTTTTTTATTTTATTTTCGTTTATATCCTGATAGTAAAGTATTAAATATTTGTTTTTTCTTTTGAATCACCAGATTTATTTAAAACTTTACTATCAGAATATAAACGAAAATAAAATAAAAAAGTCTTTGCCCTGACCCGGATTCGAACTCTGAATCTTCGATTCGCAGTTGGAAATAGACCTGTTCGGTGTTGAGATTTGAACACCGGTGTTAGGTGTTGATGACCACCGGTGTTTCAGTCGGTGTACCGGTGTCAACACCGACACCGGTGTTTATCTCAACACCGGTGTTCATTTCAGCACCGGTGTTCATCTACAACACCGGTGTTTATCTCAACACCGGTGGTTATGTTGACACCGGTATCGCGATGAACACCGGTGCTGAGATCAACACTGAGAGACACAGGTCTCGGTGTCGATGTCGATGGTGCCGTTTGTTTGTTTGTTTTTTTTTAGTTTATTTTACAGCTACGAATTTTTGTTTCTTTATGTTGTGTTTTGTTTTCTGTTTGTTTTTGATTAAACAATTTTTTACTTTATAGTTCTTTATCTGATGCTTCCACTTTATTTTAGTGATTGGTCTGGCAAAAAATATATTTAAATTTGAAAGCTATAAGTTAAAGTCTGTGCGCTTTAATAAACGATAAAAATAAGCACCGATACGACATTATTGTTATCAGGGTTTATTTTAAACTTATTAATTAACATTTCTTACCTAATCCGTTTACACCGGTGTTGTAGATGAACACCGGTGTCGCTGCCAACACCGATGTCGGTGTCAACACCGGTGTCGGTGCCAACACCGGTGTCGGTGTCGACACCGGAACACCGAATTTCGACACCGGAACACCGGCCCATATTTCGCCACCGGTGTCAGCCCAACGCCGGTGTTAAAACGGTGTTCCGGTGTTTGGAACAGGCCTAGTTGGAAACTCTACGCACTGCTCTATGAAGACATGTATATTTATGCGGTTTATATTCAATACTAGAATTTATAAGACTAAATTAAAAAATATTATAAGATCTTCTTTCAATGTGCAGTAGTGAACGCAACGGGTATCGACAGCCAGACGGGCCGCATTCTGTTCCAGAGAGAATAGTAAAAGATATATCAGAGCCAGACGTCTTAAATTATTTCTCGAAAGCGTTGCTAGCTCTTAGACTATTAGAGATTGGACATGAAACAGTTCTGCTGTTGGATAAAATTTTGTACGGCACTCGCGTGTTATAACATATAAGTCACTTGAGAAAATTAGCCCTATCGGCCTACGGCCTTGAGGGATAAACGTTTCCCAGCGTGACTAATATGTAAAATAACAAACTAGTACCATAAATAACTATTATCATTTAGCTACGTCTTTTCTGGATAGTTTGTTTTCCGATTCAACTCAATAGCTTTATTTTTATTCAAGATATTCGCTTTTGAAGAAGAGAGTAACTATTTACGGGAATTTTAACATTGATTTTGGGTCCTCATCAACACACTTCTAAAATAGTGTTTGTTCTTTTCGTAATGTCACTGTCATTGAAAACTATATTATTATTGTTTATAGACATTTACTCTAGTAGAGATGGTTTTAAATGAGAGCGCCCACCAAAGTGAAGTAGCATCTGACGTGGCACGTAATCTGGCAAGTAACATGCATCTAGCAAGTTACGTCGAATTGAACAAACGATAATAAGTGTGTCAGCGCACACTAAAGTAGCGCTGTCAGAAACGTGTCATTTGTCGTTGTATAGCATGCCATGCAACTGCTTCAAAAATAGATCTGGTTCTACTTTTCACCGTTGTGCTATTAACACGTTACTCGAATTTAGTAAAAATGAAGGACGATATGGACTTCAATATATGTTTTGTATCATTGATTGAGGCTTTTCTAACTAGCACATAAAAGGTTTCTTTTTTCATTATATAAAATTCCTCAAAAATACTAAATCCACCATTCTTTTGTCTCTTTTTCCAAAAGGGGTGTTTTCAATAGCGACGCTTTGGATAATTTTGGTTCATATTGATTAGGTTTACAACTGCTAACAAATCTTCATCCTGTGAGGACGATATGTTTACGCCACTGCCACATCATTTATATGTGCACTTCCTGAAAAATCGTGCAACGCTATTGCCATATCATGGTGGGCGCCCTGCCTAAGTTACAAAGTATCGGCTATTGCATCTTTAATTATTGATCATGGTAGAAATCAACTTTTCGACTTACAACTATATCTGCTAGAGTAACTGCCCAGCAGACAATAATAATATGATTTTGCAAAGACAGTGACATTACGTAAATCATAAACACTATTTTATAGGTCTGATGACTAGAACCAAAAGCAAAAGCATGGTTTTAATGTAAAAAATAAGAAAAAGTTTCTTTTTCAAAGGCGAATATCTCCAAAAAAAATCGATTTAGATGAACCAAAAAAAGTTGCAAAATGAAGATAATTGCGAAAGAAGTAGTACCGTATGATCGAAAAAAACGCCGTCAGTGATGGATGAAATGAAGATCGCTGTCATTTTATCTGTAAAATTATATTATGGTGACTGTCATTGATGTTCATTTCCAAGCCAACTGGACGCCGTTTTTTTTCCGATTATACGGTATAAGCTTGCTTGAGAATTACCGTCTGAGAGTCAGGCTTGTCAAGCTTCACTGAACCAAAAGTTGACATAAAGATAATGAAAAATTTCTTTTAATATAATGAATTAAATCATTAATTTTGAGCCGATGAACGATTTCATTGGCACAATGAAAAGTAATTCATTAACTCTATGAACCTTAAGTTCATTAAATCAATGAACACTGTTCATTAATTTGAAAAACACATTTATTGATACTATGAACTACAACATTAGTTTAATGAATACTGGTTAATTGTTTTTATATATGGAGTCATTGTTTTAATGAACAGATTTCATTAACATATTGTACCTAAATCCTTATGTTAATGAACGGTATCATTAATACAATGAAATAATTTCATAACCTGTTTAGTCGTACATTTAAAAGTCGACACTATTAGTAATTTGTTTCTAATTTCAAGATTTTAATTTTATTATTAATTAAAAAAATAAAAATAAATTATTATATTATTTTAATTTTACTACCTAAAATAATTCTACTGTAAATAGGTTTCTATTTGAACAAGCCCCTAGCTACACAAAGGTTACAAAATTACCAACAGTGCCGACTTACTTATGGGCACAGTAAATTTTTCCATTAGAGCAATAAAGAACAAGTGCAATAAAATAATAATAATTTATTCAAACTTGATGTACCATATACAAGTTAAAAATTAGAAAAAAATCGAATCGACGAAGAGAATAGTAATGTTATTATTAATTTTAAGGCAAATTATAATAAGTTTAAGGTAAATTTAAGTTATAAGGTAAATTAATTTACCAGTCGATATCCTGAGGTATTTCTATAAAAAGGTCATTTCTTCATTATATTAGCTGTATCGTTAGAGTTGATAACGTCTAGACAAATTTGCAACAGGCCTTCTAAGTCGCATCAAGTGGGTCCGATGTTAAATAATTGTCGAATTTGAGTGCTTGAAGGCAGGTCTCAGCATCTTTTTCCGGCTCTAAAAGCGACGAAAAGTAATTAAAATGCCTAATATTAAAAGAACATTGAAATTTACCATAAGCAGTTTTATGCCTCGACTTGTTACTATGTTTTTCTTCTTTTTGTTTTTTATCTTCTGAAACATATTTGGAAACCGCTGTTTTAATGGAAATACCCGCACCAGAGATCTCACACTGCGGAATTTTATTTGACAACACAAAAAATTAACTACAATACAATAGGACTGCTATTTAAAATATTTAAAATATTGAAGAGAACACTTACCGCTATGAAACTAAAGCCTCACTGAGTAACACAACCACACAGATGTTATTAACGTGCCAAAGTAAGCGATCAAGATGGCGACGATTGAAATCCTAATATTTTATTCCTGATATCAATAATAACTGCGTACATTAATATAATATAGTTTGTTCCTTGTATTAATAACGTTGTTCATTGTCACAATGTACAACTCATTAATCAATGATTTAGTACATTAATATAATGAATATGTGTTCATTAAAGTTTCAGCATTAAAATAAAGAACGCATTCATTGGGACAATGAACGCGTTCTTTATATTAATGAAAAACTTTCATTAATTTAATAACCAGATATTCATTATATTGATGAAATTAGATTCATACTATTAATAAATCAGGCATCGATCTATAAATCATTAATATAATGAAAAAAAATACTGTCCCAATGAAACAACAGTTAATAATCAATGTTCATTAATATTATGAAGAATATTTTTTTTTCAGTGTTAAAATTGAATAATTGAATTTATCTACTATTCAATGCAATAGAGGAGAATTCGGCATGCTTGGCCAGAACTACCCCCTTTTTGGTAATAATAATTTTGTACGATACAATTTGTTAATTTAATAACATGGAAATTACTGGATTTAATGATCGGTCGTCATTATCTTTTCAAATGAACATTTTTATGGTTGAATTAAATTTAATATTTTTTGGTGATAAAACTTCAAAACGAAAGCCATTACTAAGCATCAATTTTTTCTCTATAAGCTCTATTAAACAGCGGAGCACTACTAACAAAAAACCGGTAGTTCGAAACAGGAAATTGAAATGTTCTGTTTTGTTCAATATCTTTCGCTGGAAAGTGGAAAACTAAGTAATCTATGAACTAAGAAATTTAAACTAGCCATTTTATGTTCAACACTATGATATGATTCATTAGGAATATATCTGCGTGTAGTGGTATTTTTCCTATAGATATCAAATTCCAGGCAATTATTATTATTTCTAATAACTAATACATCTAATAACTAATACATAAGAAATAAAATTATCTATGGTGTCTGAATGTGTGTCAAAAAGAGCAAAAATATCATCCACATAGGAAAATACTCAAACTGATTCCTAGCCTCCACTTCAAACCTGCTCATGAATAAATTAGCCAAAAATGGAGACAATGGATTACCCTTTGCTGTACCTTCCCGCTGTTAAAAAAGTTGTTATTAAATTGAAAACAATTTTGTTTCATACATAACGATGTAAGCTCAATATATTCAATCACAGTTTTGTTATCGAGACCATTTGCGTTCAGTAATTCCTTTAAGTAGCCTAAAGTATGTGAAATTGGAACACTTGGGAACAACGACAATACATCAAAGGAGACGAAAATTTCACCTTCATGCAATGTTATATCTTTAATTTTGTTAATGAATTCAATATTATTTTTAACTGAGAAAGAGGGTTCATGATCAGGTAAATTTTCGAACTCCCTTGATAGCCATTTTGCCAAGTTATAAGTCGGAGAACCTACAACCTTAGGCATAAAAGTACATAAAGCACATTTACGCCTAACCACAAAGTACAAAAATATACTATTAAACTGACATTAATTGTCAAATTCCAGTTCATTGTTGGTTGATTGTATAATTACTTACAAGGCATTATTTTTATATAATCTGCGACGGTTGAAATTGTCGATGTAAAAAATTGTTAGTGACATTTAAAAAAAAAGGATGTCCTATTCGGAGTAATTTTTAAGTGTCATTTTTAGTCCCAATAAAACGCAATACACTACTACCTCTGAATTAAAATGACAGACACCACACAGAATCACTATCATGACTCCCCTCGTTGAACAGGCTATAGATATAAATTAGAATGTTAGGTTATTTCCAATTAATCTTTCTTTATAAAATATTTTCCTCTTTCTGTCATTTACTGACAATCTGTTTATTTTAAATAGAAACTTCTATATATTTTTTGATTTTTCGATTCTACGTGAAATTCTAGGTATAATGTCATATACAGGGTGCTATAAATTCGAGGTACGAGCATTGGTATCTCGGTAACCGTAATAGATACGAACATGGTTAAATTGGGGCAAAGTTGCACTTTGTGATGTTCACCAAGGTGCCATCAAAAAAGTTTTAAAAATTTCAAGGATTGCTGAGTTTGAAAATCAATTTTATTTTTTCCTGTCGTTAATTTTTAGAAAACCAAAAAACTAATTGCACATTCTTATACCCACTTTATTAGGGTGTGAATTTATTTAAACTAATTTCAATTTTTTTTAAAATATTTAATCTATTCATTATTACAACATTGATAACATTTACAATAAAGAGTACAAAATGCATTAGGAAGTATAAAAAGAAAGTTCAAAGAGCTATAAATAAAATTGAACGAAAAATAAATTTGTGCAATAGGGAGAGTGGTAATCCTTACGTTCGAACATGCAGAGCATTAGAAACTAGTTTGTAGAATTTGATTTATTTATAATAACTAGGATTAATATTATGCATACTATTAGATCGCCCACAGAGATTACGTAGGAAGTAGAGTTTGACCCACTTCCGCTTCGAGTTGATGAGACGACCCGTGTGTGCACGGTCTAACTCAGACCAATTTATAAAAAAACTCGATTAGATTTTTTCAGTTACAGCTTTTTTTACCATATTTTAAAGCAATCCCTTGTCGCTCAAATTTTAACTATATTAATTTCATGCTATACGTTTCCATTGTACCAACTTATTCTTTTGAAAAATAAAACTTTGAAATTAAAGTGGCATGACACATCTATCACTGTCCAGGATTTTGTCGTTGGACATACTATACCTTGGTTATTATATTTTCTTAGTTTCACAAATATTAACGAAAATTGAAGTGACATATTTCCAATTGCCATAAAAATATCTTCTTACCAATAAAAAGTGTTTTCTTCTTATTTATTTTCTCGTGCATTTAATTTGTAGGACATCTGACCACAGAAGCGCTAATGTGGAACCAAAATAAGAACGAGCGTACGATATCGGGCATGACGTCAGAAGACTTCCGACATCGCTTGAACGACGTGCTGAGGAAGGAGGGATACGACATCGAAAACCAACGATATCCCGAAGGATACCAGGAAGCTCCGCTAGCCTATGACGCTGTTTGGTCCGTAGCATTAGGTATATAACCAAACTTCTAATTATTATAAAATCACGTTTTTTGTTGAAACGGTATTGATAAATAATCTATATCGTATGATCGAAAAAAAAACGGCATCAAAGACGGTTGAGGAATGACAAACTATGATGATTTTGGCGAGGCCAATCTCTAGATGTCATTTACTAAAAGTTGATATAAAACTTAATAAAATTAACACTAACTATAGAAAGATTAACCGTGAATGGAACGTTTCCAGACATTTATATTTCCAGTCTATTTCCAAAAATAATTTTTTTCTGGAATTTTAAACTACATTATTTAAAAATCATTTTTACTCCCTTTTTACCCCCGAAATTACAACCTTCTTAAGGCCAGCTGGCAGAAAGCGTAATTAAAAAATAAAGAAGAGTCAAGTAAGTTACGTCTAGGGCTTGACCCCTGGCTTGACCTCACCAAAGTAATAATTTTGTCATTCCCAACTGTCTTTGACGCCTTTTTTTTTCGAT
The DNA here is from genome assembly GCF_002938485.1 of Sitophilus oryzae. Lineage (NCBI taxonomy): Eukaryota > Metazoa > Arthropoda > Insecta > Coleoptera > Curculionidae > Sitophilus > Sitophilus oryzae. Next base: position 1,633,390 of record NW_022147488.1, read on the forward strand.
CTTGTTATTATTTATTCTTACATTACAAGTCAAGTTAAAAACAAACAACTGTTTGTGATTTTTTTCGAAATCTATGAATTATACAGGGTGAGTGCAAATATTTTCGGGGGTGGTAGATCTCGATAATTGAAACATATTTTCCCTTTACCGTTTTACAAATAAGTCGAAAATAACTGAGTTATTCTACTTTGAAAATTTCCAAAAAAAAATATTTTTTGCTTAAATTTTAAGAACCACTGGATCTTTTCGGTGTTTTCTTTCTTGTATATTTAATCTACTACCTTAGTATATTTCCATATTTACGAGAAATTATGTTTTTTAAATTTCCAATTTTTTTGGCGCAAAAAAAACCTTATGATCGTGTTTCTGGGGCCGAAATATACAACCCCTAAAATCATTTCCTCTTATTTAAGACTCCCCCTGTATGTAGAAAATGTTTTCGCCTGCTGTTTAGAAATTCATTTTGTTTTAAATTTGGAGCAAAATTAAAAATAATGTCACGCTTCTAAATTTATATGCCCTAAGAACGTTCTTGCAATGAGTTTAAAGAACAATTCAGTTCTTGAAAACAAAATAGTCTCATATGCTCCATTAATACAGTAATTTAGTGTCCTAGATATATCTATAAAACTTTAATAGGATATAAATGTTCTATTAGCTTAAATTTATAGAACAACTTTGTTAGCTGGGTGGTGGTTCTCAAAATTTAAACAAAATACCATTTTTATTAATCTTTGAAGTAAAATAACTCGGTTATTTTGGGTTTATATATGTGTTTCTTTTATCGAGTGCATATATATTGTGCACATACTTCCAGGGTTGGTAGATCCCTGAAAGGTATTTGCACATGTTTAAGACTTACCCTGTAGAGTAATTTTAAATAAGGGAGGACATTTTTAAATTTACCCGTCTTTAGTGATTGGCTAAAATAAATGTGAAAAACAAAATAAAATATCTAAAAAAAATTGAAAAAAATGTCGGAAGTAACATCTACGTATTTCAAAATTAGTCAAAATTAGTATTTCAAAATTATTTTTCGATATTATAAAACAGTAAGGCGAAATAAGTACATACTTTTAAAATTGGGGTGTAAGGGGTATTGAAGCGATCCATATAGCCTAGCTTACCCAAAAGTTAACCTCACTTTCACGTGGTGCACTCTTTTACACAAACGAGGCTCTGACGTCCGAGTATAGGCGGAATAACGCTATACAACCCTCAGACCTACCATCTTTCTGGGGAAGAGGAGAAGTAGACTACTCCTACCTGGCCGAGAACGTAACACAAGGGAACTATCGTCTCAGTCCTCACTGTGCCATAGCCATCCCGTGCTACAGTTGTAGCCAAACTGTGCGGCAGCGTAACCGCCACAGTGGTACCCTTTTACGCAGCTAACACTCATAAAAGATGGAACATTTGAGTGGGACAAAATCATCGTCCGGCGGTAAAATACCCCCTCGATCGGATCTCCGGGATGGGGTGCCTACTCGAGCGTATCATCGGAGAACTAAGCAGCGTCAATGTTTTACGTTTGCGGCGTGGAACTATGTATAGATGTTGCCGCTCTTAGCGAAACCCGCTTTGAAGATGAAGGTAGTCTGACTGAGGAGCATTACACCTTCTTTTGGAAGGGTCACCCTGCCACACACAATAGAATTCATGGCGTAGGCATTGCAGTTAAAAACGAAATCGCCGCCAGTTTAATAGAAGTGCCCATTGGAGTCTCCGAACGTCTCATGACCCTAAGGTACCCCATATCAGATAAAACTTACGGCAATATCATTAGTGTATACGCTCCCACCCTAGACGCTAAGGTTGAGGATAAGGAGAAATTTTACCAAGATCTACAAAATGTTTTCCAACGAATTCCAAGGCAGAAGCGAATCATCTTGCTAGGTGATTTTAATCCCCGGGTCGGCAATCAGCAAGAAATATGGCCAGACGTATTGGGAAAACATGGAATAGGAAACGTAAATAGCAATGGTGAACGCTTGCTAACAACATGCACAAAGTACAATCTTTGCATCACCAATACATGGTTCAAGCTGAAAGATAAGTTTAAAGGTACCTGGAAACATCCCAGATCAAGCCACTGGCATCAATTGGACCACGTCACCGTTCGAAGGAAGCATCTGAAAGATGTCAGACTTACCAAAGCCAGAGTAGATGCCGAATGTGGTACTGACCACCGACTTGTAGTTTCGAATATGAAACTTCAATTAAAACCCAAACATCCACACTGTAAAAAGCAAAACAACATGACCAGATTGAACGTACGGAGTCTAACGAACAACGACACCACCAACGCCCTCCGGGAAGCCATCAGAGAAGCACTTCCACCGATAACATCAATCTCGGAAGCTGAACAAGGCTGGACACAATTGAGGGATGCGATTTATAATACCAGCGAAGAAGTACTGGGAAAATCCAAAAAAAAGAAACAACCAGACTGGTTTAACGAGAATCAACCACATATACAGGCTTTGTTGGAACAAAAGCATAGAGCACATCAAGCGGTCACTGCAAATCCATACAACCCAAGGCTGGTGGACAACTTTAAAGCAGCCAACAACACACTTCGAAGAAGCCTGCGCCAACTAAAGGATAACTGGTGGTCACAAAAAGCAAATCAGAATCAAGAGTACGCCGCGCATCACGACTATCGTAAATTCTTCGAGGCTGTAAAAGAAGTGTACGGCCCAACTAAGAACGTAACCTGCCCAATCAAGGCACAAAACGGTGAACTTCTAAAAGAGGAAGAGCAAATCAGAAATCGCTGGAAAGAGCATTACAGCCATATCCTTAACCAAGACAACATCCCCAATATGCAAGCACTAAACACAATACCTCAGTATAACAGCATCGATGTATTAGATATCCCAATAACGGAACAAGAAATACAGGCCTCCATAAAACAACTAAAAAACAACAAATCGGCTGGCTGTGACGCAATTCCAGCGGAAATCTATAAGTATGCAAGTAAAGAACTTATTGGTCATCTTCAGGCTCTCTTCGATGTCATGTGGCAAAGCGGAAAGGTACCCCAGGACTTTTGCAACGCGAATATAGTGAATATATTTAAGAACAAAGGAAGTGCATCAGATTGCGGAAACTACAGAGGAATTTCACTACTGATTATCGGAGGAAAAGTTCTCGCAAAAATTATGTCAAACCGCCTTCACCCACATATAGAAAAAATCCTCCCAGAATCGCCAACGGGCTTTCGCACCAACCGTGGTACCGTTGATTCCATATTTTCTGTCCGACAATTACAGGAAAAAGCAAAGGAACAGCAGAGTAAACTTTATGTTGCATTCATCGACCTCACGAAAGCCTTCGACTCTGTAAACAGAGATGCACTTTGGGCAATTATGCAAAAGTTCGGACTGCCCAATAAATTTCTTACTGTGTGTAAAAGCCTCCATAACAACAAGTCGAGAGTGTCACATCATGGATCACTGAGCGATCACTTCCTGACAAATACAGGAGTTAGGCAGGGATGTGTCCTAGCTCCTCTCCTATTCAACATATTCATGGCAGCGCTCTCTATTATAGTGGACAGCAAACTGCTGGAAAGGGGAATGGGTGTTAGATACGTTCTAAGTATGACGGCGGTCTGTTCAACATAAAAAGACTCAGGGCAAAAACACGTATAAAATTTATCACAGAACTCCAATACGCTGATGACTGCGCTCTAGTTGCAAATACATTACAGCAATTACAGGAAATGCTGAACACATATACCTGGGCATACGAGACTTTGGGCCTTAAACTGAACATCGATAAAACAAAAATCATGTGCACTCCCCCCGAAAATCATAACAGCGCTGTAAAAATCGGAGAAGAATTACTGGAATATGTATGGGAATTTAATTACCTCGGCAGTTTGATTTCGGAAAAGGCAAATATCGACTCTGAAATTCAGCACAGAATCAGCAGCGCCTCAATAGCATTCTGGCAATTAAAAGACAGGCTTTTCTACAATCATGACTTGAGCACAAAAACGAAACTTGCAGTGTATCGAGCAGTAATAATCCCCACCATGTTATATGGAAGCGAAACCTGGGTGCCGTACCGCCGGCATACGAGCTCATTAAACAAGTTGCAGCAGAGACACCTTAGACAACTGTTAAGAATCAAATGGTACCACCACGTCTCAAACGTATCCGTCCTTGAAAAAGCAAGCTGCGAGAGTGCTGAAGTCATGATTACTAAATCTCGCTTAAGATGGGCTGGCCACGTATGCAGGATGCAAGAAAACCTCCTACCGAAATCTCTTCTTTACGGTGAACTTGTAGAGGGTAAGACGAAACCGGGTGGTCAACTCAAAAGATACAAGGATGTTTTTAATAAAAACTTAAAGGGGATAAGTATGCAGCATCATTGGGAGGAAGCAGCGCACAATAGAACGCAATGGAGGAGAATCGTAAATTCAGTTAATAGCGACAACCAAAAAGTAAAGAGGCAACAAAGTAATGAGATTTTTGAATGTCCAGAGTGCGGAAGAGAGATAACATCACGTATTGGGCTTTTCAGTCACAGAAAAGCTCATGACAGGAAACGCCGTGCGTAACCATCTTCTGATGCGTGTCAAATACTCGTCAGCGAGTAATGGCAGATGATGATGATGAGGTGATGATGATGATGACTTTTAAAATTGCACAAGAGATAAAAAAATGTATTGTTCCAAATATTTGTGCACAGCAACAAGAGTGCAATTTTAATCAACTAGACCAGCACATAATATTATAATGTTAGTATCACAGAATTGTTTAAATTTTGAAAGTGACACATCATCTTTATTTCCATTTCTCTTACCTACTTCCATCACATATCGTTTTTCTCAATTCACTTGCTACTACTCTTCCTGTAGCCTCGTTAAGTTTTGGTAAAATACCAATTTTAAAATAATCTTCATTGTCCTCACTTTTTGACAACATTTTGCTTTTGTTAGTTATACAGATTCCAAATAAAGAATAAGAAATTCAAAATTTATATGCAAAACAAATATTAAATTAAAAAGAAATATTAAACTTCTGAGAAAAAAATTGCTGTCTCGAGCGTTAGTAACCAAACACTTCCCTACTCGGTATGTAATGTTCTCTATAAAATACATTTTAGTTTTATAACATGATGATTGATCGATGTTTACAGCCCAATAACTCTCACTTTACTAGAAACGAGTACTCGTCGGCGCGGCGTTTATATTGGGTTAGTTTAATGCAAATATAAACAAGTCTAAGAACTTTTATTTTCCTGAGTAAACAAAGAGGTCTTGATGAAAACTAATCAAATTTCTCTAAATTGAAAAAGGCAGCCGGGAAAACACATTCCGTTGCCACGAAACAAGATCCAATTTTTTCTCGGGGCCAACTTGATGCTAAACAGAACGAATACAAAGCCTGAAGTAATTGTTTCTGTTTCAGCCTTTAATAAGACGATGGACCGTCTGCACAAATATGGAAAAAGTTTGAAGGACTTCAATTACAATAATAAAGAGATCGCAGACGACATCTATTCAGCTATTAATTCTACGCAGTTTTTAGGAGTTTCTGTAAGTATAATAATTTAGTAATTTATATATATAGGGTGACACGTGTAGGTTAGACGTTTATGCAGAACGGGTGGTTTGAGCAATTTTGATTTTGTATAATGTTAAAGGCACTTACCAAAACATAATTACCTAAAATCTCATTCAAATCGGAATAACGGTTTTTAAAATATCCGAAAAAATGTGTTTATTTTTTTAAAGTTTTACGCCCACTAACAGATAAACGAAGCACTTTTGTATAGAGGTAAATTAAATAATTAAAATTCATCAAAATTTTAAGGTGCCCGTTTTTCGTGCCGGTGGGTGTATTTCAAGTAAATATACCCACCAAGCGAGAAACCTCACATTACATTTGCAACATTGCAGACAATCCCCAAACAGCTTGCTTTGTAATGTTGATTTGTAAACGTTTTGCATGATTGATGAAATTTTGCTACAGAAATATTGTTTTTGAAAGGCGATAAAAACGTTTTTTCTGCAACATTGTAACAAAGATTCAAATGAAAGATCCGCGCAAGTTCATGTTCATACCTTATGATCGAAAAAATACGGCGTCCAGCTGTAATTACCCATATAATTTTACATATAAAATGACAGCGATCTTCAATTCATAGCCATCGCTGACGCCGTATTTTTTATCATAAAGTCATAAATAAAGTTAGGTTAGGTTAACGTTAAACTTGTTTTTGACGTGTTGTGACGACTTTTCTGTCGTTACCCAAATAGAATGAAAAAAGAATCCGTTGCTCAGGGTTAGAGGAAAGCTGGGTTCGTAGGTAAGGCTTCTGACTCACAGTGACTTTCTAATGTTGTTAAAAAAAATGATAATATGTAGGCTCCAGAGATTTTAATATTGATGTTAAGAATTCAAATAGGTATGGTCAAAGACAGTGAAAAGGGCGCCACTTACTTTGTTTATGAGAGTGGTAAAGTAAGAAACCCAAAAGAAAAATATGATATCACAACATAGCTAAGATAAAGTAATCACCAGCATTAAGGGTCTATTATGTTTATCAGGAATAAAAGTCAGAAATAACTATCCTACATTAAACATGAATTTTTTGAAATTTATGTATGTCTCAATACGATGATGTTTCGAAACATGTCGTGTACAAAAACCTTTAAAATGAATATGTGTTAATAATTTTCATATAAAATATCATAGCTAAGTAAGAGTGTACTGTACGAATCAAATTATAACTTATAACGTTAAATAAAAAATAATTTTGACTACAATATGTGGGATAAATAGTGATAATTTACCAGGTTATTAAATCTGTTGTCTCAAAAATTATAAAATAAAAGCGTACCTTGTGTATCAAACTTAAGAGAGACTTATCTGTATATAGTTTCTTATGATGTAAACAGGTAGGTAGGTATTCTCCAGACTAACAGAAGTGGGTGCAGATGACTATGGCAGGATAAGTCTTCGATATCAGCCAAAAGAACGACTGTAATGTCAGGAACACTGTCTTAAGGTCTGCATAGGTCCATACAAAATGAAAGTGGATGAAACATACAATAATTACGGCATACCATGTGGTAATTACTGAGTACCATGTGGTAGTTACTGAGTACCATGTGGTAGTTACTTAATATCATGTGGTAGTTACTCTATAAATAAAAAAATAGTTCTCAGGACAGATACTCAATAAAAGAAACAACTTACGGTCTGAAAATCAGCTTTACATAAATATATTCAAACCATATACCGATCCAAACCAGTAATTAAATACTCAAATAAACGAAATAACAAACGGAAATAACTGAAATAGAATTTAGTTAGATAGGGCTATATAAAATGGCGGATAAACTTACGGTGATCATTCCAAGAAGAAACCAAACAAATACGATCTATACTCTGGATTGCATACTTTACAAGGTTTTCAAATTTCCAAATCGGATATCCATGCAATCGAAATCGAAAAGTGGATGCAGAGTGCTTTTCACTGGAAAATTTGTCGGACGCCGAAACACGCGTCTCCTTCAGATCCAAATTCCCAGAAAAAAAAAAAAAAGACCTTCTTCTCAGTTCTCAGTTTCGAACTGTCATAAATGAAGTTTGACATCTAGCGAATAGATGCGCTAATAAAAATTAAATATCCGGACAAGTGAAATGCAATTAAGGAAGTTTGGCATATAGCGAATAGATGGCGCTAATAAACAAGACAAGTAAACTGTAAGAAATGAAATTTGATATCTTTGGCATCTAGCAAATAGATGGCGCCAATACTAAGAAATTTAAATAAAAATAGATTTTTAAATTCAATTTTATTAAAGGGAATAAAAAATGCTACAGTGTTTTGTATCACGTTCTATGCTTTTTGAATGAGATTTTGATGAATATAAATGTAAGTAAACAAACCAAGAGTAATGATATATAAAACAACCCCAGAGTTAGTAAGTAAACAAAGCAAAACCAAAGCAAGAGAAATGATATATAAAACAACCCCAGAGTTTCCAACTGGCACAGGAGTACGATAAGGAGACGCGACCGGTACTCGGTACGGTAACGCTTCTGCGCAGTGGAGAAAAAGGGTTCCAACCATAAGAGAATCGTTTAGTGAACGATAACTTTCGTTGGGTTCCAACAAGACATGATACAATAACGGAAGATAAGATCCTTGGCGGTCGCAAATGGCGGTCAATCCTTGGCGGTCCGCGCGCATGACATCACTCCGGTAGTAATTTTCTGTTAAGCTCCGCCAATTACATGCGCAATATCTTCTCTCAGAAGATATTGCAACTAACCGTTCTTTTATCATGCCAACAAGAGTTGTTACCGTTAGTGAATCGATTCCGGGACCGTAATTTCGATACCAGCCTGAAAGCAAGAATTATAGGGACTGACCTGCGCATTAAGAGTGTGTCAGCAGATTATTGATTTTTTCTGAACTTTAAATTCCTTTAGCCATTTCTCTTTTTAATTTGGACAGTTTTAATCTGTTGTTTTGACGACCTTTTGAATGTTACAGTTTTATTTGATGTTTATCGTGCACTTATTTTAAATATTCCTCTATTTTTGAACTATGATGAGTGACGAAGGGGACAGTGATATCAAGTCTTTGTTGGATACCAGCGAAAATGATTTGAACGAATGATTCAAACGTACAAATATAAATAAATCTCCCTCCCAATTTATTAATTGTCTTATAGTGTATAGTTCAAGCAGATAAATACACTACGATCGAGAAAAAACGGCGTCCAGTTGGCTTGGAAATGATGATCATTCTCCATATAATTTTACATATAAAACTGACAGCGATCGTTATTTCATAGCCATCGTTAACGCCGTTTTTTTTTCGATCATACGGTATATTACTCATTTTGAATCCCTTAGATAATAAAAATCATATAAAAACATCTATCTAATCCTTAGATCTAACCAATAACAATAACCAAAATATATGGTTATGAATTGGATTCCAGCGTAAGGCGCCACAGCGGCCAGAGCGAATTCTAAAATCGGTTCCCAAACCGTTCCAACTGCATTTAATTTTGGTATCGTAACAGAACTGTCCAAGTCGACACTTGCGTACAAATTCGATCCCGGCGATACCAATAACCGCTCTAGAACGGTCCTAATTTCTGCGTTGGAACAAAGCTATAATTAAAAATCTTTGTTGTAGTCATACCGGAAATGACTACAACTATTGATTTTTAAATGGCACCTTCGATTTTTCTTTACTTTTTTTTGATGACACTTCGAATGGAACAACTTTGTAATGTTTTGACATTTTCTTATATGGCTTATTTGAAATTGCAACATGCGATTCATAACGACAATTTGACTCGAAACACCAAGCGTGTGGTACCAAATTATTCGTAAAAAAATGCTTTTTAGAAACATGCTAATGAGCCACCCTCGTTCAATTTGAAAAAATTGAGATCTGATTAAAAATACGATTTGGTCATATTTTAACCGGCCAGAATAAGACGCGAAAGTCATTAGATGATCAAATCTATTTTCCAAGGCCTTATGATTAAAAATTAGTATTTTTTAACGCAGCCATGGCACTCTAGATTGAAATTTAAAATACGATTTTTTTAAAGCAGAAATGTCAAAACTAGACTTGTGATATGTCATTCTATTCAGAGTGGTCATTTTCTATCAAATAAAGTAAAAAAATACCGAGGATGCAATTTAAAAATCAAAAGTTGTAGTCATTTACGGTGAGACAGAAAGTGACCGAAAACAATAATTGAATACGTCAATAAATCCTAATTTGTGTCGTATACTAACATACCAAATCTCGTTTTTTTATCTGAAAAAAAAAATAAAAAAGTTATAGGGGTGAGTCACTTTTGAGAAGCACCCGGTATAGTACAAATTTAC